>NC_088909.1:25361000-25663000 GCF_037157495.1 Lathamus discolor | reverse complement strand
TGAGGAGCAGCCTGAAGACAAGAAAGCAATTTGACAGCAAGTAGGCAAGAGCAGTAAGCATAGAGTGCAGCACTTCCGTATCGGAGTGAATACAGAGCACCTATTGGGCTCGATTACACTTTGCCTCTGTTACACATTGCTGCTAGCTGCAGTTTTAGGGAGCAGACAACCTCAGCTACAACGCAGGATACATCAGTAGGATTCCGAGGAATGTGGGAAACTCGTGAGACAGAGCACAATGTTCCTTTTCTCCAGGACATGACCAAAACCCAGCAAAATTAGAACATAATGAACTCTCTTGGGATTAGCATCTCTATCTTTGTGCATTTAAATATGCCAAGGGTTTTCCTTAGAGCTCATCTGCCTTTTACACCAGGGCTCTCCGACGCCTGAGGTTGTACCAGCTTCACAACTGATTCATTTTGGGTAAAATCAACAGTTCACACACTGCCTCCCCTTCACAGGGCATAGAAATCCCAAGCTGCAGCTGTTACCAGTCTATTACGTTTTATTGGGAATGGCACCAACATCAATGCAGGTGTTGTTTTCCACTTGGGAAGCACGAATAGAGCAAATTCACTGTTTGCCTCTTTGCTGGTACTTGGCAAAGGCAAACATTCTGAGGTGCTGCACGGATGAGGGAGCAGCTGAAGCCAAAAGGCACAGTGGGAACGAAGCAGAGCAGTAGGAAAAGAGAAGCTGAGGCCCATTTTAATAAGCAAAGGGCACACCTGCAGCAAAGATTGCCCAAAGTCACTGTGAACCACACCAGTGGTGTCCCTTGGGCATAGGTACCCACATTGCAACTTCCCAGTATGCCCAAGCTACACCAGGAATGACACAGTACTCTCTGGGAGTAACTGAGGGACCATACCTTCATCCTTCCTTGCCAAAGGCTCTTCCATGCTCTACCACGTCCCTGTAAAACCTGTTATCTCAGGAGATACTCTGACTTCTCTTGCTGTTCCTCCCCCTACATTAAGCCCTGACGGTGTCACTCCTTTTGTCCCCTCCTTTGTTTCTCCCAACAGGGAGATTTGAGGAGGGCGTTAATTCACCTGCACACTTCCACCTCCCCCCCGCTCCCCGCTGTGCCCTCCTCTCACACACACGTCTTGCTCTTTCTTACACAACCGGATCCTGAATTACGCCTGTTTCTCACCTTTCTCTGCTTCCAGCACACTTCCTCTTACGTACCAAGAGAATCCCTGTGCGGAAGAAAGCGCTCCGCGACAGGACGTTGAACTCAGCCCCTTTCCTCCCTCCTGTCTTTTCCCACCAGCTTGCTCTTGGCACATGCCTCACTGGAGCAAACGTTTCCCCAGCTGAAATTCAAAAGGTCTCCATTTCCCCCTCTACAGCAGAGCAGAACAAAGTTGCTGCCACTTCTCAACTTCTCCCTGCTCATTCTTCTTAGGAAATCTCAACAGGATCACAATCTTTCCCGTTCAAGTTGGAGACCTTCAGGAGCACATTACCCTGCCTGTGCTGGGATTCTCCAAAGAGAAAGCACAGCCACGCTGGCTTAGAAACACCTGAGCAGAACCGAACTAAGCTTAGCAGGAGCCTCAAGTGGCACCTCAAGTCCTCCCCTTTAACTGCTGCTGCTAAGCCAGCCTGTTTCCCCTGCTCTTCCAAAACACCCAGCCTGGAGTGCTAATGCCAGGAGTTACAACTTACTCCAGCACAAAGTGGAGAAAACTCAAGCCCTGTGCTTTGACACGGAGTTGCACACAGGGGGCTCAACAGGCTGAGAGAGGGAAACATGCCCTGCCAGAAACCAGGATTAACCAAGGAGCCACCGGGACATGGTGCACACTCGCGGTAAAGCATGACAGCAGGCAAGCACTGCCCAGCCCTCGACATTCCCATCAGTCCAGGGCTTTCAAGGGGAAGCATGCTGGCTCAGAAAGCTCCTTTGGCTTAGTTACCACCAGTGCGCGGCCAAAACCAGCGGCAGAATCCCCAGCATGGCAACATTTCCCCCATCTTGCAGAATCACGCTGCTGAGACATTTTATTCTGGATGCGCTGCGCTGCAGCAGGTAACTTGCTCTGCTGCACACCACGTGAATTCCACTGCTGTCCTCCTCCAGCCCAGTGCTCAGCCTCCACAGCCCAGCACTTACCCTGTCGATGTTCCTCAGAGCTAGCGCCGCTATGTAGAACTGGCGGGGAACGTAGTTCTCAAACACCACCTCGGATGGGAACGGCTGGAACAACCTCTGGTCCAGGCCAACTGCTGAGAACTGCAGATGCAAGACAGAGCAGAGAGAGCTTCAGCTGCTGGCAGAAAGATTAACGAATGAAGATCCCACACTGATCTCCAGTAAATACAGTCTCTTGGTGAGTACATCTGCCCAGCTCACACTAGGAGATGGGAGCCCACCCACCTCCGCTCTCAGCTCACAAAACGTTTCTGGACCATGTTGAGCAGCCTCAAGCTAAGAAGCTCTTTTGCAGGCTGTTTCTCCAGGCTGCCTTCTCCAAAAGGCAAAGCAGCGCCCACCTCCAGCAGAGCCCTCTGCTAAGGGGCTCCCTCAGCTCCAGACGCTTGCTGGAACAGTCACGAGCACTCAGGGAGCAAGCAAAACCCAGGAGTTTCCAGGAGCCTCCACAGGAAACAATTTGCAGGTGAACTTCCCTCTGAGACAGCGAGACTGAGTCCCACGCATCCCAAATATCTTTTTGGTTTTTTGATGCAGACCCGAGAAACCAGTCGGAAGACACCAGTACCAGGGAGGAAAGGCCAACAAGAAAGTAACAGGGCAGGAGGGAAACAGACAAATGAGGTGAATGCTGGATGGGGATGAAGTTTCAGCTGAAGTCTCAGCATCACGGGGCAACTTGAGCTAGACTGCAATTCGTATCCCCTTTCCCCACGAGCTTTAAGTTGATGCTTCACTGTATTCTCTTACTGCTCGTTTCTTGAACACCGCTGCAGAAGCAGCTCTGAAAAATGCACGCAAAGACCAAACGCTGACCCAGCAGAGGCAGTACTTGGAGATAATTCCTCCCTGCTTGCTCTCCCCTCTCCCAGCTGCACTGCTGTCACTCGAGAGACACAGGCAGCTCTCCCGCTTCTCCACAAAAGCCACGCTCAGGCCGAGCCCAGTAGCTGTAGCACTGCCAGTTATTTGGGCGCCCGTCTTACGTGTTCCCACCTCCTGTGCTGCCTGGGGCAACCCGTAACCGATGTGCTACATCAGGTCTCTTGCTGGCAGCTTTCTGCTCAACAGCCTACCTCAGTCATCCACCCACCTGGACTGTGTGTTAGACTGAGCAGTCCTGCAAGAAAAGCAGCTTTGAACATCCATCTAAGAGAACACTGATCCAGGCAAAGCGCATCCACTCTTCTCTGCCCAGCAAAACCCACCCACTGCAGCAGAGGTTCCACTGCCTTTGTGCAGACCAGGACTTCAATGGCTCATTGGAGAAATGTGTTTTTTGCCTTTCCCCCAGCAGAAAGAACTCCACCACCACCACTTGGAAATGACAACAGGACCTCATCACCAAGCTGCTTGGGTAAGCTGGAGGCAAGGCTGCCACAAGCACGTGCCCTCTTCAAATGTCACATCAAACGGCAAGGAGAAGAGCAGGGAAAGGCTACCTTTTGATGGGAGACTTCACCCATGTCCCGAAGCTGGGTAGCCCGGGGCCGCCTCATCTCCCGAGGGCTGGCCAGCCTCTGCCTGGTGGTGAGAGACTCTTCTGCCTCTCTGACCAGCTTCGGATTACGAGATGCTACCACTCTGCTCTGGAATCCATCCGCCCTTCTGGAGGACCTCATGGGCCGGGGGGTCTTGCCACTGGCCATGTCGCAGAGGTTGCCTGGAAGAAGCAACAGTTGGACAATCCACAACCCCAGAACCTTAAAACCCTGGACCCACGGAACCCTGGAACCCCGCAACTCAGGGAAGGGCTCTTAAAGCTCACCCAGTTGCAACCCCCTGCCACGGGCAGGGACACCTTCCACTAGGGCAGGTTGCTCCAAGCCCCGTCCAACCTGGCCTTGAACGCTGCCATTGATGGGGCAGCCACAGCTTCTCTGGGCAACCTGTGCCAGGGCCTCGCCATTCCTGGCACACCCAAAGGACACAGCTGTGTCTCCAGCCTCTGGCATCCTTCCTAAGCGGAGAACACAGGGCCTCCCCACCCTCATTCATGATTAGATCATATTTAGGCTCCATTCATAGACGTAAAACCCCACAACAAACAGACCCTGAGCCAAAACAGCCTTTTGCTCTGGGGGCAGTCCCACGAGCCACACAGACGCACCAGGCGCTACTGGCACTTCTCACCCTCTCTGCAAGGAGCCTGATGATGTTTCTAACTACCTCAGCACAGAGTTCAAGACTCTGATTAAGAACTATACTTTCTCAAGGCTACTTTGCCTGGCTCACGTTACAAAGATTATCTGGCAAAAACGGCTCCTTCCAGGCAGGAAATCACCCCACTGCCCAAGAGCATTTCTCCATGCAGAAGGACGCCCTCATTTTCGCTTCTTAACACCCAAACTTCAGGCTCCCTCCAGGCACTCCAGGCTGCCACAGCAGGAAAAAAGCAGGAAACCATCGAAGGCACATGAGCAATTAGCTCAGAGCTACGTAAAATCCAGGATGATATTCCCTCCTGCTTCCCTGTGCTCCACATCACCTCTGCTGTGTGCACTTGCTGGACACAGCAAGACAGCATCTAGGCAAAGATGGCCATTCCCTGCCCCTCGACTGCTCCCCACACCCTGCAAGCAAGGCAATCACTTCATTCCTTTACTGCCAAGGCAGCGACAGCACTGCACGTGTTTGTGGTGCCGGGCCCTCCACGGCTTCAGGAAACAAGGCTACAGTTTCCTTTTGTCCTTGCAAGAAACTCCAGAGCTCTGCACTGCCCTACGGACAGGAGGACCTGCTGCAGCAAGAGCTGGGATTTAGAGCTGGAAATAACTCCTTTTCAAGGGAGAAACCTAATGGGGATGATCCAGCATTAAGCTGGGTTTCAGTGGTTTCTTACCGGGTCTTAAGAATAACTGCCTTATTCGTTCCAATTCTCCGAGCTGTGATTTCACTTCACTTGAAACGAACCCTGTCGTCGCCCCCACGCTTATTTCCAGAGGGCTTCCAACCTCCACAGCCCAGCCAGCCCAGCAGCTTCCCCCCGCGCCCTGGAGCAAGGCTCTTCCACAGCCCCAGAGCCTGCAGGGACCAGCCTCCCAGAGGAGCAGGAAAGGAGCACAACGGAGCAATCGGGCACATCTCCCTGCAGGGGCAGGACAAACCAGCCACCAGGACACAGCACCCCTCCAGCCCACCACCCCACGGCTCCCTGCTCCCCACCTCAGACAGCCAAGGCTCCCTTTGCTGCAGGACCTACAGCCTAGCTCCAAGTCTCTATCCTCACTGCAAGTTGCACGGCAATTTCAGAGCCCGTTCAAGCCCTTCTACCTGCCCAGCCCTGCTCTTAGCCCAGGGATGTTTAAATCCTGCCGGCTATCACACAACTGCCCCATCCCTGCTGCCAGCGGAGCTGCCTCCTCCCTGCCCAGGGCCAGACGCTACCTGAGCACGGGTGATTCACGCTTCTCCTGGAGGATTCCTCCGTGCGGGGCCCAGCCTTGGCTCCTGAATGCCCTCGCGCTGCTCGGCAGCTGTGGGCAGCTGCAGGGACAGGAGCCGCCCAGGGACGCCTCGGTGTGGCTCTTGCCCACCAGCACAGCAGCTAACTGCTGCTGGGCTGCCAACAGCCAGGGGAACCTGGGCAGCAAAGGACAGGGCTGGCACCTGGGCTGCCCAGCCCCTCTCCTCAACGCTCTGGCTTTGCCAGCTAGGGCAGGGTTTCACCAGCGCCTCGAGGAAGCAGAGCTCAGAGCCTGACAGTAGCTCAAGCCTGCTCCTGCCTCAGCGGCTCAGCAACTCCTGCTCTCACTGGGCCACGGCTGCTGCTCGCCTTTAACAGCAGCAGCTCCCCTGTACGTCACAATAGGCGAGGGCCACACGTGGCTTCAACGGCCACCGCAGGGCCTTGCTAAAGCTACAGCCTTGCGGATCCCTGCAGCCCCCCGACGCCTTCAATGTCTCCCCCGCAGTGAAGCCCTGCACCAGGGCTAAAGTGCACCTTACAGCAGCATTTGGTCACACTCCGTGAGCGACACATAAATTGCTGGAGACACCGCAGATGAGCCAAGAATTTCTCTGCTTCAGCAGGAAAGAAAAAAGCTTCCGCAGTGACTACAAAGCAACCATTTAATTCCTACTTTGCTGGCCCACGAGGAGCCCCGCCACACCAGGGCCATGGCCAGGCTGCCTTTGGGGTGACCCCTGTTGCTGTCCCTGGTGAGCACCCGTCGATGACTTTGTACCCATTAAGCCTGCGCACACGGGCACACGCACCACACAAGGCCACCCAACTGCCCGGGGCATCTCAGCTGCCAGGAGCTTCACACGTTTGCAGCACAGCGTTTGCCAGAAACAAAAGCTTCCCATGAGACTCGGGGCCACAGGCAAAGCAAATCCTCACACCTGCCTGGCGGGGAACGTGGAGCCCTCACTTTGAAACCAACACTCATCATCTGGGCCTTTACAACACAGGCAGGGAGGATATGAGCCCCGAGTGCTAACTGGCTCTCCAGGCAGCCAGCCTCTGGAAACACTCCAAAACATGTCCCGCACCATGTCCAGCCACGAATCCAGCTGGAAACTGGAGAGCTCAGGCAAAGACACCTCAGGCGTGACACCCCTGTGTGCTGAAGGCACCAAGGCAGAAGCTCTCTAACTAAAGCAAACCTCTTACAAAAGCTCTACCACAGCTGACATCATTAATAGGAGCCCACTAGTAGAGCTTCCTGCTATTTCCTTCATAACCTTCAACTGCCAGCCAACGCTGAGACAGCCCAAGCTCCCTTCCAGGGTCATAGAATCATAGAATAGTTAGGGCTGGAAAGGGCCTCAAGATCATCTAGTTCCAACCCCCCTGCCATGGCCAGGGACACCTCACGCTAAACCATCCCACGCAAGGCTTCATCCAACCTGGCCTCGCACACCGCCAGGGATGGAGCACTCACAACCTCCCTGGGCAACCCATTCCAGTGTCTCACCACCCTAACAGGAAAGAATTTCCTCCTTAGATCCAATCTAAACTTCCCCTGTTTAAGTTTTAACCCCTTACCCCTTGTGCTGTCACTACAGTCCCTGATGAAGAGTCCCTCCCCAGCATCCCTATAGGCCCCCTTCAGGTACTGGAAGGCTGCTATTAGGTCCCCACGCAGCCTTCTCTTCTCCACGCTGAACAGCCCCAACTTGCTCAGCCTATCTTCATACGGGAGGCGCTCCAGTCCCCTGATCATCCTCGTGGCCCTCCTCTGGACTTGTTCCAGCAGTTCCATGTCCTTTTTATGTCGAGGACACCAGAACTGCACACAATACTCCAGGTGAGGTCTCACAAGAGCAGAGTAGAGGGGCAGGGTCACCTCTTTCGACCTGCTGGTCTCGCTCCTTTTGATGCAGCCCAGGATACAGTTGGCTTTCTGGGCTGCGAGCGCACACTGCCGGCTCATGTTCATTTCCTCATCGACCAGCACCCCCAGGTCCTTCTCTGCAGGGCCGCTCTGAATCTCTTCTTTGCCCAACCTGTAGCTGTGCCTGGGATTGCTCCAACCCAGGTGTAGGACCTTGCACTTGTCATGGTTGAACTTCATAAGGTTGGCATCAGCCCACCTTACAAGCGTGTCAAGGTCCCTCTGGATGGCATCCCTTCCCTCCAGCATATCAACCGGACCACACAGCTTGGTGTCACTGGCAAACTTGCTGAGGGCGCACTCAAGCCCACTGTCCATGTCAGCGACAAAGATGTTGAGTAAGACCGGTCCCAACACCGATCCCTGAGGGACACCACTCGTTACCGGTCTCCAGCCGGACATCGAGCCATTGAGCACAACTCTTTGCGTGCGGCCGTCCAGCCAGTTCTTTATCCACCGAGTGGTCCATCCATCAAATTGATATCTCTCCAATTCAGAGAGAAGGATGTCGTGTGGGACAGTGTCAAACGCTTTGCACAAGTCCAGGTAGATGACATCAACTGCTTTACCCTTGTCCATCAATTCTGTAGCCCCATCATAGAAGGCCACCACATTGGTCAGGCAGGATTTCCCCTTAGTGAAGCCATGCTGGCTGTCACCAAGCACCTTGTTGTTTTTCATGTGCCTTAAGCATGCTGTCCAGGAGAATGTGCTCCAAGATTTTACCAGGCACAGAGGTGAGACTCACTGCTCTGTAATTCCCCGCGTCTTCCATTTTCCCCTTCTTGAAAATGGGGGTTATATTTCCCGTTTTCCAGTCGTCGGGAACTTCACCTGGCTGCCATTATTTTTCAAATATGATGGCCAGTAGCTTAGCAACGTCATTCGCCAGCTCCTTCAGGACCCGCGGATGGATTCCATCAGGTTCCATGGACTTGTGCACGTTCAGGTTCTTAAGACGGTCTTGAACCAGATCCTCTCCTATAGTGGGCCTAAGGTCTTCATTCTCAAATTTTTACCTTTAAGTGGAACCGACTGAAGTCTTAACCGCGCTTTCCCAAAGAATCTTAGAGAATAACAGAATCTTAGAACGCTTTGGATTGGAAAGGACCTTAAGATCCTCTAGTTCCAACACCCTGTCACAGGGAGGGACACCTCACACAAGAACATGGTGCCCAAGCCCCGTCCAACCTGGCCTTGAACACTGCCAGGGATGGAGCATTCACCACTGCTTTGGGCAACCTGTGCCAGTGCCCCACCACCCGCACAGTGAAGAATTTCTTCCTTCTAGCTAACCTGAACTTCCTCTGTTTCACTTTAAGCCCATCACCCCTTGTCCTCTTGATACAGTCCCTGATCAAGAGTCCCTCCCCAGCATGCTGGTAGGCCCCCTTCAGATACTGGAAGGCTGCTATGAGGTCTCCACCCCGCCTTCCCTTCTCCACGCTGAACAGCCCCAGCTTTCTCAGCCTGTCTTTGTACAGGAGCTGCTCCATCCCCCTTAGCATCCTCGTGGCCCTCCTCTGGATTTGCTCCAACAGCTCTAGGTCCTTCGGTTGAGGACACCAGAACTGTACACTGTGCTCCCAGTGGGGGTCTCATGAGAGCAGAGGAGCAGGATCACCTCCCTTGACCTGCTGGTCATGCTCTTGGTGATACAGCCCAGGACACAGGGGGTTTCCGGGCTCAAGCGCACGCTGAAGCGCCTCATGTTCCAACCCCCAGGTCCTTCTCCTCACGCTGCTCTGAATCACTTCTCTGCGCAGCCTGTAGCTGTGCCTGGGATTGCCCTGACCCAGGGGCAGGAGCCTGCACTCGGCTTTGCTGAACTTCATGAGGCTGGCCACCTCTCCAGCATGTGCAGGTCCCTCTGGATGCCATCCCTTCCCTCCAGCGCGCCGGCTGCACCACACAGCTTGGTGTTGTCTGCAAGCTTGCTGAGGGCGCTCGATCCCACTGTCTGTGTCAGCGACAAAGATGTTGAACAGGGTCTGCCCCAACACCGACCCCTGACGGACACCATTCGTCACTGGTCTCCGTTTACACATTGAGCCATTGACCGCGACTCTCTGTGTGCAGTCATCCAGCCAATTCCTTGTCCAGCGGCTGTGCATCCAGCGAATTCATGCCTCTCCCGTTTAGAGACAAGGACGTCGTGTGGGAGGATGCTAAATGAAATTTATTGGCTCCAGAGAGCACGAACGTGGCGGGAAGGGCCAGGGGCAGCTGGTCACTTGCGGGTGGAGGGCAGGCCCCGGAGGTGGTAGATCCAGGAGCCGCCAGGGCAAGAGACCACCAGCCTGCTGGTGACAGGAGCCGGGCCGCCCGTGAAGGAGACGGTGATGGTGGTGCTGCTCTTGGCGCGCAGCATCTCGGGGGCCCTGACGCTGAAGGCCGGGTGCTTTACGGCATACTGGAACGCCGTGGCCCTCGGGAAGACGTTCCTGAAAAAGATGGAGGTGGTGCCGCCGGCTGGGATGAGGAAGGGGCCCTGGGGTTCAGGGGGCAGCGCAAGGCCGATGAGTGGGATGCAGTACTGCCCGCCCAGTGCAGAGCTGAGCTGCAGCGTGGCCTTGGCTTTGCCCAGGTGGCAGGGCTCAAAGGTCACTTCCACATTCAGCTCCGAGCCCCCAGCGCTGGCGGGTGCCGCACTGATGGATTTTGCCGTCCGGAAGTCGGCACAGTCGGTCTGCGCAGGGGAGACAAGAGACCATGGGGGGTTGGTCACAACAGCAGAGCCAGCGCCTCGGGAAGAACACGATGGTCCCCTGGCCCTGGCCCATCCCACCCAGACCATAGCCCTGGTGAGTGCCTGCGGTGAATGGGCACGAGAAGTGTGCAAACGTGCCCAGCAGGAACAACCCTGCACCCAAGCCCCAAGACTGCCAGACCTGGGCTGCAAGCGGGAAGCAAGCCCAGGCACCACGGGGCCTGAAAAGCAGCTCCAAACAGGGCAGCAGACACGGGCCCGCAAGGGAGGACAAGCCCACACTAGTGGGAAGGCCCCTGGGCTCACATGGCCACCCTGGCTCTGCCAGGCCACACCAGAGGCACTCGGACCCCCTGGTGGAGAGGGCTGGTGCTGGCCAGAGGAGCTGCCTCCCAGCCAGAGCCCCGGCAGCCCGGGCTCACCTGTAGGAGGTACTCGGTCTCCTGCTGGGCAAAATTCCGGATTTTGGTGGTGATGGTCTGACGGGAGCCCAGCGTGGTGCGGAAATACACGGGCTTCTCTGGCCTGCTCGAGGTGGCTTTCAGCTGCAGGTTGTAAGACAGAGAGCCCAAGTCGCTGCTCTGGAGCACCAGGTGCCCGGTGCTCTCACCCGTTTTCAGGGGCTGATACTCCAAGACAAGATCCGCCTGGGAGGAAGGAAGGAAAAAGCCACGGCGTCAGGCACAGGCAGGGAACACGTGTGCCTGAGAAGGGGGCAGCTGGTCCCTGCTCTGCTCAGGCAGCGCTTGAAGGCTGGGCTGCCTTCCCCGCTCTGACTCCCTCTCTCTCGGGCACAGCCTTGCTCCTTCTGGGGGACGGTTCACTCAGGGACAGATCCCAACAGCTCAGAGCCCTCCAGCATGATGCCAGAAGCTGCCCACCCTAAAAAGCCCCTGTGCTCCCCCAGGGCACACACCACCTCCTGTCAATGCAGGCTGCAGACAACCTGGCCGCGGGATCAGGCTTGTCCTGCAGCCACTCGCACCTGGAAGCAACACATTAAATGAGGGGCACATGGCACAAGGGCCTGCCACGTGACGCCCAGTGGCGGCGTGTTACAGGGGCCAGCAGGGCAGACTCCACCAGCGCAGGATGATTCCCACTGGGGATATTCTCGCACACTGCTCCCTCTCTACGTCATCGGCAGGGAGCTGCCACCACGGAAAGAGGCCCCACATGGCTTCTTTCAGGCATCACCCTCCAAGAGCCCCCCCTCCGGCCACGAGTAGGGAGAGCAGAGTGAGCCGGAGGAGCTTTGCTCCTACCTTTGACTGTGCAGGAACAGTAAAGTGCTGTGGAACGCTGACGCCCGGCACTTTGCAGTTGATGGCAAACGTCACCGGGACAGGCAGAGGGTTGTCCACCTTGACGGTGGAGGACACTCTCTGCCGAACGGCGGTGCTCATTTCGACAGTGCCGATGGGTCCCGAAGCCATCACCTTGAAAGTCACCATGTGGAACAAGTACTCTCCGGTTGTCTCGTTGAGGAAGGTCACCTGAATCAGACAGAAAGGGAAGTGCTGCTCATTCCACACATGAAAACAGACCCGGAAGAGCCCACCGAGCTCAGCGCCCTGCTTCCAGGAATGGCTATGAGCACCCAGCGAGGAGGAGTGCAAGACCAGAGAAAGCACCTGTGGTATTTCATAGGACCCGTGCACGTGGAGGTATGAAAACGGGCGTGTAGCTTCTCAGTGAGCCAACAGCTCCTTGAAGGGCCCTGCAGACCAGTGTCCTCACTCACCTTTGCCCTGTAGACTCCTTCTTTGTAGGAGAAGAAGGTGAGCTGGTAGTCCTTCTTCGCAGAGCTCGGCACGTCGATGTATGAACACCCCTGCAGCACGGAACTGCTTTCCAGGTTCTCTGGTTTGAGCATGTCAATAACCACCAGGAACCTGCGGGTGAGAAGGACGCAGTGAAGGTCAACAGGAAGGACTCCCATAGGATACCCATCGTGCGGGGGTACAATACAGTCCCTCTCATCCTCAGTGCCTCGGGCACAGGGCGCCAGCTCTCACCCCCCTTGGAGGAAAGCCCTCCAGGATGGCTCTGCACAGGCAGAACGTGGGTATGGCCAGACACAGCCAAGGAGAGGGAAAAGCTTTCAGGAGGGAGCTTCCAGGCACTGGAAGCTTCCTTCCTTGTGCTGCTGCAGGGATTGCTCATGAGGCCAGACTCACTGGGCTGGACTCACCTCTGTGGTCTCTGCAGCCAGTTGGACACAGGGATGAGCTCCGTGTGGGAATTCCTGCACGGAACCTGCCGGGAAATGGCCCCTGAACACCTGGGGGCTTCAGCAGTTCCTTCCAGCTGGTAGCGTAAGCCTGTCCCGTCCGGCAGGGGGAAGAAGATGGAGCCCTACAGACAACGAATAGGACAAGTCGGCTCTGGAGCACCCCTGGACAGTCCCACGCCTGAGGCTCTCACTGAGGCAGCTTTCAGCATGTCCAGCTGGCAGAGCTGTGACTGCAGCCCTGTCCCGCGCAGGAGGAGACAGACGCCAGCGTTGCACCTGCTCTGAGCTGCTTGTGAGCGGGTGCGTGGCCCACAGGACACGGCACAGCTACAGGACACAGAGGCATCATCTCTGGGCAAAGCAAGGAAACACGGGCCCTGCAGCAGAGCTGCTCTGCACATCCCAACACTCCCTTACTGGCCCCACTCACCTGGGCATGTCCCTGCCAGCCTGTGCTCACGCAGGGACAGCCGTGGGCAGGGGGTGGCCGTCCCTGATGAGCTCCATTGCCTCAGTCCTGCTGGCCTTAGCCCCAACAGCGCTGACCAGAGAGCAGCCTGTAAGCTGGCACAACAGGGGCCCCCAGACATGGGCCATGGAAAGCTCATATCCATGCTCATTCTGGGTGCCCGTGCATCCCAGACACCTGCCTCTGCCTCCACAGCAGCTGAAAGCTGCAAGACTCCTCACGCAGGCTGTACGTTAAAGAGATGCTGAGCACGTGCGACCCTAAGGGCACAGATCTGCTGAGCACCCTGGAGACTTGAGGCCAGAAATCTCTGACCTGGCCCACTGTAAGGCCAGCTGGAGCGGGACAAGGAGCGCGACAAGGACCCGGCAGCTCCAGCACCACAGAGCCCTTCTGAACTGACCCCTTGGATTTAGGAGCTTGTTGCTGGCCTGGCACAGAAAACATTGCAGAGGGGCCAGTCACCCCCATGTGCCCAGCCTGAGACCTGCAGGAAGGGCTCCTCCCAAAGCTCCTGCATGACCCTCAAGAGATCTCTCTCGTTTCCCACCTGCCTGCTCACAGCCAGGACGGCACTGACAAACTGCAGGGCAGCTTTGCCCTTCTTGCTCCCTGCAAGCTGCAGAAGGACACCAGCCAGGTGCTGCTGGCAGAAGTGGTTGTGCCCGGGGCTTGGAGAGCCTGTGCAGCCCGTGCGCTGAGCATGGGGGTCTCTGAGCCCCCTGGGCTGCCACAAGCAGCGACCCAGAGCTACGCAGAACAAACTTCATTTCTTGGCCTGCAGAAAGCCTGGCTTTTTACGTTAGCTGCTCCAACACGTTTGGTGCTCAGTCCCGACTTCCCATCTGCCCTTTGCCCGTGCCTGGCCCCCAGCCACCACAAAACCCAGCTTCCAACAGAGAGCACAGGACACCTTCAGCTTGGACAGGACCTCCAAAGGTCATCTCGGCCAACCTCCTGCCCAAAGGAGAGTGACCTACGAGGGTCATGCCACGAGGGTCAGCACGCTGGCACAGCTCACCTACCTGATGCTTCTTGTTCCCACAGCTCATGGTTAGGGGTCTGTAGGTGACCTGGTAGGCCTTTTCTTTTTGCCTGGCCTCCAGATGGATAAATTCAGGCCCTTTCCAGTATTTCCCCTCAACAATGGGCTGCAGGGTCCAGGCCTCGCTGCTCGGGTTCGACAGGAGGATGGTCTGGCTCTGCTTCTCACGCACATTGCAGCTGAAAGTCAGGGTCTGCAACAGAGGAGCACAGAGGCTGCGGGGTCGTACCCACAATCCTTGCCACTCTTCTCACGCTGGCTCTACACCAGGACCTGGAGCACGGGGAGCAGCTTTTCCTTGTCACATGCAAAAATTACACTTTGGCCACAGCTTTTGGAGTAAATCAAGCTGGTTGTTCTTGAAGAAGGGAGCAGAACAAGCCTTTCGCATGCTGGGTTGAAGGAAACTTCAGGGGAGTCCTGAAAGGAAACTGCTGTGCAAGGACAGATCTGCAGCCACACAGCCCTTTCCTTCATGGGCAGGATGAAGAGGAGCTCCATGCTCTCTCTTTGGGAGCAAGAGCCAACTGCTCCCAAGCTACCCCCTCCCAGGGGCTGGATGCAGATGCCTTGCCCCTTCCTACTGCTGAATGCCCTCCCCTGGCCCGGCACGGGGGAGAAGTGTGGCTGCGGGTGCAGTGCTGGGATACAGCGGGGTGGCTCTGTGGGGAGGGTCTCAGGAGAGCCCGGCAGGGTGCTCCCACGGCACGGGTGCTGCAGTGCAGAGCCAGGACAACCGAGCTGCTCACTGGAGGAGCAACACCTCGAACAGGGGAGAAAGGCAATGACAGGGCTCAGGAACTCTGGCAGTCCTGCCCAGCACTTTCTCTCTGGGATACCCCGGCACAAGCCAGTCTGCGCTCGCAAGTGTCCTTCAGTTCCTGCCCTGGGAGAGATGTGGCGCAAATGCTGGGGTCCAGGGGCCCATCCTGTCCCTGCTGCGTTACCTCTCTGGTGCCAGGGGCCTCCACGCAGGATCCTGATAGCGTAAGGCGGAGCGCCTCGCTGCCCGGGATGAAGCACCGCAGCCCCTCGTACTGGACAGCCTGGCTCAGCTTCGAGGGGCGGAAGGTCACAACGAAGGGGACATCCACCCCTGGCCTGATGTAACCCTTTGTGGGGCTGATAGAAAAGTCCAGCTGGAAGCTCTCCACGTCCCACAAAAACCTTGCCAAGGAAAGCACAAGGACAGGAAAGAAGGATTAGCCACGGGGAGCTGTGAAGGCAGGGTAAGTCTCAGCGTGAGGCTCTCCGTCTCTGGTGGGCTTTCCCACCACATCTCAGGCCTGATGCTGAGCCACCTGGCAATAAGGCTTCAGGCTGGGCAGGACCCACTGCACCCATCTCTAAATGAGCTTTTGCTCGTACCCCCTTGCTAACTGCCAGGGCCTGACTGCACGGCCATGGCTGCACAACTCTCCAGCGGGATGGAGAAGCAGAGAGGAGCTATCTGGGCACACTACGGCTCCTCACAACCCTCATCCAAGCAATCAGCCCTCAGAGAGGCGGGGGGGTCCTGCTTTACCTGACTCCTGCGTCGCCCGCGTTCCGCATGACGACGCGCCGGCACATGTAGCTCTGCCGTACCACGGCTCCAAAGCTGAGCTGGTCCTGGTCCAAGCTCACGAGGCTGCCCTGGCAGGAGCCCCGCACCACAAAGAGGGAGCGCACCAGCCCGCGGCACTCCAGCAGCACTTCCCCGCTGAACGGCTGCATGCGGCGCTTCGGGGAGAAGGTCACCTCCACTTTGCAGGTGTCTCCTCTGGCCTTCAGCTTTAGCTCCTTGCTGGGCTTCAAGCACAGAACCTACCCGAAGAGATGAGTGGAGACTATTTCATCTGGCAAGCCAGCTGCGGAGCCTCCCTCACCAGACTCAGGGAAGAGGCTTCCAATTCCTCTTCTGTCCGCACCAACACTGACCCAGTCCCACTCATTCCCTCGTAGGCATTCCTAGGTAATACCAAAGGTGTTTTCTGCCATGTGTCCACCTGGTCACGGTGAGGTCACCTCTGCCTTCTAAAGCTTTCATGGAAGTTCCAACAGAGCTGTAACCCTCCCTCTTTCAAGATTCACCTCCCTCGCCTTTCCAGATCTAAAATATGTGGCTGCATCCTGACCTATGCGTCTAAAACAGGTTAGAGGAATTGTGCCGCCTTCTCACTTGTGGCTCTCGGGGAGTCCTGGCACCCAGCTCAGCTGAAGCATTCACACTGCAAGCATCTGCTGGCAGAGCAGTGCCAGCAGGGAGGACGGGGCAGGCACAGGCAGCCAGGGCAGCCCACAGCTGTCATTAGCTACTACCTCCCACCCACAGCAGCTCATCGCTCCCTGCAGGCACGCTAAAGTGCTCTGCAGAGAAGGAATGGCACTTACCCCAGCTTCCTGCAACTCTGGCACGGTGGATGTGACTCTGAGCTTAAAGGCGAGAGGGCCTGCACTCTTGTTGGCTATGGTGACGATCTTCTTCACCGTCTGCCCAATGCAGATGTTTCCTAGCTTCACCACCTTTCCTGGTGGATGCACAACGTCAACCTGAGGCAGGAGGGATTGATATCAAGCCAAAGGAAAGAAGGAGAAGAGGTTTTCTGCCACTCTCGTGGCAGAAACACAAACCATGCTAGGCTGGGGAAGAGACGAGGAAATGAGAAAACCATGCTGGTTGCCACCTGCACTTTTAGCATTTAGATTTCATCTCACCTTCATTTCTATGCCCCTTCCTTGGGCCTCAACAGTCAGCTTCTCAGCCGGGGCACACGGAGGCAGCAACAAGCTGTTGTGGCTGTTGTCGTCTTTAGGTGTCCGTAGGAGCTGCGCACAGAGGGAAGAGAAACCACAGACAGCATGAGTTTCTGGACCTTCACCACGTGAACAGACTCCCCAGACGAGCCATCCCCTCCCATATTCTTTCCCCCCAGTGGCAGGGATTATCCAAGTCCCTCCACAGCCTGCCAGCAGAGCCGGCTAACCCTGGGATGCCACCGGGCTTTGCCCTGCGCGCTGCCCCCGTCTCCCTGGCACAAGCCTGGGAATGCTGGAGCGCTGGGAATCTCCAGGAGCGTGCACAGACCTTCCCCCTCACCTGCTCCTCAGCAAGGTGCTGCTGGTCAAACTCCAGTGAGTAAACCCCACAGGGGTTCTTCACCACCACTGTCCCCTCTTCCCCATGGCTCTGTGGCAGCAGCGGTCCCAGCTTGAGCTCTGCGGGGCTCAACTCCAGCCGTGGCTCCAGACCACATCCCAAGACCGGCACCCGCAGGCGTTGGCTGCTCTGGCAAATCTGGATCTGCAGCTCGCCCCGGTAGCACTTCTGCAAAGAAGCAGCACAGAAAGCTCCTCCGTGAAGCCCCAGGTGACAGCGCCTCCAAGGCAACAATCGCCCCAGGGTCAGGGGTCTTCTCAGCACCTCTAAGCTGAACCCAAACCAGGCAGTTACTTAGAGCAGGGGCTACAGCATCTGCATGGCTCTGAGTAACTGCGGTGAGTCCTGCTCGGGAGTGTAACTGGTCAGTTGGCTACCAGATGGATCTAAAACAGCCTATCAGAGGTTTTCACCTAGTCGTGGGGGAGCGCAACGCACGTGAGAAAAGTCTGCTTTCTCAGACACAGTCCTGGTGCTGCAGCACCGGGCAAACATCAGCTGTGTGAAAGAGGCAGCTGAGCTCTCACTGGACAGAAATAAGGATCGTCTTCTCTGCTCAGTGCTTGGCTCTGGTCAAGGCCAGACACGAGACGCTGAAATCTCCATGAGCAACTGAAAGATCCCTGCGACTGTCCCCAGCCATGGAAGCACTTGAGTCCATCCTGTCACACGCTGCCAGTTTCCAAGTCACGGTGGCCACATGCAAACTGCCTTTGGGAATGCTCCACCATTTAAGCTGACTCCCAGACTGCGTGGGACCGTGCAGGGGAAACTGAGGAACGGTGGGCACAGGGCTGGCAGAAAGCTCCACGCGGAGGCAGAGCTCATTCCCCGCTCCCTGTGCTGGCCTCCCCTTACCACACTGCCCTGACAGTCCTCCTGGGGGTGACACCCACCAAACTCACCTCTTCCGTGGGTGAAAAACGGACTTGGACATGGCACTGCTGTCCTGGAGCGAGGGTTCCAGCTGAGGGCAGCACCTCAAAGCCACAGGGCGCGGGCCTCATCTCCTCCCGCAGCTTGTCACGCTCGCTCGCTGGCAGATGTTTGTCCACCTGCGCACAGAAACCAGTCGCGTGAGGTCTCCTTGGTCTGCGAGGACAGACCCTCGGTTCCTGCAGTGCTCCGAGATGCTGGCACGGTGCAGGGAGCACCTTCATCCCACCCGGACGTGGCCACCCCTGCCTAGAACTGGAGGGCAAACATGTTGGCAGGGCAGGCAGATGGGGAGGCAGTGTCCTCGGAGGGGGAGGAATGGGTGAAGATGGCAGAGAAGTGAAGCATCAGCTAGTGAGCAGGCCCAGGTGAACCAGCCTTGCTCTGTACCCTCAAAAGCTTCCTCAAGCGAGCTGCAGCCCAAGTGCTCAGGCAGCCAGAGGGGCGGGAAAGCCAAGAGAGGCAAAGAAAACCCAACCGAGAAGTTGTGTGTTACACGGTGTCTGTGCTTTACCTCCTTAACAGCCTCATTCATGCTCATGGACCATTTACAGGGGACCTGGGACGTGTTGTGGAGCTGGATGGTTTCTTCCTGCCACTGCCCACACTGGACAGAGGAGAACTCCAGCCTGTCCCTCGAGAGGCAGAGGGACGGCTCAGCCACAATGGCACGCAGGCGAACCTGGAACGTGGGGCCTCCTCTGACCTAGAGAAGGACAGAGCATCCAGTTGAGAGCCCGGCTGACACTCGCTGCTGTGCCCAACCTGCTGCCTGCCCCACAAGCTGGCCTACCTTGATGGGCAGGAGCACATCCACCTTTCCCAGGGGCACGTTGGCACTTTGTGGGTCGAAGCACACTTCAAATGTCTTGGTCTCACAGCAGGGCAGGCGCTTCACAAGGTCCAGGCACACGCTGAAGCCTGAACACAGGAAAATCAAGCAGCTGAGATACACAAGCAACAGGAAATGGCTCAGGAGCACGGCAAGGCCACAGGGGTGTCCTGGCTGGCAGCTCTGTGAAAGACCCCTTTCCATCTCCAGAGAAGCTGCTCTGCTCCCCTTGTCACTGCCCAAAGCAAATAGATTTTCACAGCCAGAATCCAGGGGTTGCAGGGTAAAAACGAACCACATTGGTTGAGGAGCTCCAGCAATTCCTTCAGCAGGCATCTCAGGGAAGGACGCATACACCTCTCCAAAGGACAATTTCCAACTAAGATACCAAATGCTGTGGTGTTCCCTGGACAGCGGCTTAGAAGAGACGCCTGGCCACCCGTCACAGACAGCAGTCCCCGTGTGACGGAGCTGCAGCCTTACCCCAAGGCCTCTTTGCGAAGCCTGTTTCGATACGGCACAGGATCCCACAGGCCGTTCAATAAGGCTGAGCAGAAGTGCTCTGGCACTAGGAACTCTAAACAAAGCACTTCCGAACCACAGAGGGTCCATCTGGCTGCAACATAAACCCTCAGAGTGCACAAAGAAACTCCGATGGTGCTCACGGGAGCCAAGAGCAGAAGATGCTGAGAGGCGATCATGCTGATCAGCCCATCTGGCCCCTGCAATGACTTTTTAGGGCAGCCACAGGCAGACCAGGTCTCTGGGCACTGCTCGACAGAATTCAGGCTCTTGAACAGGGCACCGGCCAGAGGGGTACTAAGGAGGAAAAAGCTGCCCAAGGAAGTACTCAAATCTCCCCATG
The DNA here is from genome assembly GCF_037157495.1 of Lathamus discolor. Lineage (NCBI taxonomy): Eukaryota > Metazoa > Chordata > Aves > Psittaciformes > Psittacidae > Lathamus > Lathamus discolor. The sequence goes on along the minus strand of NC_088909.1, from coordinate 25,643,259 downwards.
CCCAATGGCTCCAGCTGATGTGGCAGAGACAGCCCCTTCAAGCCCCCGTGAAGCCTCTTTACCACTGGTTACCTGTGTTATACAGGACATATCCATCGGCCTTGAAAGATGCAGGGAAGTGCCCGGTGTTGGTGAGCTTCACCATGTGTGTGTGGATGTCACCGGGAACGACATAGCCAAGGTCCAGGACGTATTCGGGCAGCTCAGCTCTGAAAGGAGGAGGAAGGACACTCTGTAAAGCCCAGCATGGCGTGGGGTGGAGAAGCAAATGGAGGGGATAATTCTGTATCCACTGCTGTGAAAACTCAAGCCAAGCCCAGGAAACCCAAGGCCTGACCTGAGCACCCAGTAATAAGACTTGGCTAAGTCATGGGGAGTGCAGGGCCTAGGATTTATCAGCCACCAACGGGATCTTCGAGTCAGTTTAAAGCGGGTACTGGACACAGTTCCTATGCTGTGAAAAGCCATTGCAGAGAAGTCCACTGCGTCTCCACGGGTCTCAATGAAACTGCTAAGCTGGTGGCCGGCCCAAGCCTGAAACTGCTTCAGGACCTTCTCACAGGATTTCCTTGCAGAGGATACCTCCACTGCTCTGCAGCCAGATCTGTCCCCAAAGCAGCGCTTGAGAGTATCGCGTGCAGTAACCAACACTACAAGATTGCTGTGAAGGTCTGTTTGCAGGCAATCCCACTTGGAAAAGCACATAAGGGATCTGGACCATTCCCTGCTCTTCCTGCTTAGTGGGGTCTGCTTCTTGGCACAAAGACACCGGCTTGGAGATGCCCCTTTCACAGCTGGTCAGCAGGGGTGGTGCCTGTGCTGTCTGCAAGGGCTTGCTGGTCTGCACCCCCTCAGCTCTGAGAACAGAACCCAGCAACTGTGGGGAGTGGAGCACCTCCAGAGCTCAGGGTAGCACTGTGCAAGTGAGGACACCGAGCTGCCCACAGGGAGCACGGCGTAGCTCTCAGCATCAGGCCCTTTCTGAAGTCTTCAGGTATTCCCAACTCTGAGACACAAGGAGCTCTCAGGGGCAGGGCTGCACTCTCGCGGCCCCTGGAGACAGGCTACAGGAGTCCCTACTAACTTGAGAAGCCTCCGATGTACACGCTGGTGAAAGGCAGTGTCCTCCGGGGGACGGGAGGCGAGAGCTTTCTGCTGCTCCAGGGCATGTTCCTCAATCAGCATCTCCTCCATCTGCATCTGCAGCTGAGCATCCCACTGAGGAAAGGAAAGACAGGGGCTGGTTAGCCAAGGTCCTTCCCAAGGCACAAGCTTGTCTCGGGTGGAGGATCCCACCCTGCTCTTGTTGAGAGGGGCGACGGAGTCAGTCTGTCTCACTGGTCGGTGTCTGTGACACTTCCTGCTCTCTCAGGCAGGATCATATCCCCACAGAAATGAACTCCAGTGTCTCTGCCTGCCCAGTTATCAAAGCTGATCTGGACAGACACACAAACAAGCCAGAAACCTTCCAAAGCTCCAAGTATGTCCCTGCCTCCAGTGAGTGCCAAAGCAGCCTGGACAAAAGCTCTCCTGGAAAGGGGACCATGAGAGAGCTGGAGCCTCCTGGAGATACAGAACACAGCACAGCCTCAGGCTGCATTCAGGCTGCTGCTTTACGCTCTGTAAACCTGGCAGGGCTTGGCCGGTGAGCAACAAACCCCCCAGCACCGCCCTGTGTGTCCTTCAGAGCACCAGAAACCCAACTGCCCGAGCACAGCTTTCAGCATCTCCCTGGCTGGGGTAGTCAGGAGCTGGCGCATCGCCACGAGGGACAACTCCCAGAGGTGGGCAGCCCAAGGGGCACGCTGAGCTGACACACTCCGTGGCCAGGGGTGTGCAGGGAGGTGCCCAGTGCCGGCAGGGCCCTGGGCAGCTGCCGTGGGGCGCAGGGGCTCCAGTGTCTCGCAGGAGGGTGGCACGTGCGGGACAGGGCAGCAGCTCTACTCACCACGGTGCCCGAGTCGTCCACACGGGGCTCGGCTGCCACAGCCTCCCCCAGAGCAATGGCCTCTTCTCTCTGGCTGCCTTTGTCCAGCTTTTCTTTGGCCTTTAGGAGGATCTTCTCATATTTGGCGTTGCCTGAAAGCACAGAACACCACCCATAGCAGTGGGGCAGCACAAATCCCACGGAAGACGGGAAGCCCCATTCCCCCGACACCCAGACACAAACTGCTCCAGCAATGTAGGGAAAGGAGATCCTGCTGCTTCTCACCCCCACCCGTCTTTCTCGCCACACAGGAGCATCTCAGCCCCACAGCATGATGCAAACCCAACCCCTGTCAAAATCCCTGCCAGCCTCTATTACAGCTTTCCCAAGCTTTTCTGCCCAGCCATCATCTTCCCAGACCTCTTGGCAAGCTGTGCACGATGGTTCCTGCGGCAAAGCCCACATGGGCTCGTCTGCCAGAGGCTAAAGAAGCAACCAGAGGGCTGACCTTGTCTGACAGCCCTGAAACCTCCAGGCCTGCTGGAGGTGCCTGTGAGCTGCCCTGTGGGCATATGGCATGGGGGAAAGCCGAGCAGACAGGCAGTGCTCACCTTTGATGTTCCTGGGCAGGTCCAAGTGGATCCTGGGAAAGGTCCCCTCTCCTTTCAGGGAGATTTTTTCTGGCTCCAGGTGACCCAGTTGGATCTGGAAAGCCCTGCAGAAGACTCCAGGCACTCCTGGCAGGTAATACACTTTCAGCACTTGCTGCTTGCCAGGTTCAACGTAACCCTGCAGGGCACACAAGAGGGAGGGACGCAGTGTACCAAAGAGGATTCACTGGAGGGATGGCTCACATGACAGACGCGCTGAGAACACAAGACAGGTTCTCATACATAAGGAAACATCAGACATCACCACCTCCAGTTTTCCTGTATCCAAACGCCTGAGTCTCACAGCTCTTCTGCTCACAGGGTTTACCCTCTGCTAGCCAGAGCCAGGCACAACAAACCAAAGCTCTTTCACCAGCTGCTCTGGAAGAACGGAGAAGGGCCTCTGCTTCCAGCAGGGCCAGCAGCTCCTGGCAGCAGCTTGCAGGAGAGGACATCAGCATGTCACCCCTCAGACGGACAGGCACTGAGGAAGGTGGAAGCCACTTGGCCCTTTGGCTTCCTCTTCCCATCGCAAAAGGGCACCAAGACAGGAACACTGCTCCAGCTCTAAGACACCCAGGCAGGATGACAAGCTGCGATGGAGTGATGCTCCAGTGATGGCACAACCAGAGAGCTCAGCACTCAGCTCCAAAGAGCTCCCGGAGCACTCGTGCCTCCCACTGGTGCTTGCTGTAGGACAGCAGAGCCAGCGGCGCCCAAGGACAATCAGGGGCTCCGTTAGGATTCTGCTCGATGGACCTCCTCTGCCCCTGCAACAGTCGCTCACAGCCCTGTCTCTCCTGGCTGGTTTTGGACGGGGCTTGTGTGTTCATTCCCCCTGTTTTCCCCCAAAGCGCTCTCCTGGGCAGCCTGACACAGGCCGGGTGAAGCCCTTGTGCTACTCACCCTGCTGGGCACGACCAGGGGCACGCCAGGCAGAGGGCTGGCTGCAGTGCCTGTGCCGGGGCTCAGCACCGCAAAGGCAAATCCCAGCTTCCCGCTGTTTTGCAGGGTCAGCGCTGCTTCCGTGACTTTGTTAAACACCTGAGCAGAGGACAGAAGAGCAGGAAGTTACAGGCACACGTCTGCTGCCAAGAATTTCATTCCTCTTCCATTGGGTTGAAAGCAAAGGAACACAGCCCAGAAGCAGGGAGCGCACAGGAGAGATGGGCACTGGGCTCTCTGGGTTAGCCTGGGCAGCCCGCGGCCACAGGGTACCCCTGGGCCCTACACAGGAACAGCTATTTGTGGCAGAGGTGCAATAGCAACCATGGAAAGATCAGTAATAAAGCAAGTAGGGGACACAAGCTCTCTGCACTTGAAGGTGTCACCCAACTGCGAGCTGAAACACAGGAGGAGGCATTGGGGCATTTCAGGAGAAAAGGCACCTGCACACAAGTATTTGTGGGCACAACACAAGCCAAAAGGGAGGGAGAGAGGGCAACGCACACAGGGCCAACAGCTGGAAACAGCTGTGGGGGTTGTAACCGGAAAGAAGTACAGTGAGGGTTATTCGGGGACATTCTATCCGGCTACGGTGACTGGAAGCCCAGGTCAGCTGCCTCCTTGGTTGATGAATCAGGAGCATTAAAAGAGAGCACCTCATTTGGGCTTTAGGAGCAGATCAGCGGATGGATGTCTCAGGGACACATCCCTCTGCAGATCACCACTGGGATCCTGCCTGCCCCAGGAGGCAGCGTTAGTTAGAGGAGGGATTCCCAGCTTTGGGCTGGGCTGGGGTGGAGATGGCCATTAAACGCCAGCTTGGAGGTATCCCCCAAACGTTGGACTTCCAAGCCACAGAGCCAGCGAAGCAGCTGGGAAGGGGGGAGAGCCCTGGACCCGGGTGGGCAGCAGCCCACCAGTCATGCTTGGAGGCAAGGAGCACTGACAAGAGCAGCGTGCGGTACCTGCAGCCCGCAGTCGATCTCGGTGGTGTCCAGGAGGTAGCTGATGCGCGAGGCCTCCCCACGCAGAGCCACCTCGTAGCTCGGGCCTCCCTCCACCCTGCACAGCGCCGTGACCTGGCTGACGGTGTTGGCGTGGCCGAAGAAGGAGAAGCAGACGCGCTGGCTCTGGCCCGGCTGCAGCTCACCGTGCAGTGGCAGGATATCGAAAACCTGCAGGCAGGGAGGAGAGATCCACACGTGGAGCACGGGATTGATGCAGGAGAGCAGCGTCAGCTTCGGCCAAAGGACAGACGTGGCTGCAGGGGCCTCTTCCTCAAACACAGGCAACATCATCCTCATCTCACACTGCAGCCGTTCCACTCACCAACGGAGAGACCATGGGGAAAACCTTCTCCCACAGTCCCAATTAATGCAGTAGCTAATACTCTACATTCATTTGTGGTGTCTCCTGGCAGCAAGAAATTCTCTCTGCTGCAGAACTTGCCTTCAAAAACACCTTTTCCTGCCCTCAGAAGAACACGAGACTGGGAGCTGAGAGCCTGTGGAGCCGGGGGCAGGATCCAGCCCAGCTCCTCGCACTCCTCATGCTTTTCCCTGTCTCTGATTCACATCCTGCTCTCTCCAGATGCTGCAGCAAATGCTGCCGCAGCAAATGCTGCTGCAGCAAATGCTGCTGCAGGAATTTCTTACCCCCACTAGATGAGGACCAAGATGGATAAAGTCCTCCATAACTGCCGCACAAGGAATGTTCTTGACCAGCCCGATAACACCTCCCATGTGGCCTCTCCAATGACCAGTGATGCGCTTGTTATGACATGAGGCCACTCTGGGAGCAGCACCCAGGACACCAGTGGGAGTGGGAGTACGTAACTGCTTGCTACACTGGAAATGTGGAAGTGAGACAGATTCCCACTTACCTCCTCCACACCCAAGGCGAGGGGCTCTGTCTCCATGAACCTGGAAAAAGAACAGACCTTTGCTCAGGGACCTTGCAGTGGGAGGGAGGGAAGTCTGCACAGCAGCTCCTCGGCAGGATGGGGCCCCTGCGGGGGCATCAGTGCTGTGAGCTCAGCAATGAGCTCCAAAACTGGGATGGAGCAGGTCAACGCCTGGCAATGACACTGCTATAGCAGCGCTGCAGGCAGCTGGCAACTGCTTGCCTCCAGATCTGCTATCTCCTGCTGCGTGATTCTGAAGATCCATTCCGTCACTGGAGAAAACACCTTGGTGCAAAGGCTTAGCTCAGCTTTGAGCTCTCAGAGGTCCAAGGGCTGAGGCTTAGGGTTAGTCTGTCTCTAACCACGTGGGTCTACAACAAGAGTAACCACGAGAGATTCGTGCCTCAGAAGTCTGAGAAAGGGCACACGTTGGTCTACACTGCCTATGTCCAGCCACACAGCAACAGTTGGATTGTGTTGCTCATATCACAGAATCCCAAGGGTTGGAAGGGACCTAAAAAGATCATCTAGTCCAACCCCCCTGCAAGAGCAGGGTAACCTACAGTACATCACACAGGAACTTGTCCAGGCGGGCCTTGAATATCTCCAGTGTAGGAGACTCCACAACCCCCCTGGGCAACCTGTTCCAGTGCTCTGTCACTCTTACAGTAAAGAAGTTCTTCCTGACGTTAACGTGGAACTTCCTATGTTCCAGTTTACACCCATTGCCCCTTGTCCTATCACTGGATATCACTGAAAAAAGCCTAGCTCCATCATCCTGACACCTACCCTTTACATATTTGTAAACATTGATGAGGTCACCCCTCAGTCTCCTCTTTTGCAAGCTAAAGAGACCCAGCTCCCTCAGCCTCTCCTCATAAGGGAGATGTTCCACTCCCTTAATCATCTTTGTGGCTCTGCGCTGGACTCCTTCAAGCAATTCCCTGTCCTTCTTGAACAGAGGGGCCCAGAACTGGACGCAATATTCCAGATGCGGCCTCACCAAGGCTGAGTAGAGGGGGAGGAGAACCTCTCTTGACCTACTAACCACTCCCTTTCTAATGCACCCTAAGATGCCATTTGCCTTCTTGGCCACAAGAGCACATTGCTGGCTCATGGTCATCCTCCTATCCACCAGGACCCCCAGGTCCCTTTCCCGTTCACTACTTTCCAGCAGGTCAACCCCCAACCTGTACTGGTACATGGGGTTGTTCTTCCCCAGATGCAAGACTCTACACTTGCCCTTGTTAAATTTCATCAAGTTTCTCCCCGCCCAACTCTCCAGCCTGTCCAGGTCTCGCTGAATGGCAGCACATATGATCACTCTGCCCCAGGTAGCAGCAATGACCAAAGAGCAAGGAGGAAAGAACGGGCTGGACAATTAGAAAGAAAAAAATGTAAACACACAAAGTCTTGTTGAGGCAGAGAAACAGCATTTTTCTCTCCTGACCAAAATAAACGTGCGCGACTGATCCTGGGAGTCTCTGATGACCAGCTCCAGCAAGGTCCCAGGTAGGGAAAGTTCCAGTCTTTGATCTCCCCTTCATGAGACCTGATGCTTGATTCCCTCCATGTCAGACTGAGTTAGAGCTGATGATTTAGAATACCAACAGTGCTTAGTGTGGACCAGAAATAACATCTGACACGCTGCCCTTCTGCAGGCTCCTAATGAACACTTTGAGTGTTTGGTGGTAACACCTTGGAGACCATCTTCATTTCCAGCTCTGGCACACAGCATCCCATGGTGTCTGCTGAGCACCCCGGAGTGCCCCAGTGCCCTGGTCGTCTCCCCCAAGCCCTCCTAATAGCCACAGCTCATCTCCAGTTCCCAAGAGGTCACCTCCTCCGAGTCAGATCCCAATTCCCTTCACACAGCTGCTTCTTGATCGTTTCCCTTGTTTGTAATAACAGCGCTTCAGTGCCACGTGGTGAACTTTGCTGCGTTTCCTAGGGCATTACGGAAAACCATTTGCTACCGTCCTTCAAACTGCCCAGAGCAGACTTTTGTGCTATGCAGAGAAGCCGCAGCAGAAGGAACACTAGGAATGTGCTTCTAGATGTGCTTCAGCACCACTACAAGTTTGCTCTTGGCCTTGGAAACCATAGACCACCACTGCATGGTCCTCCTTCCCAGGGATGTCCATACAAGGGCTCCCTCCAGCATCTACAGCTGGACCTAAAGTCACAGCAGAACCTGCCATTCCTCACTAAAACTCTACATAGCTCTTCTGTGAATGTGACGTGCAGTTCAAGAGATGAACACTCACTTCAAGGGGCTGTTTGCCTCAGGCCACGAAGATCTGAGAAAGCAGCTTTCTACATCAGCCCTCCTGCCCCCAGGAACCCATACAGGCCTACAGCAAAGCAGAGCAAGGGACTGCGACAGCAGTGTGTCACTCTGATGGCAGTGCCTGGGTAGGATCTTAGTACAAAATGACAACAGATGGGCTTAGCAGGGAAGGACACCTTCTACATCCGCTTCTCCAAGTGCCGAAGCATGGCTTTGCAGCTGCAGAGATAAAGCAGGACTCCAGCTTATGGCTATGTGAAAAGGGTCAGTAGTGTCCTACAGTCCCAGCCTGGCTGGAGAATGCTGTCTCCTTCCCAGCATCAAACCGGCGGAGATCACCTGTTCCCTGAGCACCTTGGCTGAGCACAACTCAGAGGTGTGATTTCCTCAAGGGAAGGTTGAAAACAATTTGGCAGATCAGGCAAATGGCCTCGGGCTTTGCAAACCACAAACAGGACATCAGGAAGAAGAGCTTCCAGGAGAGGGAGAGGTGCGCATACCTCACTGGGTTCACCTGGCTGTCCTTCAGGAATGCCCAGTGGTACTGGACAACCAGTGGGCTGCAGTTGGTCATCTCCATGTAACGCACATCCTTGCTGTCATTCAAGATGCAGCCAAAGTCCACGGCCGTGCTCTGGATCTGGAGATTCGGGAAGTAGACTTCTCCCCGGACGGTGACCTGCTCTTCGTGAGGATGCTCCAGGAACTTGATCTTCAGAGCCTTCTCCGCTGCCCGGATAAGCAAATCCTCCTCATAAGCAGGGTTAAATCCGATGCAGAGTTGAAGTTCCTCCCCTGTCCTCAGCTTCATGGGCTGCAAGGAGATGAAGAGAAAATGTTCAACGTGTGACCCCAGCACGGGCTTCTCGCTTCATCCTTCATTTTCTTCACGCTGTCTGACCAAGCACCGCACTTTTTCTGAAGCTGCCTGAGGCTCACGGTTCTGTGCTCTGCACCAATACAAGAGGAAATCCACGTTGGTCTCCTGAATTCTGGAGCCGCAGAAGCCACCTGCTAAACACAACCAAAGCAGCACTCTGGCACCCAGGCCTTCGCCTTCACTCTGGAGGAACTCCTTTAGCCTGCAGCACAGCGGTGGCTGCACCTCTGACAACATGTGCACTGCAGAGCCCATGCCCAACACCTTCCGCACACACCAGGGCAGGAGCCAGACAGCAGCTGGAGAAGCCTACCTCAGCCTTCCCAAAGGCAGGGCTGCCCTCAAAGACAGCAAGCTGTTCCCCAGCTTATCTGAGGATGGCTGCTGGAGAGCTGGCATGCCTTCCAGCAGACACCTTTCCTACAGCTTGCCCACAGCTGGGTGCCTGCTCCCTCCTCCCCCTGTCTTCAAGCCAGGAGGTCTCTTCCCGATTCAGATGGCATTCTGTTTCCTTCAGCAGCTCGTTTCACATCTGATTTAGCTTGGGCCACTTTACTGCAGACTCTACAGAACACACTTCCATCATGGAGGACCTCCCAACAGAGACACACCACCACGTTCATCCCTCTTCAAAGCCCAGCAGCAAGAAAGTCCGGGGCTGCTCACCTGAGCATCTGCAGGGAGAGGCTGCTGGTCCGCAGTGCAGATGGAGAAGGGCTGCTCTAAGGCAAGGACCACGCTGAGGGGCAGCGAGCACATGTTCTTTACAGAGAGAGGCTTGTACATCACAGCCAGGACATCACCGGGGTGCTACAGAAACAGGAGACAAGAAAAAATGACCTTGAAGTGGCCATGGACCTCCTCCCCTTCAGACGCATTTCAAATTTTCCAACCCCAAAAGTGCATCCATCTCTATTTACTCTTTTGATTGGTTTCTACCCCTCTGCAAAGTTTGTCCTCCAACTCTAGCAGACGCTTTCGCGTTTAGAACCCACAGCCTTCCCCAGGGGACAGGGAAACAGTCTCGCGTACAGATGAGGGAGCAGCCCCCCAGAGGAGGCAGCTGCTTCAGCAAGATCCAAAACAGAAAGTGAACCCACTCTGGCTCCAGTTGTGTGTCCTCTCCTGCCCAGAGAGCACACACAGGCACAAGGCACAAGGCCATTTCCACTCCCATACAGTAGTTTCTTACCACCCTATCAGAGCTCTGCCAGGCCCGCAAGGCAGTGATGCTGCTCAGAGGAGGCAAGCAAGCAGGATATGGCCTGCAGCGGACAGCCTGCAGCAGCCCGAGGTCAGCTTTGAACATTCACGGGCACATGCAGACAGCTCCAAACCTCAACAGTCTGGCCGCAACCTGCTGCCCCTGCTCCACTGACAAGATGTTGCAGCCTCAAAGCTAAGCTCAGCCTAAGCCTTTTCCTCCTGTCCATGCATTGCTCCGCGCTTCCTGCATGGTTTATCTAAACTAGACAGTCTTTGGGAAACTAATTGTGGATGCATTGGCATCCAACTCCTGCAGTGTCGCAGCACGCAACACATGGGAGCATGTGGCATCAAGCAGACCACGGGCAGACATCAGGGGGAGCTGAAAAGCTTCTGATTAGATGTGAACCGCCTGCTCACAGGATTTGTGCTTCTCTGGAAGCCTGGGAAGTGGAGGAGAGACCTGAAACCGCAGAAACTAAATCATGAGCTATCTGCTCTTTTTCAGACACCTCACGCGACGGGGAAAGGTGATGCAGGAGTCGGGATCCAGACACTAAAGGGCACACACGTTGCACTGGTGCTCTCATCGCTGCAGCTGAAGGGCACTCGTGGGTCCTTTGAAGAAGGTGAGGCTTGGGAAAGGCAAAGAGGCAGCACCCATACCGACGGCAGGGAAGGCAAAGAGGCGCAAGAGATGCCAGTTTTTCCTCATCAGCTTGAGGAGTTGACAGGAATCTCAGCTTTTCTCCGCTTCCCTACACGATCGCTGCTCGGACATCACCACACCTTGGAAGATCCTCAAAACCCTGACTACAGACACTGGCGTCTCTCTAGAGGGGGGCATGCTCCCCCTAGCCAGAGCAGCTGTAATCTCAGTTCCACCTGGCTCAACTTAGAGAACAGCCTCATCTCTAGCAGCATCCTCACTCCTCTCACCACCACCTCAGGGAGGGTGAGGAGGGATCTGCTCTCCACCTGCAGCCCCAGCACAGCAAGTGGCTCTTCCAAAGCCCACGCTGCTCTCACGGGTCCCACACCTCAGCCCGTGCCCTTGGCTCAGCAGCTCAATTCTGTCTGCACCTCGAGAAGGGCAGAATAGAGCTGCGGAGACTGTCCCCAGCCCCACAGGAGTGAAATAATGATCTCGGCATTCATGACAAAAGCTGGGCCTGGCTCAAGTCAACAGCCAAAGCTCTGTGGACTTGGAGAACTTCCTCCTTAGGACACAGGCACACCCCAGCCACACCAGTCAGTGCCAGGATGCAATGCAGAGACTCACCTTCTCCACCCGGAAAGTGATTTCTCTGCTGGATATTTGCAGAGCAGGAGCAATGAACTCGCACGTGACGTCCACCTGCACGATCAGATTCTTCACTCCCTCCTTGCCCACGATGGCGTGACACAGCAGCTTCTCCTTCACCACCTGCATGCGAGCCACACGGCCCCCAGCGGGTGTTATCAGGGTGTCCACAAAACACACTGCATCTTTGAGCCGCCCACCCACACACCCCATTACTGCATGAAGTTACAGCCATTGGTCTCCTCAGGAGCCCTCTCTTCTTTATAAGCTGCATCCTCTTTGTTCTGCACTCACGCGTCCCTCGTGTTACAACCCAACCACCACAAAAGGCCCTCAGGAGTCTTGTGCTGCCTACAGCTCTCAGACCAATCCCTGCCCAAACGGTTATTGCTTTGCTTTGTCCCACTGCCAAACAAAATGCTTACCGAAAACTGTAGGAACTCATGAAAAAAAAACAAACCAGACTGTATGAAGGGAAACAGGGGATAGAAGGATCAATGCCAGCAAATCCTCCCTTGCAAGTTTAGTGGAAAGGATCCGTGGGAAAACCCCAAACAGACAGCCTGCCTTCCTAGGATGTACTGTGTCCCCCTAGACCTGCCTGTAAAACAAACCTCCCCAGGAAAGAGATGTCTTCAACCTGGCATGAAAACCCTCTACTTAAGCTGGATGCTCTTACATCCAAGACTTTTCCTGATTCCTCCTCATGGTTTCACTTCCCCACATTCCTCCCTTTTTTCCTCTCTCTTCCCTCTGATAGACCACCACAACCCAACTCCTCCTCAGAGCCTAGAGACGTCAGAATCGCCTGTGCTGCACGTGCACCACAGGGTCTTGGGCTTCTAACCAGCCTCAAGAGTATGAAGTTCTCGAGACCTAGGGAAGGTGGAAGACCCAGTCCCAGGCTCTTGGCTTGGACTGCACATGCCAGGTAGCCACAGCTGAGCTCACAGATGCCCATTTGGATTTCCAGGAAGGCACCCTCACCAGTGGCCTGACCATTTCCCTTCTGGTTCCTTCTTCCCTCTTCAGCAAAGCCTCATGGGCTCAGGACTGCACAGGGACAGTCCCATCGGAGTCAACCAGCTGAGAGATCAAGTCTTCCTCAAGCTACCACTCAGGCAATCCTTTAAAACACCTCTCAAACTCTAGCAGCAGCAGGAGCTTAATGCACATTTATTCCCCATTCACTTAAACACTTGTGCCCAGTGCTCCTGGAGCCAGGGAAGGCACACCGGGGTCAGACGGCAGCTCCTCTGCAGAGCTGGATTTCCCCCGGAGAGAAGGGTCCAGGGAGGAGAACACTCAGTGACCCTGCTGAAATCTGCCCCTCTGAGCTGCAACCCAAGGGTGCTGCAAGACCTGCCTGCCCTCGGCACACGGGGGCTGGCTGAGGGAGCGGGGCGAGCGCTGATGGGAATACTGACACAAGTCAAGCTCTCAGTTCTAATGATCCCTGGAACACTTTCCCATGTGGACGGACATCATTCGGATCATTAGAGCTGGCACACTGGGTTCATTTCTCTCGTCCCGGTCTCCGGGCCGGACAAGCTCCCGGCCCGTGTCTGTCTACAGAGGAAAATCAATGCTGCTCCCAGACACTCCCTACCTTCCTGGGTGTTTTGTTTCACTCGCTGCTTCCCCACACAGACAACTGGCCATTTCTTTAGTTACTTTCTGCCTGGGCTCCCAGTCTACCTCTAACTTTAAGGCCAGCTGAGAAAACTGGGGCTGCTCAGCCTGGAGAAGAGAAACCGCGGGGAGACCTCAGAGCAGCCTTCCACTAGCTGAACGGGGCCTACAAGGATGCCGGACACGGACTCTTCTCAGGGACTACAGCAACAGGACAAGGGGTAATGGACTTAAACTCAAACAGGGCGAGTTCAGGTTAGATACAAGGAAGAGGTTCTTCACTGTGAGGATGGTGAGGCACTGGCACAGGTTGCCAAAGCAGTGGTGAATGCTCCATCCCTGGCAGGGTACAAGGCCATGCTGGACAGAGCCTGGGGCGACAGTGCCTTCAGGCCATGTTTTGCTACCACCAAGTTGGCTTTATGGTAGCCATGGAACTCAAAAAGCCTCAGCAACTGATGGTGGCGAGCATGGAAAGCAACTGGTGCTGCCACGGTAACTTATGGCAGGAAACCAGGTTCTCAGAAGCACTTGCCCATTTGCTCAGGCAAATGTCAAGGGGCTGCAGAAATGCCCTGATGCAGAACTCACCTGGGGGGTGCTGCAGGAGCCTTTCAGCACCACCTCCGCTGTCTGGCCGGGCATCAGCTCCGTCCTCAGTGGCTGAAGCTTCAGCACGGGGCCACAGGAGGAAACCTTGCCCTTGCTCTTACTGATGCGAGGGAGACGCTTGCGCTGCTTAAGTGTGGTGCCACCTTCTGTGGTCCAATAGAGCAGATGGGTGCGTCGTCCTTTGTTTGTCATCTTGAAGCGGTAACAGCAGGGATCCAGGCTAGAGGAGAAGCAGAGACACAAAATGGCAGGGGAGCTGCTATTTGCCACTGGTCACCCAGCTTCAGCACCCTGAGGGCACGACCTGACTGCACACTCGGCTTCACCAAAAGCCAGACCTTGGCTGCCCCTAGGTTTGTCACCATCCAGCAGCTGCTCTGCTGGCACCCTTCCAGCAAGGAAGAGCTTCGTAAAGAGCCGGCCCCACATGCAAGTAGCTGGAGGAACAGCCTCGCTGCCACTCCACCTTCCCCTTGGGAGCTGTTGTTCATGCCTCTGAGGCGTCTCGTAGGGAGCATCCAACCCTCATTGCCCCCAACGTACCACCCTCTGGTGGCGGCTCTGCAGCCGACAGCAATGGCAACAGCTCCAAACTGAGCCCGCGGGCAAAGACATAAAGGGGGGCAGAAGACAACTACATGAATCACATGGACACTGTCCCCTCCATTGTGCAGCCAGCTTGTGGCTGCACTGAGCACAGGAAACTCTGGACAAGCACCAGCCTCCCTGCGATGTCCCTGCGTACGTGGAGGGCTCGTGGGTGCGTATTTTACCTCTCCAAATCTATCCCAAGTACTTAAGGTAGGATTAAGCTGCTCTTTCTACCCCAAGAATTCAGGTATCGGAGCACCACGGACCCTCTTTGCAGCCACAGAAAGGAAGAGCCACCCCAAGAAGACTGTTCTTCTCTGAGGAGGTCTCCAACACAAGGCAAACAGCACTTTTTTCCTCCTGTCTCCAAGAACATGACTGGTTTCAGACACACACGTTGGGACCACTGAATCCTCTCCTTCCAGCTCACCAATTTCAATCGAGACTCTTCATTTATCCCACTCCACCTCAGCAGACTTCCACACTTCCACACTTCCTCCCCCTTCCAGAGCTGGTCCTGCATCCACACTCGCTTGCCCATGCCTCGGGAAGCAGGCAGGAGAAACCAGGGAAGAGCCACCACGTCTAATAAAGATCAACCGGGCACGGAGTGGGGGAGAGGAGCCAACTGGGGGATGACACAGGGCAAAGAAATTCTGCTGCTCCTCCAGGGCTCCTGGCCAGAGGGGAAATAAACCAGCGCCATTCATTCAGTCGAGGAGCTGCTAACAAGCTACTGCCCAGGCTTGCTGCTGCTCTGAGATCTTACTCCAGACGGAATGGCAAAGCAAGCAATATCACTGCAGAGAGAAACATGTCTGTACTTGTAAGGCAGCATTTCTCAGCTGGAGGCTTCCAGGACCTGCTCTCTTCCTCCAAATCTTTGTTTGATAAAGTGAGGAGACAAATGGATTATGACTAAAGACAATTCAGCAACAACTTAGCAACTGCTCTCCAGCTCGGTGGCTTTCAGAGTACCTACTGACTTGCAGATGGCCATAAAATGTTTCCAAAGGAAGCCCTGTGGCTTCAGGGAAGCAGAGCCAGGACTGTGAGCACTGAAGAAGCTTGAGGGACTGCAGCAGAACTCCTCCTTGCTGAGCCCATGGGGAAGTGGGAGCTGAGAGATTCCCTACCTGAAGCAGGGCGCCAGGTTGAGCTCCGGGCCAAAGGGTTTGTCAATGACAATCGTGGTGCCAACGCCAACAGCCTGGACGGGGATGACGTAGGCACGACTGTTCTCAATGAACAGCACCACCTCGTCCTTGAATTGCTCCGTGTCATCCAAGTTTGCAGTGACAGCCAGAGACACCTCGGCCTTGGCAGGGATCACTCCCTGACTGGGTCCAACGGTCCAGCACGAGTCTGCACCAGCCTGGAAGACAAACAACACTCATTTAGGACGGAAACCACGGACCTGGCTGCCACCAGCCAAGGCCTGCCCAGGCAACACGTTCACACCGAGCCAGTGGGTGTGAAGATTCCACTGACATTCATGTACAGCTTCTCTGGCTCGTGCTGACACAGGGCAGCTCGCTTGGAAAGGAGCCCTGAGAGCTCCGCTCCAAACGTGAATCTGAGAGTCTGCTCCCTGACAAAGCTCATTTACCAAAGCTTGGCAACAAGCCCGCCAGAAAATTGTACCCCAGAAACTATTCCTGAGGAATGAGGATGGGGGTCTCGACGGAGCCAGACCTTCAACTCCCTGGCGTGACCCAGCACAGCCCTGCTGGGCCCGCCCAGGCCAACAGCCCACGCCAACAGCCCAGGCCAGGGGAGGACGATTTGCATCCTCTCCTCATTCTTTCAGTCAGCATCTGCTCTGGCTCCAAGGGGCAGCACCGTGCACTGCTGAACAGGAGACCTGCCAGGGCCACAAGGCTCTGCCGAGACACATTCCCTTGGGTTTCTAGGTCAGCTTCTGCCTGCCCCCAATCCAGCCTGTGTCTCAGAGACAAGAAACCTCTTGGAGCCACGCTACAAAATACCCCCACTTTCAAGACAAATACCCAACCTCTGATAACATCTCTGCTACTTGCTTATCCTTGAGTGCGCCGCAAAATGATGCCGTAGCTGCATGCACTGCATGCACAAAGACAGTGGCTATTTCTGACCCTATAGCAGCTTCTTGTACTATTGGGCATCAGAGCTCCTGAGTAACCAGTAAGGGCTGGGATCCACCACTTCAGAAGTTCACCACGATAATCAGAATCTTATCCCAGCACAGACGTCCATCGTGAATGAAAGCTTCCACAATCTGGTTACAATGGACACCAGTGTGCAGCTGACGGATGGAGGGAGGGAAGGAGAGAGGGAGGAAGGGACGGATAGCTGCCCCAAGGGATGACTGAGGAGACACCACAATCAGCTCTCTTGAATCTGTTTACAGATGAGTCACTGAAGTGATCTGGTCACTCTGGCCTTGCACAAGTGGCAGAGGAAGCAGAACTCCACGTTACAAATGCAGCTGCACTTGATCAAGCCGTAGCTCTAGCGAGAGCCGTAGCTCTAACAACAGCATTCCCATTCCCGTAGCTCTAACAACAGCATTCCCATTCTCAGTCAGGCTGAGTCACTGTCCTCGTAGGGCTGCTCGTGAAGGGGAAATAAACCCCGTCCTGCACCAGCTGGCTGCAGAGCCTTGTCCCAGGTGGTTCAGCATTCCCGGTGGGGGGGACCCTCTGTTCTTCATTTCAAAGCTGCTCCTTATCCACACAAACAGCCAGTGGCAGGAAACAGCCCAAAAGCACCCCGAGCCCTGCAGGAGGCGGAGATCAGAGCCTGAGGCTGGCTACATGCTCCCGCCAACAACCGGCCTCCTCCTGCCTCCTCAGCATCAGCATCTCCTCAGCACAAGCACGGGGACCACTGTGGTTTAGCCTCTGCCCCGAGCACCGTCAACGGGATGTTTTACGGGATCAAGGGGCAGAGCTTGTCTCCATTTGTGCTCCCTGTCCACAGCTCACCCCTCCATGATCGCATCTGCCCTCCCTGCCAGGCTGGGGAGGCCAGGGACACCACTCTGCGCATCGCGGCTCTCCAGGGCACGGCTACGGCTTGCCCAGCTGCTGCCAAGCGCAACATTTAAGAACCAAACTGCTCCTGCTTTGCCTTTGGGAAAAGCTCTCAGCTTGCTTCTAGAAGCACAGCTGTCTTGAAGACTTCTAACCCTCTGTAATTCAGTTGCCAATAGGCACAGCGCAACAGGACATGTTTGCTTTCCCCTGACGAGCAGAGTAACAATTGCTTTGCTTACCAGCAAGTAAGAAAGGGCACTGAAGGAGGCAGCTGCTGAGGGCACTGGGGTGCTTGCTCTTTGCAGAGGTCAAAAGCAGATTTTTATGGTGCGGACAAAGCAAGCTGCCTGCGAATCCCCCACTTTGAGGTTCTATTTAACCCCCAAACGCCTGGAAAAGCAGCAGGAGGGAAATTCAGCCCCCTCCTCCTTGCCCAGGGGGCTGAGCCTGTGCTCTCACACCCTGCTGGATGCCTCATGCGCAGACACAACCAAGTCCCCAGCCACAGGCCTGCGTGAAGCGGCTCCAGAACTTCAACAACCCAGCCTGCAGAAGAACAAACCTCCTCTCAAGCCCCTCACAGACGCCCCTCCGGTGGGGAGCACCCCCCAGACCCAGCACACGAGCCCTTCCTGGCTGCATCAGCCCCTGTCAGAAGACCCCACAACCTCCTTCTGCTCCGCCGCCTGTTCCACCCTGCCGCCTCCAGGAATTAAACAGCCTCTTTCTGCAGCCACATGCTCTACAATGTTACAGAGCACACAGGCTCTGCAGGTACACAACCCTTACAAGTCTGCTTCTGGGCAACAACCCAGCTGGTTTGACCCCCGAGGAGGTGTGAAACCCACTTCACCCTAAGCGCCTTGAGGACAGACCTCTCAGTTCCAAAAACAAAGACTCTCACAGCTAAACGCCTTCCACAAAATAAAGGGAGAACTTGCAGAAATGAACTCCTTTCTGCTCAAACATCTCTGCAAACTCTGTTTTACTGACGGGTGCCCCAGCTACAAGTGCCCCCGGAGCCAGGCTCCTCTTGCTGCACTCGGATGGACCATCTGGCTTTCTCTCTCAGACACATCTCAGTGACGTGGAAATGTTGCATAGAAATAAGTGCTCCAGTCACAGGCTGCTATGGGCCACTCACTTGCTCTGGAAAACAGCCCCAGCGACACTTACCATCTTTGCCGAGAAGGATGCGGGGATGACAGACTGATTGGAGAGGTGAAGGGTCCGGGAAGCATCTTGTAGAACTTGGATGCTGCCAAAATTTATCTCACTTGGGTGCACGTGGACAACTGGTCCTTCTCCAGTGCTCAATAAATGGATTTCCTGCTCCAGGAGGCAGGCAGGAAAGAGAAAAAAACAACAGGGAAGGTTTAGAATGACTGGACAGCTCTAAGGGGGCTCGTAGGCTGAGGGAATTCTGACTGTTTGAAGCTGTCAGGGTTGTGAGGCTGAAACAGGAAGGCTGGAGCAAAGGTGGCACCTGGAGTGGTCCCTGCGGATCTGAAAGCCACAAGATCCCATTATGAGGGGATACAGAACCCCCATCTCCCACGCATGCTTTTCACACCTCCTCCATGCTGTCAGCTCTCCTTCCGCTACCCTGCGCCTACGCCTGCTCCTTGTACTGCTCCATCATGCCATAAACCACCCTCCCTGACTGCTGCGGCTGCACAGCCACACTGCACAGGAACTTCTTCAACCTTCCCAAAGCTTCTCCTGTGAAAACCAGTAGAGGCTGGAAGCAAAGCTCTTCTCAGCAGAGATCATGCAAGTTAGTTGCCTCTCATTTGTGCTTGTGGGCATTCCTGGTATTACTTCTTTATTGCACCAAGACATTCATTACTAATTGCATCATTCGAGCAGTATTTTTTTCTGCTGACAGCCTGAGACCCAAAAGTTTGTTCCTGCAGAAGGGGCACAAACTAGCGGAGGAGGAATGTGGATCCTTTTGCTAAACCCCCTTCTCACATCACTAAAACCAATGAGAATTTATCCAGTCTGGCGGGATTTCCCCAGCTCCAAACACCCCAAGCCTTAACCAGGCTTGTAGAGCCTGAAGAAGGGAGGGCTCTGGGGAGACCTTAAAGCACCTTCCAGTGCCTAAAGGGGCCAACAAGAAACCTTGAGAGGGGCTTTGGATAAGGGCCTGCGGGGCCAGAACAGGGAAGGACGGCTCTAAATTGACGGGGGGGGGGGGTGGTGATCAATATGGGATCCTGGGAAGAAGCTCTTCCCTGTGAGGGGTGGTGAGGCTCTGGCACAGGTTGCCAAGAGGAGCTATGGCTGGCACAGGCTGCCCAGAGGAGCTATGGCTGCCCCATCCGTGGCACTGTTCAAGGCCAGCTTGGATGTGGCTACCAGCTCCCGAAGCTGCACTCAAGCCATAAGGCAGACCTAGAGGAAATGACACCCAGAAACTCCCATTTGTGCAGGCAACACCCAGCCAGGTTTTGACCAGCATTTGCGGGCTGCGAGCAGCAGCCGAGCACGAGCGCAGCGCCTTGAGGATGGATTGACCGGGCACAGGGTCACTCAGTCCCATGTCTTCTCCAGGCATTAGTGTTGCTTATGCCACGAATGCCTTCTTTCCTTGTAGACAACAGCCATAGATCATTTTCCCTGGAAGAACCCCTGTACGCTCTACATCCCACCAAGATGAGAGGCACAAAGGCACACGTCTGCCCCAGCACTCACCAGTGGGGATTCTTTACTCCCAAACACCGCAACACGAGCAACGGTGTCCTGCTTTCCCGTCACCTGGACTTCCAGTGTGAACGGGATCTCCACCGAGCTCTGAGGCTGGATAATCCCACGGGGCTCAGGGCTGGAGTACCACACAGCAGCAGCATCCTTGTTCTCCTATAAGGGACAGAACCAAACACGGCTTCAGACTGACCTTTGAGGAAACTTTCAACTCTTTAACATCTACCACAACGCCAACTCACACACGTGTCTAAAAGTGCCTAGGAGAAAGCAGAAAGGCACAACTCAAGATGCAAGACATGTATGGGTTCAGCATCCCGAGGGGGGCCAACAGCTGCTGCCTCCACAACCCCCCGTCCCGTGCTGGCAGCCTCCTTGCAGCAGCTTTTCACAACCCTACAAGTTCTCCCGCATTGAAAGCATCCCGAAGACTTCAATATAAGCTGCTTCCTGGAGAGTTTAAGCTGCTTCCTGGAGTTGATATTCAGGTAGCTTCCTGTTCCCAGCAAACCTTTAGGGTTGAATACAAACCAGCAACATCTTAACCAAACCCGGTTTTTCCCTAACAAACCCCTAGGTGACATTGGAGGCAGGAGGCGGATGCGATGCCAAACCTGAGGAAGAGCCCAGTAGCAGCCTGGAAGGTTGCTGTCGTTCACAAGGGTCAGCATCTGCTGGTAAGGGACTTTGAGAGAGCATCGTCCAAAGGTCAGAGCCGGGTGGAGCACTCGCAGCGGGGGAATTACACATCTAGGCAGAGAGATGAGCAAAAGGGAATTAGATTCTGACACAGCGTTGCTTACTTGTTTACTTCTCAATGAGCACCAAATGGAGCACGACCCATTTGTCACCGTCAAATAGACATTTGATACGCCTACAGTGAGAAACAGCCTTCAACTTCTTTTTACCCAACAACCTCTTGCAAAAGAGGGGCAGACCCTGAGTCTCAGCATCACAAAAGCTGCTCAGTGCCCAGGCAGAGCACGGTGCCCTGTCACAGGTCAGCTTTGCCCCTCCTTTGCCCCAGGAGGCTCGCAAGGACCCTCTCAATGGCCCCAGCGAGGTGTGAGCTCTGAGGGAGCTTTCCCACCGAGGAGCAGCGCTCGCCAAGGCTCCAGGAACACCAGACTCCAGTGTCTCAGGGAAAACACCGCTGTGTCCCTGCCTGAAATCCAGCCCTTTACCCCAGCAACGCAGGGTGCAGGCCACCACCTGCCCTGCGCCGTGAGCGATAACCCTCTCCCAGGCCCTGTGGCTGCCTTGCTCCTTTCCCCACGGGTCCGCACGCCAGCTGCTCCCATTTGCACTTGTTCTACACAACTGCAGCCCAGGCACTGACTGCACAACTCCGCCCGGGAGAGGGAACAGCACCGGTGAAATGCATCCCTCTTGCTGTTGAACTGACGCCCACCGCAGCACAACAGGCCTGAATGTGGCTGAAGCAAGAACAACTTTGAGCTTAACTCCGAGAACATCAATGCTCAGCAGAGCCAGACGGAAGCACAAAAACCTGAGCTCACCTTCCACACCAAGGACTACTTTGTCTGTCACAAGATCTCGCCTTTACTTTTCCCTCACCAGTCCTGCCCTAAGCCCCTTGCCCGTCTGCACGGCCCCTCCTTAACTGAGGCAGACAACAGCTTGCAGCAGCTGCTTGCTGTGGCCCAAACCAGTCCTGGATTCTGGCCACAACCCAGCACAAGTCCAACACTTGCAGGAAGGAGGAGAGGCGGCCCTTTGGAAACATTACACCTCAAGCCCCCAGAGCAGGCCGATAAGGAATATAATCACAGTTTCCTGTAGGAGAAGGCCCTGGGCCGTGCCTGTGCCTGAGCACAAGTGCTGCTCATCATGGACTGCTTTCCATGCGCTGCTGTTCTCCTGTCTAGCTGGGCAGAACTAGCTCATTGAGCAATGCTCCTCGTTTGGAGCTGGAGCCAGCCAGCTCTACGCAAGGCAGCACCACTTGCTTCTGGCAGATGCATAGGGAAAGAAGAGGGGCTGCAAGGGAAGCGTTGGTACCTGGCTCTGACGGGCAGTGATAACACCTCTCTGCCAACACCATCCACATCAACCACCAGGGCCAGCTTGTATCTCTTCACGGTGTTGGAGCACAGGGTGACCTGGAAGACAAGAGCATCAAATACTTCATCACTCCCAAAACCCATCGGCCATATGCAGTGCCCTCCACATCTCCTTCCACAGCAAGGAAAGGGAGGATTTAGTAGATATGAGGAAGATGAGGTATCAGGAAGAAGTTCTTCCTTGTGCGGGGGCTGAGGCCCTGGCACCGGTTGCCCAGAGAAGCTGCGGCTGCCCCATCCCTGGCGGTGTTCAGGGCCAGTTTGGATGTGGCTTGGAGCAGCCTCGTCTGGTGGAAGGTGTCCCTGCCCATGGCAGGGGGCTGGAACTGGATGAGCTGTAAGGTCCCTTCCAACCCAAAACAGGCTAGGATTCTGTGATGTTTGCCTTTAATTCTTCTGCTGGTTCATGTGTAGAGCACAGTCTCTGGCAGTAACAGAAGTCTTTGGACAATACCTGAATTACTGAATGCGCTTTGCGTTGCCAGGGCAGATGTAGAGCCCAACACTAGTGCCCAACTCTTACTCGCAGGATGCTCAGAGCCAGCAGTGCTAAAGCCCCCTCAATGCCACCGAAGCTCCAGCTCCACCTCTGAAGCACACAGGGCTGGACTCTTCGCGTACCTGGATATCCAAGTGTCCCTTGGCGCAGATGGTCCCTGTGCAGGGCCTGATAGTAAATTCAGCTGGCTTCTTGGCACCTGGGGCTCGCTTTCTCCACGACGGACCAGTGCTGTCTGACACCTGAGCAAAACTGGTCACGCTGGGTGCTCCTGAGCCGTCCCCAGGAATGCGAAGGTTGAAGTTGAAGGGCACCGAGGAAGTGTTAGTGAGGCGGCAGCACAGGGTGCGAGGAAAGCCTGGGAAAAGGACACAACAGGAGTTTATTATCCCGTGACTCCTGGGGTGGACATCCTGCGGTGATAAAACTGCGCTTGGAGTTTGCCTCCTTTCAATGGCAATTACAGCTGATTGAGAAGCTCTGTGGGGAAGTCGTCGTGTCAATGACGGTCCCTTTTACGCTTGTCACACAGAAATGCCACTCTGACACAAGTGTCTCTAACTGTGAGGAGCTCTCACCTCCCCCAGACCAGCACCAATTCCTTCTCAACCATGACGGTGCATCCAGAACATTTACTCTCAAAAGTCAGTCCAGAAAAGTCCCTGTGAACTCCACAAACACTCCCACAGTTTTCGAGAGATAA
The DNA here is from genome assembly GCF_037157495.1 of Lathamus discolor. Classification (NCBI taxonomy): domain Eukaryota; kingdom Metazoa; phylum Chordata; class Aves; order Psittaciformes; family Psittacidae; genus Lathamus; species Lathamus discolor. Next base: position 25,620,308 of record NC_088909.1, on the reverse strand, counting down.
AAGCAGTATGTTGTCATCAAAGAGATGATCCAGGAAAGGAAAGGAAAGATGAAATTGGCAGCCACAGCATGATGCAGAGCACTCTGAAGCAGTTTCTCCAGACAGGAACCTCGGTGCATCTCCTGGTTTGGGACAATCGAGACTGAGCCTGTGGCAGCTCACGGCCCACTTCACTGGAGGCAAACCTGATGCTTGCTCAAGAACAAGCAGGACCTGTGTCTCACCCTCCCGAAGGAGTGGGGACAAACGGCCATGCTGCACACCGCCTTTCATTACCCCACAAAGGCTGACATGGCTTCAGCTTTGGTACTTGCTTTCCATAATGGAAGCCACTGACACAATCGCAGCTGATCTGGGGGGTTGAGTTCACATTTAAACTCGAGACCATCTCAGTGAGAAGTCCTTTGCGAGACTGAGGTGGAGAACCAGAATCTGCATCTCAGTGGAGAAGCTCTGGGTGCACAGCCGCCAGCTCTGTCAGCAGAGCTGGGCTTTTGGTGGGGAAGGAGGAGCCCATGTCTGAAGACATGGGCGCCCAATGCGGAGCTACTGCTTGGCCATGTTACCTGGGAGCTGACAACGAGTTGGCCTCACAGCACTAATTGATTTCTCACGCTAATGGTCAGGTGGGTAAATGGTGCCCTTGCCTCACAACAGCAAAATTCACCCAGGGCACCTACAACTTGCCTTCAACTCCCTTCTCCAGTTGGCCGCGACAAGAAAGACTTTCACAGTCATTCTGTTGCTGAGGACTGGCAGATTGGGGCTGGACTGACTGTGAGGGACACCAGAGAACACTGACTTTCTACTCCCTCCGTTCTATTTGAACCATTCAATTGGCTCTGTGCCATTCTGTCTGGTTCTGTTTGATCTCATGATGGCAAAATACTGCCTAGCAGCTGGCAGTCCTGGTTTTGACATGCTGAAGGCGGCTATGGAGGAACACAAGTGACAATGCTGTCCTGGACAAGTGCTCCATCTGGGTAAGGCTCAGACCTCCCACCCTGCAGCCCAAGCCCAGGGCACACTCACCAAAGGAGACTTCACCGAAGCGGAGGGACGATACATTGAAATGAAACGCCGGCCCAGTGACACAGCCACTGTGAGGACAAAGGCAGAGGAGACATGGCCTCAGTTAAAGAGAACTGCAAAGCCTTCAGCTTTCCTTACCATTCCGGTGGGTAAAAGCCGGCCTGAGAACCTCAGGGGGTTTCACATCAAGCCCTCACCCTCATGCTCAGCACAGCATCCAGGTGGACGGGAGGCAGCCAAAGCAAAGCGGTCAGCAGCCCATAGCTGCTTGTGGGGCTTGGGGCACAGTGTCATGCAGGGTATGCCCCCAAGTTGTGGACGGCCTGAGGAAGGACACCAAACAAGTGATGGCTGCGTGCCTCAGTTTCCCCATCTGTAATGTGTTGGACACAGGGGTGTCCCCAGTAAAGCACACTCAATGTAACTACCCTTCCCAGCCACAGCTTTCCTGCTTTGGCATTTCTTAGCTGGAACCGCTCTTCCCATGGAGTACAGGAACACCTTGCTCAGAAGATCTTGATCCACGCAATCGTTATGGGGGCAGGACTTTGAGACACGAAGCCGGGGGAGCCCCAGACATCCCTTGACAAGAGCCGCAACAGCTCAACAGAGCGGACAGTTGAATCTTGGAGGAAAATATCAGCCAACCACCAGGGCACCAGCTGACCCATCCAAGAGCAACACGTCTTAAACCACCCAACACAGAATCGTCAAATCATCTAAGCTGGAAAAGACCTTTAAGATCATCAAGTCCAACTGTCACCCCAGCGCTGCCAAGCCCACCACTAATCCGTGTCACTAAGGGCCTCGTCTACACGGTTTGGGAACACTTCCAGGGATGGTGACTCCACCACTGCCCGGGGCAGTCTCTTCTAATGCCTGACCACCCTTTCGGGGAGAAACTGTTCCTAACATCAAGTCTAAATCTGCCCTGCGCACACTGAGGCCGTTTCCTCTTGTCCTTTCCCTTGTTACTTGGGAGAAGAGACCAGCCACCTCCTGGCTCCATCCTCCTTTCAAGTAGTTGCAGGCATAACGGAACCTGAACACACCGCATCTCCTCACCTGCCCTTAAATTCAGCAGACTTGAAGGCTCCAAACTCCAGGACTCACCAACATCCACCTGAATCACCACGTGAAGCTGCACAACACCCATTAATTTATTTCATGGTTGATGCCAACCAATGCCAGCTCTGCCTCTCAGCTCAAAATCAAGGACCACAGCAACTGGTGTGTTCAACCCAACCTATTCCATGGCTCCCTCTTGCTGACAATTCCACTTCACTTGCTGCTGCGGTCGCAAGGAGTCAGCATCAAACTGGAGTCAAGGTTAGTGTGGGCTCCTAGTGTGGGGATGCCAGGATGAGAGCCAAGATCAAGACCTCAGACAAGCCTTTTCTTTCTCAATGAGGTAGGTGGGAGATGACTACCCAGAGAGAGCTACAGATGTGGCCGCCAAGCTCTTAGAACCCTCCTCACCTCACAGTCAGCGTCAGAGGCTCAGGGGATCCCTTCACATTGAACTGGAATTCCTCTGTGAACCGCCCCATGACACTGGCATTGAAGGAGATCCAGATGGCCTGATGATCAAAAGGCAAAAGCATGCCCTCCCGGGGGCCAAAGGTGAAGCAGGAGCCCAGAGCTCTCTCCGGAGGGACCACGCTGAAGGGAGTCTCAGTAACTCCTCTGTTGAGCAGGAACACCTGCAGCAGCAGCGAGAAGGCAACATGGAAATACATGAGGAATCCTCTTTGCTTACAGAAGGCTCACTTCTTTTCTAGTTTAGCAATTAACATCTGTAAAAGGCAGAAGATGCTGAGCGCTGCTGCCAAATACAACAGGACGAGTTCTGCCTCGGGGTTTTTTTCCATGCAAAGCAGGGATAACTTCACACAAACAGAGCCACTCTGGGCTTATTCCCCTGACACAGAGCACTCCACTTGACCTGCAGTGCCAAGCTCCTGCTCAGCACCACCAAGTTGATTCAGACCCATCCCACAGCTCCACGAGGCTCGCTGCTGCCCGGGAGCCATCCGGATCCACCCCATGCCCTGCGCCCCGTCCTGCTCACCCTGTAGCTGTGGCTTGAGCCAACAGTCACCTCCCCGATGCTCAGCTGGTCACAGCTGAGTTGGACCTGGGGCCCGACGCCTTCCCCGCTGATGCACAGGGGCAGCCTGGTCTCACAGCCTGTGGAGGGAAATCTCTGTGAGTGCAATTCCCTCTGCTACCCAGCACTTTCCAGGTTGTCTCAGTGCTGCTGCCGGTCCCTGGGCTGGATGGAACCAGCTCTAGATGCTCCAGGAGAAGATACGGGACCCATCTTGTCCCTCAGGACATGCGTCTTGGGGCTGCTTTCTCATTTCTAACCAACCCCCTGGGCTGGTGTCTCAGAGAACCACAGAATGATTTGTGTTGGAAAGGACCTTAAGATCACCCAGTTCCAACCCCTTGCCATGGACAGGGACACCTTCCACTAGAGCAGCTTGCTTCAAGTCCCGTCCAGCCTGAACTTGAACATTGCCACGGTCGGAGCAACTTCCTTGGGCAGCCTCTTCCAGTGCCTCACCACTCTCACAGGAAAGAATTTCTTCTGTATATCTAAACTAAATCTCCCCTGTTTAAGCTCGAACCCATCAGCCCTTGTCTTATCTCTCCAGTCCCCGATGAAGGCTCTCTCTCCAGTCATGGGAAACCAGCCTTCTCACTGAGCAGATCACATAAGCCATAAATGTACTGCTAACGTGCACATCCCTTGGTGCAAAGGCAACCGAGACCTCAAGGCTTACAGCTAAACTCCAAGGTGGTCCTTTCCCTTACATTTGCTAGAGATGACAGAGCACAAGATCTTCAGTCTGAAGGCTGCTCTCAGCCACTGAAGCAGCCTAAGGTGCCTGAATCCTGGCTCAAATTTTGGATGAGCTCTCACTGCCATCCCAGCCTACTCTGCACACAAAGTGAGCAGCACGAGAAGGAGGAGAGAGCCACGCCACAAAGACTCATCTTGGAGGTAACTGGTCTACAGGGGCCTGGTGCTCCTTCACTAAAGCTGTGTTGCAAATGCTGGCAAAGCCATGGCGGGAAAGCTTATGCCTTCACTGCTTGGTCACTTCTGGGATCAGGAAGGCAGAGCCAGGCATCCTGAGCCCTGGCCTCCGACAGGAGACCACCGGGAACCACGGGGACAGCGGCGTGTGCCAGCACTGCCCTGTTGAGCCCTCCAGAACTACATGAGGTCCAAGTGGGCTGGAAGAGTGTTTCTACCTCCTCTGTGGGAACAGGAGCAGGAGGAAAGAGCTGTACCTGAGATGTCACAGTAGACTGTCTCTTGGTAGACTCTGGCTTCTTCGGGCTTAAAGATCACATTGATTTCAAGGGAAGAATTGGGCAAGACATCTCCCTCCTGAAACAGAAGTGACAGCAAACCATTTATCTTCAAACATCACATTCTTGTTTCCACTGCAGCCCTGGAAGCCTTTATTTAGAGCATCAGCAAAGAGCAAGGAGCAAGCAACGCTTGCCAACAGGATTTACAGGAGAGCTTGGAAGCAGCAGCTTCCAAAGTCCCTCGCCTTTACTGGCACCCGGAAGGGGCATTTTGTTCCCTCAGAAGAGACTGAGCTCTTGCTCGCGGATTTAAGTCTGGGCCACGCTACCAGTTTCTGCAACTCTCTGCTGCTCTCGCAGAGGATCCTGGCACTGGTGCTCAGTCCCAGGAAGCCCTGCCACACATTTCAGGAGGCATCCCTGGTTTCTATAGGCTCTCACTTCCTGCAACTGGTTTAAGGAAAGGCACCTCTCAGCCTTACATGGGCTGCAGGAGCAACCAAGAAGAGAACAGCAGCCCCTTCCTCGGAAAACAAAATAGAAAAAATAAACTACTTTCACCCACTGTAAAAGAAAGAAGAGGTTGGGATTATTCCAGGGTTTACTCCAAGATGAGAAGGGATGCTGCGCTGCTCAGACAGCAGCCATTCTTCATCTCAAGACCATGCAAATACTCAGAAGGCAGGCTCTGGCTGATTGAAGGCCATGGGGTTTTTGCTGGCATCACCAGGAAAGTGAGCAGTTTTCTCTACCTATCTGCAGTAGAACTCAAAAAGCCCGTTTAAACCTGCCAGCCTCGTGTCCAGGCTCACAGACGACACTGGAAGGGAGACTCAGACGTGGTATAAATCCAGGTTTTAGGAAGGGATTGCTGTGCTTGGGCTCAATTTGGCCTCCTTTCCACCCAGGACCATTGCATTCTGCAGGTCAGTATGTGAACTAACAGTGCACCAGTGTCCTTTCTTCACCCCCGCGCGCTACGTGGGAATGTGTCCTTACAGAGAATAACTGATACCTCTGAACACTGTGAGGACACTCATGAAGTGCCCTTAATTCACAGCCCTTGCAGCAGAGCCCAGCCTGGGGTCGGCTCTTGCTGCTGTTCAGAAATGCTTTTTGCAACAAGTGCCCCTAGCCTCACCAGAAACCGGATGTCTCCTCTCTTGGCACATCAAGCAGCTGATGTGGGATCTGCCAAGGGACCTCCTTCAGAGATGAGAAGGAGGAGGAGCAGCAGGAAGGGAGGTTCTCAGCCATCACTTACCATGGGCACAATGGTGAAAATATCACTGCAGAAAGGCATGGAGCCTCCCTGCACCTCTGTCCCCTGGTTCTGGGAGCTGCAGATGGGAAGGGAAGGGTGTTCTCTGAGAGGGGGGACCAGCCCGTGCTCCGTAGGAACATCAACCAGCTTGTCCTCTTCCAGCCTCTGCAGCCTGTGCCATGGGAGAGACGAACCAAGCAGATAATTGAATAAGCAGCAGATTTGCAAAGCCTGTCGTGTCAGTGCACGAGCAGCAAAGCACTCGGCGAGGAAGAGCAGCAGCTCAGCACAGGGCTGACCCTGAGACACAGGCTCCCACATGGATCCCATTACTGCCGTTCTTCCCAGCACAGCAAGGAGTTTTACTCCTCACTGACGAGCTAACAAGAGGTTTCTTAAAGCTGGCAGCCCTCAAGAAAAAGCCTCCTGCATTGGGAGGGGAGAAGCAACTGGCTTTCAGCTGCTCGTTACCAGCATCACACTTTTCCCCTTCCCTTTTGCACCCACAGGGGTGAGGAGACAGTATCTGCACTGCCTTCCACCAGAGGATCCCGGTGCACTTCCAAAGCAAAGCAACGGATTTGGGCATCCCATCACTTCAGTGACACAAATGGCTTTCTGAGCATGAAAACAGAGGTGCCAAGAGACGAAGGCACTCTGCCCAGCATCACCTAGTAAAGAAGTCAGGACCAGCATCTCTGAATGCAAACCCTACGTGGAATCTTGAACCACCTCATCTTTTCCCTCGTTTTGGCCTCCACTGCAGAGCTGTGATGCACTTAACCTCTCCCTTTATTGGCGACTGCAGCAGAAATCATTCTAGTGTTTAAAGATCACAAGCGGGAGATGAAAGGGGAGCCCTGCTGCAGAGCGGTTGCTCCTTGCTGGCACACTGCTGTCCCCCCTTCACGCTCCAGTCCCCTGGCCATGAAGAACCAGCGGGTGACAGCACTGGGGGACCAGGGGAAAGCTCCACGTGCAGCAAATCGAGGCAACGCCGTGTGAACGATCATCACCCAGCTAAATCCAAACGCAAAGAGAAGGGAAACAGGCAAGGATGTTACTTGCTGCACACACACTGAGCCTCGCGCACATGCTGTGCATGAGGAGGGCTTCCACACACTGGCGTGAGCAGCCCTCAACTCAAGCTCCGTCAGCAGGCCAGAATCACATCCCCAAAAGCGCTGCAGGAGGGACACCTTCTAATGGGCCATGTCTTTTGGGGTCACATCCCAACACAGGCTCCTGCACTGCCTCCTCTCAGGAAAAGGCCTTCTCTCCTCTGAGATCTCAAAAGCTTCTCTGACAGCAGGACGGTGACCTTGGACCATCCCCAAAACTACGAGTAAGGACGAACCAAGCGTCGTGCTCAGAGTCAAGGACAGAGACTGGCACGACAGCAAGTCTCATACGTAAAAAATCAGGTTGAAGTGAACTCTGGGGAAAGCTGGTGGCTTCTGAGGGGACAGAGGATCACCCAGGGTCCAGTCCGAGACAGGCAGGTGGGGAGAGATGCTAAAGAAATGGTCCAGGGAAGAATCAAGGCAAGCTCACGAGATTTTCTTTTAACTCAGTGCGTTTGCACAGAACTCACACACTGTGTCATTAAAAACAGACAACAGTGGAAAACTAGTTCTGGCCTTTGAGGCATTTCTGACCTAATTACGCTGAACTTGATGTGCTCAAAGCCCTTGAAAAGTGCTGCAGTTCAAGGCAGTTTCCTGATCAGCTCTGGGTTCAGACTAACTCCTGTATATCTGCACCCATCTGAGCCTGAGAAGTCGCACAAGGATTGCCCAAGTCACATAAGCTTTAAAGTGTCATTTCCAGTTCATCCCCCCAGGCTGTGAGTGTTTCTCTGCTGCCTGAAATGGCAATTTCAAAGCTTTGCCAGAGACACCCTTGGAAGAACCTGCCCCATCTCTCACCACCACGACGACACAGGTTGCTGAAGCCCAAAAGCACTTCCAAGTCCTGGCTGCCCTCCCTTCCCCACAGAGCCCTCCACATCTGCCCAGCCTATGAGGAAGGGGAGAAACACCTCGTTGGGCCAGAAACCAGGACACTGAAAGGCAATTCCCCAGCCTACGGCAGGATGGCCTCCACCTTCTGGGCCAACCAAACACTCTACCCTGCCTGTGACTGGAAAAGGAGCCTGCCAGCTTATCAAAGAAGAAACTGCTAGAGTATCACAATAGCTGTGCCACGTGCAGCTCTTCAGGGCTACTGCTCAGTGCAGTCCCAGGTACCGAGAGCTGACACCTTCCTCAGCCTCATCGACCCTCCGTAGTGCACGGATCTCTGAACTCAATAGTTTGCCGCTCCCAACCGTGAGTTTGCCCTCTCAGGCAATCCAGTGATTGCACTCAACCTTCTCTCCCCAAAACATCATCCTCAGCTGTAGCACGGCTGGGACTGCAATGGCAAGGGTTAAGCTCCACGCTGTGCATGGGTTTACGTGCCCTAATCCGTTCAAAAGCCCCAACAGCCCTCTGAGACCGTGTGTTAGTTTTCCCCTGGGGCATCTATCTTTCTGAGACGAATCTCTCAAACAAACCTCAGCTTCTGCCGCTCCTCTTCTTCCTGATCAACAAAACGCTTCCACTGGAAGTGGGCCGTGATGGCACTCTGATTGTGGATGACCAGGGATCTTAGCTTTGACAGCGTGACAGAAGTCTTCTCAACTGTCAAGGAGCTCTTGTCAAGCCTGATGTTGACATTTACAGCTGTTCCACAAAGGCTTTTGTGAACATCTTCACCTGGAACAAAGCAAAAGCAAGTCTCGCCTCATCTCACTTGCTGACGGAAGTACAAGGAACAGAGCAATCTGCAGGCAACAGAAGAAAGAGCTGCAGTTTTGAGCTGCATAAGCAGTTCCCCGGATCAGGACACTTAGCATATCCTGACAGCTGCACATGCTACAGCATGAGGATGTCCTGGCACCACCTTAGGCACCTTATTTTGGGGGTCGTTCGTGGAGATGTATCTTTTCAGATGTGCCCGGGTGCCCTTTGGGCTGCCATCCCACTCAGGTCACAGGGAATTCTACATCCAAGTCACTCAGGGACGCTGAGGAGCGCCACCTCAGCCATGCCTTGCCCAGGGTCTCCTGCAGGCAGGAGATGCCCCCAGTGTCGTGTCATCCTCATCTCCTGGTCCTGAAATACTGGGCATAGCTCTGATCTCAGAACCCAAGCGGGAGCATTTGAAATGCAATGGAGAAGGGCAGAAACAACAATGGAAACTACAGAGCAGCTTCTGTGCTGAGCTCTGCACTCAACAGGCTGCTACTGGGCCCTCGGATCCATCTGCCAACTCCTTCTTTTGCTCCTGCTACGGTCACAGCCAGGTGCCTCACCACTGCCCGCACATTCTTCCTTGTCAAACGTGCTGCTGTTACCACTTCACCACCGGAGAAGTGAGTCCCTTCACTAGGGTAAGTGTCCTCTGGAAGGCTGGAGACTTACTTCCAGCACCAGAGCAACACGCACAGCAGCACAGCCATTTCAAAGTGTTTCTCCAAGGTGGTGTTCACGACCTACCTTCAGACATCATTGCACCCTCACATTACTGACTCCAGCCAGCCCTAGCAGCAGCTTGCTCATAAACCTCACCACTAAAGAACTGCTGCTAACAAGGCGGTTTCTACAGAATCATTCCCAGGCTACAGCAAAGCTCAGAGCACCCTAATGGCTACCGCTGCCACAGTTACTGCTCCTCCTGGTCACAAGTCCTCAGCATGGCCCAGCTCTCAGCACAGCACCAACTGTACCCATGCAGCACATCACAAGAAGAGGGTCTCTACCTCAAAGGCCTTCCCGGGAACTGTAACACAACAGATCGGGATGAAAAGCAATGACCCGTCAGGAGAGCTCTAGGGGACAGGTTGCAGGCTCTTCAGAGAGCTCTCTTGCACGTTAAAAGCCATCTCCTTTTCAGTCAGGCTCCCTGCTGTGAGTTCTTCTGCAATGGAGCACCCAGAATATTCGCCATCGCCCCCGGTGCACCGTGCGCAGGAAGATCTGCCTGCCTTGTTACAGGCTGAAATATTCCAGCACAGGAATATCTGGCAGCCAGCAGGGGAGCTTTGCTCTACTCAGCGTGAAGGAACCTTGCAGAAGGGATTCAACAGGACAATGAAGCCACCAGATGATGACAGACAGCGCAGACAGCGCTCTGTTTCGAAGGACACACGGAGGGTGCACCACGCGCTTACCTGTGTCATAGTGAACGATCATTGGACTCGTATAAACACCGGTCTTTGGTGGGTGGAATTCCACCGTGACTTCCATCGCTTCTCCAACGCCAAGAGTCCCAATGGAGGGATCCACAGAGAAAGGGCTGCAACACAAAGAGAGAGATCAGGACTGTATGGGAGATCCGGGCCCTCCGTTAAGTTTGCAGTCTAGTTCGCTTCAGCTCACTTGTGCAAGCAAGGAGCAAGCAAACCACAGTCGGTACAAGAAAACCAGAACATCCAGGATCAGAAATAGAGCGGGTGACTCTCCCTGCTGAAAGAGAACCAGACCTCAGAAGATCCCGCGGTATACCACGACCCCAGCCCCCCACACTCTGCACCCAGTTCTCAGTTCTCAGCTCTTCACCTCTGCACACGTGCAATCCAGTTACTCAGAATTCTGCTTTTTTGTGTAGTTCACTTAAAACTTTCCTAATGCTTCCCATTTCTTTATTGCAACTTGGGACTGAAATAGTTCATTGCCGAAGTTCGGGAACTCTTAAAACCCTTGTCAAGGAGCTCTCAACACACGCTCTATTACCCAGTAGAGTAGTTGGCAAGCGCCTTGCAAATAGATGCTAGACTTCACTGGGTATTTACTGTGGTGGTGCCTCTCACCAGCTCATTGCTTGCCTGTTTCTTGATGCTGTGTTTGGGATCCGTGACCTGAGCCCCTCGAACTGTCCTCTGCCACACAGCACCTTCTTCAGCAGTCAAGCTGCCTTCCTACCTTGCCTCTTCCAACCCAACAGCATCAGACCTGCAAGATGCTGCGTTGCAGACACCACTGCAGTGTAAAACTTGCTTGCAGAGCTTTCTCAAAACACTGCAAGCAATGGCAAACCCCACGTGTCCTGCCCATCTCCAGCACCTCAGATGCTCTGCCTCCTTTTTCTCACAGTTTACAAGCCCATGACCACGCAACAGCGTTTTGCGCAAGGGATGAGCTCCTTTACCTCAGAGTGGTGATGCTGTAGCAAGCCTCCCGCTTCCCCACGTTGCGCACCAGCAGAGTTTTCTGGGTGCTGAACCTGACTGGACACTCGGAGAAGTTCAGCTGCTCAGGGAAGTCCAGGCTGGCTCGGGCACCTATGGCTCGGATAGGCACAAAGAACTTCTCCCTCTCTGTGATGATGATAAGCTCGTCGAAATAATCCTGCAGGGAGAGAAACAATCTCAGCACAGTGCCTTTAGCACCATGCCCATGGCAGAAGAAGAGCTGCTGGTTTCTGTGACTCTCACAGTAGCATTCGGTAATGTACATGCACTTTTTACCTTCACGGCCTTTCATTACAGATTATTTCACAAGCAGGGGCAGCCAGGGACCATGGGGCAGATCCTCTTTAGTTTCTACAGGCATGCTGCCCGAGGGTAGGCCAGAGTATTGAACTACATTTAAGCAGCAAACAGAAGATGAGGAAAAGGCCATGCACAGGCAGCAGACTCTCAGCCCTGAAGCCAACAGACGTTACGTTAAATATTCCACCACTGAAGGGGAAAACAGCCTGAAACAGGCAAGAGCCTCCAGCCTATGGGAGCACAACCTTCACCCCCAGGAAAGAGTCTCCCCCAGGTCTAGATCCAGTGCAACTCCACTGAACGCAGGCCACTTCTTCAAAACCCACACCACATGCCTGCTTTGGAACCCAGCCCTGCAGGTTCACCTTCCCCTCAAGGCGCCATCTCTCGGGACCTCCACTCTCACCTTGTCCTCATCAGGTCTGAAAAGGATGCGGTAGGTTGAAGACATGCCCGGTGCTACCTTATAGTCCTCATTACTCGGGCTGATCAACTCGAAGTAAGGAGAGTTCCCCAGGATGACGTTCAGCAGACGAGGAACCTGCAGGGAAGACACAAGTAGGATTTTGTCGCTTGTGGAAACATGAGAAGGGACCAGGACAGGCCATGTGACATCCTTCCTTACCACCTTTCCAAAACACTTTTAGCTCTGAAGCTAAACGCACGTAAGACACGAGGGTGGACTTGAATCCCTTCCGCTGAGCTACACAGCTGCAGCACAGAGACAGTAGGAACAACACGCCCTGCTCTGAAGGCAGCAGGAAGGAGATGCAGTACCTCAAGTCACCTGCGTATTCAACAAGCCCAAAGAACATGCTTGCTTCTGCCTGCACACATCCATGCAGTCATACCTCTGGAGGGGGAATGTATTATCTGAAGGCAAACCAGCGTGCGTTATACGGGGAGGGAAGGAAGTCACTTCTGACACACCAGGGTGGAGCGGGGTGGTCAAGCTGCGGTGCTAGTCATGGCGGTGGACCAGCAAGAGAAGCAGACCACAGACACTCTGGGCTTCCTGAGAATAAAAGCTTACCTCAAGAGCAAAAGGACGAGCGCAGGAAGACAAAAGAACAACCCCAGGAAGAAGCAGATGGCTAAGAGAATTTAAAGGGGGCTGCAAAGCAGCAAGGGAGATCCGTAATACAAGGAAAGGCTGGTGCAGAGATGAGAACACCCAACGTGCCTCTACGATGGATACCACAGGCACGGAGACAGCAAACAGACATTCTCTAGCACACAGGCAGCAACGCCCCAGCACCCAATCTCATCTCAGAAAGCATAACAAGGAGACTTTGAATGGCAGGCAGCTCCACTGATGAACACGACGAGCCTTGGAAAAAATGGAGGCTCATTCTGCACCCCTGACCCAAGCCTGGTGACCCATGGCCAAGGCAGCCCTGGACGCTCTAAACACCCTTTGCTCCCACCAATGCCCTGGGGCAGCAAGCTCCAGGAGCCCATTTCCCACTGCAGCCACACGTTCTGGTCGCCAAGTCCCTTGGCACGTGAGCCCAGGTGGCAAAGATCTTCAGCAAGAGCCACCCAGGATGCCTCTGAGGGTGCTGAGGAGCAGCCTGAAGACAGGAAAGCAATTCGACAGCAAGTAGGCAAGAGCAGTAAGCATAGAGTGCAGCACTTCCGTATCGGAGTGAATACAGAGCACCTATTGGGCTCGATTACACTTTGCCTCTGTTACACATTGCTGCTAGCTGCAGTTTTAGGGAGCAGACAACCTCAGCTACCACGCAGGATACATCAGTAGGATTCCGAGGAATGTGGGAAACTCGTGAGACAGAGCACAATGTTCCTTTTCTCCAGGACATGACCAAAACCCAGCAAAATTAGAACATAATGAACTCTCTTGGGATTAGCATCTCTATCTTTGTGCATTTAAATATGCCAAGGGTTTTCCTTAGAGCTCATCTGCCTTTTACACCAGGGCTCTCCGACGCCTGAGGTTGTACCAGCTTCACAACTGATTCATTTTGGGTAAAATCAACAGTTCACACACTGCCTCCCCTTCACAGGGCATAGAAATCCCAAGCTGCAGCTGTTACCAGTCTATTACGTTTTATTGGGAATGGCACCAACATCAATGCAGGTGTTGTTTTCCACTTGGGAAGCACAAATAGAGCAAATTCACTGTTTGCCTCTTTGCTGGTACTTGGCAAAGGCAAACATTCTGAGGTGCTGCACGGATGAGGGAGCAGCTGAAGCCAAAAGGCACAGTGGGAATGAAGCAGAGCAGTAGGAAAAGAGAAGCTGAGGCCCATTTTAATAAGCAAAGGGCACACCTGCAGCAAAGATTGCCCAAAGTCACTGTGAACCACACCAGTGGTGTCCCTTGGGCATAGGTACCCACATTGCAACTTCCCAGTATGCCCAAGCTACACCAGGAATGACACAGTACTCTCTGGGAGTAACTGAGGGACCATACCTTCATCCTTCCTTGCCAAAGGCTCTTCCATGCTCTACCACGTCCCTGTAAAACCTGTTATCTCAGGAGATACTCTGACTTCTCTTGCTGTTCCTCCCCCTACATTAAGCCCTGACGGTGTCACTCCTTTTGTCCCCTCCTTTGTTTCTCCCAACAGGGAGATTTGAGGAGGGCGTTAATTCACCTGCACACTTCCACCTCCCCCCCGCTCCCCGCTGTGCCCTCCTCTCACACACACGTCTTGCTCTTTCTTACACAACCGGATCCTGAATTACGCCTGTTTCTCACCTTTCTCTGCTTCCAGCACACTTCCTCTTACGTACCAAGAGAATCCCTGTGCGGAAGAAAGCGCTCCGCGACAGGACGTTGAACTCAGCCCCTTTCCTCCCTCCTGTCTTTTCCCACCAGCTTGCTCTTGGCACATGCCTCACTGGAGCAAACGTTTCCCCAGCTGAAATTCAAAAGGTCTCCATTTCCCCCTCTACAGCAGAGCAGAACAAAGTTGCTGCCACTTCTCAACTTCTCCCTGCTCATTCTTCTTAGGAAATCTCAACAGGATCACAATCTTTCCCGTTCAAGTTGGAGACCTTCAGGAGCACATTACCCTGCCTGTGCTGGGATTCTCCAAAGAGAAAGCACAGCCACGCTGGCTTAGAAACACCTGAGCAGAACCGAACTAAGCTTAGCAGGAGCCTCAAGTGGCACCTCAAGTCCTCCCCTTTAACTGCTGCTGCTAAGCCAGCCTGTTTCCCCTGCTCTTCCAAAACACCCAGCCTGGAGTGCTAATGCCAGGAGTTACAACTTACTCCAGCACAAAGTGGAGAAAACTCAAGCCCTGTGCTTTGACACGGAGTTGCACACAGGGGGCTCAACAGGCTGAGAGAGGGAAACATGCCCTGCCAGAAACCAAGATTAACCAAGGAGCCACCGGGACATGGTGCACACTCGCGGTAAAGCATGACAGCAGGCAAGCACTGCCCAGCCCTCGACATTCCCATCAGTCCAGGGCTTTCAAGGGGAAGCATGCTGGCTCAGAAAGCTCCTTTGGCTTAGTTACCACCAGTGCGCGGCCAAAACCAGCGGCAGAATCCCCAGCATGGCAACATTTCCCCCATCTTGCAGAATCACGCTGCTGAGACATTTTATTCTGGATGCGCTGCGCTGCAGCAGGTAACTTGCTCTGCTGCACACCACGTGAATTCCACTGCTCTCCTCCTCCAGCCCAGTGCTCAGCCTCCACAGCCCAGCACTTACCCTGTCGATGTTCCTCAGAGCTAGCGCCGCTATGTAGAACTGGCGGGGAACGTAGTTCTCAAACACCACCTCGGATGGGAACGGCTGGAACAACCTCTGGTCCAGGCCAACTGCTGAGAACTGCAGATGCAAGACAGAGCAGAGAGAGCTTCAGCTGCTGGGAGAAAGATTAACGAATGAAGATCCCACACTGATCTCCAGTAAATACAGTCTCTTGGTGAGTACATCTGCCCAGCTCACACTAGGAGATGGGAGCCCACCCACCTCCGCTCTCAGCTCACAAAACGTTTCTGGACCATGTTGAGCAGCCTCAAGCTAAGAAGCTCTTTTGCAGGCTGTTTCTCCAGGC
The DNA here is from genome assembly GCF_037157495.1 of Lathamus discolor. Taxonomy (NCBI): domain Eukaryota; kingdom Metazoa; phylum Chordata; class Aves; order Psittaciformes; family Psittacidae; genus Lathamus; species Lathamus discolor. The sequence continues at coordinate 25,605,109 of NC_088909.1, read as the reverse complement.
TGCCTTCTCTAAAAGGCAAAGCAGCGCCCACCTCCAGCAGAGCCCTCTGCTAAGGGGCTCACTCAGCTCCAGACGCTTGCTGGAACAGTCACGAGCACTCAGGGAGCAAGCAAAACCCAGGAATTTCCAGGAGCCTCCACAGGAAACAATTTGCAGGTGAACTTCCCTCTGAGACAGCGAGACTGAGTCCCACGCATCCCAAATATCTTTTTGGTTTTTTGATGCAGACCCGAGAAACCAGTCGGAAGACACCAGTACCAGGGAGGAAAGGCCAACAAGAAAGAAACAGGGCAGGTGGGAAACAGACAAATGAGGTGAATGCTGGATGGGGATGAAGTTTCAGCTGAAGTCTCAGCATTACGGGGCAACTTGAGCTAGACTGCAATTCGTATCCCCTTTCCCCACGAGCTTTAAGTTGATGCTTCACTGTATTCTCTTACTGCTCGTTTCTTGAACACCGCTGCAGAAGCAGCTCTGAAAAATGCACGCAAAGACCAAACGTTGACCCAGCAGAGGCAGTACTTGGAGATAATTCCTCCCTGCTTGCTCTCCCCTCTCCCAGCTGCACTGCTGTCACTCGAGAGACACAGGCAGCTCTCCCGCTTCTCCACAAAAGCCACGCTCAGGCCGAGCCCAGTAGCTGTAGCACTACCAGTTATTTGGGTGCCCGTCTTACGTGTTCCCACCTCCTGTGCTGCCTGGGGCAACCCGTAACCGATGTGCTACATCAGGTCTCTTGCTGGCAGCTTTCTGCTCAACAGCCTACCTCAGTCATCCACCCACCTGGACTGTGTGTTAGACTGAGCAGTCCTGCAAGAAAAGCAGCTTTGAACATCCACCTAAGAGAACACTGATCCAGGCAAAGCGCATCCACTCTTCTCTGCCCAGCAAAACCCACCCACTGCAGCAGAGGTTCCACTGCCTTTGTGCAGACCAGGACTTCAATGGCTCATTGGAGAAATGTGTTTTTTGCCTTTCCCCCAGCAGAAAGAACTCCACCACCACCAGTTGGAAATGACAACAGGACCTCATCACCAAGCTGCTTGGGTAAGCTGGAGGCAAGGCTGCCACAAGCACGTGCCCTCTTCAAATGTCACATCAAACGGCAAGGAGAAGAGCAGGGAAAGGCTACCTTTTGATGGGAGACTTCACCCATGTCCCGAAGCTGGGTAGCCCGGGGCCGCCTCATCTCCCGAGGGCTGGCCAGCCTCTGCCTGGTGGTGAGAGACTCTTCTGCCTCTCTGACCAGCTTCGGATTACGAGATGCTACCACTCTGCTCTGGAATCCATCCGCCCTTCTGGAGGACCTCATGGGCCGGGGGGTCTTGCCACTGGCCATGTCACAGAGGTCGCCTGGAAGAAGCAACAGTTGGACAATCCACAACCCCAGAACCTTAAAACCCTGGACCCACGGAACCCTGGAACCCCGCAACCTCAGGGAAGGGCTCTTAAAGCTCACCCAGTTCCAACCCCCTGCCACGGGCAGGGACACCTTCCACTAGGGCAGGTTGCTCCAAGCCCCGTCCAACCTGGCCTTGAACACTGCCAGGGATGGGGCAGCCACAGCTTCTCTGGGCAACCTGTGCCAGGGCCTCGCCATTCCTGGCACACCCAAAGGACACAGCTGTGTCTCCAGCCTCTGGCATCCTTCCTAAGCGGAGAACACAGGGCCTCCCCACCCTCACTCATGATTAGTATTTAGGCCATATTTAGGCTCCATTCATAGATGTAAAACCCCACAACAAACAGACCCTGAGCCAAAACAGCCTTTTGCTCTGGGGGCAGTCCCACGAGCCACACAGACGCACCAGGCGCTACTGGCACTTCTCACCCTCTCTGCAAGGAGCCTGATGATGTTTCTAACTAAGTCAGCACAGAGTTCAAGACTCTGATTAAGAACTATAGTTTCTCAAGGCTACTTTGCCTGGCTCACGTTACAAAGATTATCTGGCAAAAACGGCTCCTTCCAGGCAGGAAATCACCCCACTGCCCAAGAGCATTTCTCCATGCAGAAGGACGCCCTAATTTTCACTTGTTAACACCCAAACTCCAGGCTCCCTCCAGGCACTCCAGGCTGCCACAGCAGGAAAAAAGCAGGAAACCATCGAAGGCACATGAGCAATTAGCTCAGAGCTACGTAAAATCCAGGATGATATTCCCTCCTGCTTCCCTGTGCTCCACATCACCTCTGCTGTGTGCACTTGCTGTACACAGCAAGACAGCATCTAGGCAAAGATGGCCATTCCCTGCCCCTCGACTGCTCCCCACACCCTGCAAGCAAGGCAATCACTTCATTCCTTTACTGCCAAGGCAGCGACAGCACGGCACGTGTTTGTGGTGCCGGGCCCTCCACGGCTTCAGGAAACAAGGCTACCGTTTCCTTTTGTCCTTGCAAGAAACTCCAGAGCTCTGCACTGCCCTACGGACAGGAGGACCTGCTGCAGCAAGAGCTGGGATTTAGAGCTGGAAATAACTCCTTTTCAAGGGAGAAACCTAATGGGGATGATCCAGCATTAAGCTGGGTTTCAGTGGTTTCTTACCGGGTCTTAAGAATAACTGCCTTATTCGTTCCAATTCTCCGAGCTGTGATTTCACTTCACTTGAAACGAACCCTGTCGTCGCCCCCACAACGCTTATTTCCAGAGGGCTTCCAACCTCCACAGCCCAGCCAGCCCAGCAGCTTCCCCCCGCGCCCTGGAGCAAGGCTCTTCCACAGCCCCAGAGCCTGCAGGGACCAGCCTCCCAGAGGAGCAGGAAAGGAGCACAACGGAGCAATCGGGCACATCTCCCTGCAGGGGCAGGACAAACCAGCCACCAGGACACAGCACCCCTCCAGCCCACCACCCCACGGCTCCCTGCTCCCCACCTCAGACAGCCAAGGCTCCCTTTGCTGCAGGACCTACAGCCTAGCTCCAAGTCTCTACCCTCACTGCAAGTTGCACGGCAATTTCAGAGCCCGTTCAAGCCCTTCTACCTGCCCAGCCCTGCTCTTAGCCCAGGGATGTTTAAATCCTGCTGGCTATCACACAACTGCCCCATCCCTGCTGCCAGCGGAGCTGCCTCCTCCCTGCCCAGGGCCAGACGCTACCTGAGCACTTGTGATTCACGCTTCTCCTGGAGGATTCCTCCGTGCGGGGCCCAGCCTTGGCTCCTGAATGCCCTCGCGCTGCTCGGCAGCTGTGGGCAGCTGCAGGGACAGGAGCCGCCCAGGGACGCCTCGGTGTGGCTCTTGCCCACCAGCACAGCAGCTAACTGCTGCTGGGCTGCCAACAGCCAGGGGAACCTGGGCAGCAAAGGACAGGGCTGGCACCTGGGCTGCCCAGCCCCTCTCCTCAACGCTCTGGCTTTGCCAGCTAGGGCAGGGTTTCACCAGCGCCTCGAGGAAGCAGAGCTCAGAGCCTGACAGTAGCTCAAGCCTGCTCCTGCCTCAGCGGCTCAGCAACTCCTGCTCTCACTGGGCCACGGCTGCTGCTCGCATTTAACAGCAGCAGCTCCCCTGTACGTCACAATAGGCGAGGGCCACACGTGGCTTCCACGGCCACCGCAGGGCCTTGCTAAAGCTACAGCCTTGCGGATCCCTGCAGCCCCCCTACGCCTTCAATGTCTCCCCCGCAGTGAAGCCCTGCACCAGGGCTAAAGTGCACCTTACAGCAGCATTTGGTCACGCTCCGTGAGCGACACATAAATTGCTGGAGACACCGCAGATGAGCCAAGAATTTCCCTGCTTCAGCGGGAAAGAAAAAAGCTTCCGCACTGACTACAAAGCAACCATTTAATTCCTACTTTGCTGGCCCACGAGGAGCCCCGCCACACCAGGGCCATGGCCAGGCTGCCTTTGGGGTGACCCCTGTTGCTGTCCCTGGTGAGCACCCGTCGATGACTTTGTACCCATTAAGCCTGCGCACACGGGCACACGCACCACACAAGGCCACCCAACTGCCCGGGGCATCTCAGCTGCCAGGAGCTTCACACGTTTGCAGCACAGCGTTTGCCAGAAACAAAAGCTTCCCATGAGACTCGGGGCCACAGGCAAAGCAAATCCTCACACCTGCCTGGCGGGGAACGTGGAGCCCTCACTTTGAAACCAACACTCATCATCTGGGCCTTTACAACACAGGCAGGGAGGATATGAGCCCCGAGTGCTAACTGGCTCTCCAGGCAGCCAGCCTCTGGAAACACTCCAAAACATGTCCCGCACCATGTCCAGCCACGAATCCAGCTGGAAACTGGAGAGCTCAGGCAAAGACACCTCAGGCGTGACACCCCTGTGTGCTGAAGGCACCAAGGCAGAAGCTCTCTAACTAAAGGAAACCTCTTACAAAAGCTCTACCACAGCTGACATCATTAATAGGAGCCCACTAGTAGAGCTTCCTGCTATTTCCTTCATAACCTTCAACTGCCAGCCAACGCTGAGACAGCCCAAGCTCCCTTCCAGGGTCATAGAATCATAGAATCATAGAATAGTTAGGGTTGGAAAGGGCCTCAAGATCATCTAGTTCCAACCCCCCTACCATGGCCAGGGACACCTCACGCTAAACCATCCCACGCAAGGCTTCATCCAACCTGGCCTCGAACACCGCCAGGGATGGAGCACTCACAACCTCCCTGGGCAACCCATTCCAGTGTCTCACCACCCTAACAGGAAAGAATTTCCTCCTTAGATCCAATCTAAACTTCCCCTGTTTAAGTTTTAACCCCTTACCCCTTGTGCTGTCACTACAGTCCCTGATGAAGAGTCCCTCCCCAGCATCCCTATAGGCCCCCTTCAGGTACTGGAAGGCTGCTATTAGGTCCCCACGCAGCCTTCTCTTCTCCACGCTGAACAGCCCCAACTTGCTCAGCCTATCTTCATACGGGAGGCGCTCCAGTCCCCTGATCATCCTCGTGGCCCTCCTCTGGACTTGTTCCAGCAGTTCCATGTCCTTTTTATGTCGAGGACACCAGAACTGCACACAATACTCCAGGTGAGGTCTCACAAGAGCAGAGTAGAGGGGCAGGGTCACCTCTTTCGACCTGCTGGTCTCGCTCCTTTTGATGCAGCCCAGGATACGGTTGGCTTTCTGGGCTGCGAGCGCACACTGCCGGCTCATGTTCATTTCCTCATCGACCAGCACCCCCAGGTCCTTCTCTGCAGGGCCGCTCTGAATCTCTTCTTTGCCCAACCTGTAGCTGTGCCTGGGATTGCTCCAACCCAGGTGTAGGACCTTGCACTTGTCATGGTTGAACTTCATAAGGTTGGCATCAGCCCACCTTACAAGCGTGTCAAGGTCCCTCTGGATGGCATCCCTTCCCTCCAGCATATCAACCGGACCACACAGCTTGGTGTCACTGGCAAACTTGCTGAGGGCGCACTCAAGCCCACTGTCCATGTCAGCGACAAAGATGTTGAGTAAGACCGGTCCCAACACCGATCCCTGAGGGACACCACTCGTTACCGGTCTCCAGCCGGATATCGAGCCATTGAGCACAACTCTTTGCGTGCGGCCGTCCAGCCAGTTCTTTATCCACCGAGTGGTCCATCCATCAAATTGATATCTCTCCAATTCAGAGAGAAGGATGTCGTGTGGGACAGTGTCAAACGCTTTGCACAAGTCCAGATAGATGACACCAACTGCTTTACCCTTGTCCATCAGTTCTGTAGCCCCATCATAGAAGGCCACCACATTGGTCAGGCAGGATTTCCCCTTAGTGAAGCCATGCTGGCTGTCACCAAGCACCTTGTTGTTTTTCATGTGCCTTGGCATGCTGTCCAGGAGAATGTGCTCCAAGATTTTACCAGGCACAGAGGTGAGACTCACTGCTCTGTAATTCCCCGCGTCTTCCATTTTCCCCTTCTTGAAAATGGGGGATATATTTCCCGTTTTCCAGTCGTCGGGAACTTCACCTGGCTGCCATTATTTTTCAAATATGATGGCCAGTAGCTTAGCAACGTCATTCGCCAGCTCCTTCAGGACCCGCGGATGGATTCCATCAGGTTCCATGGACTTGTGCACGTTCAGGTTCTTAAGACGGTCTTGAACCAGATCCTCTCCTATAGTGGGCCTAAGGTCTTCATTCTCAAATTTTTACCTTTAAGTGGAACCGACTGAAGTCTTAACCGCGCTTTCCCAAAGAATCTTAGAGAATAACAGAATCGTAGAACGCTTTGGATTGGAAAGGACCTTAAGATCCTCTAGTTCCAACACCCTGTCACAGGGAGGGACACCTCACACAAGAACATGGTGCCCAAGCCCCGTCCAACCTGGCCTTGAACACTGCCAGGGATGGAGCATTCACCACTGCTTTGGGCAACCTGTGCCAGTGCCCCACCACCCGCACAGTGAAGAATTTCTTCCTTCTAGCTAACCTGAACTTCCTCTGTTTCACTTTAAGCCCATCACCCCTTGTCCTCTTGATACAGTCCCTGATCAAGAGTCCCTCCCCAGCATGCTGGTAGGCCCCCTTCAGATACTGGAAGGCTGCTATGAGGCCTCCACCCCGCCTTCCCTTCTCCACGCTGAACAGCCCCAGCTTTCTCAGCCTGTCTTTGTACAGGAGCTGCTCCATCCCCCTTAGCATCCTCGTGGCCCTCCTCTGGATTTGCTCCAACAGCTCTAGGTCCTTCTGTTGAGGACACCAGAACTGTACACTGTGCTCCCAGTGGGGGTCTCATGAGAGCAGAGGAGCAGGATCACCTCCCTTGACCTGCTGGTCATGCTCTTGGTGATACAGCCCAGGACACAGGGGGTTTCCGGGCTCAAGCGCACGCTGAAGCGCCTCATGTTCCAACCCCCAGGTCCTTCTCCTCACGCTGCTCTGAATCACTTCTCTGCGCAGCCTGCAGCTGTGCCTGGGATTGCCCTGACCCAGGGCCAGGAGCCTGCACTCGGCTTTGCTGAACTTCATGAGGCTGGCCACCTCTCCAGCATGTGCAGGTCCCTCTGGATGCCATCCCTTCCCTCCAGCGCGCCGGCTGCACCACACAGCTTGGTGTTGTCTGCAAGCTTGCTGAGGGCGCTCGATCCCACTGTCTGGGTCAGCGACAAAGATGTTGAACAGGGTCTGCCCCAACACCGACCCCTGACGGACACCATTCGTCACTGGTCTCCGTTTACACATTGAGCCATTGACCGCGACTCTCTGTGTGCAGTCATCCAGCCAATTCCTTGTCCAGCGGCTGTGCATCCAGCGAATTCATGCCTCTCCCGTTTAGAGACAAGGACGTCGTGTGGGAGGATGCTAAATGAAATTTATTGGCTCCAGAGAGCACGAACGTGGCGGGAAGGGCCAGGGGCAGCTGGTTACTTGCGGGTGGAGGGCAGGCCCCGAAGGTGGTAGATCCAGGAGCCGCCAGGGCAAGAGACCACCAGCCTGCTGGTGACAGGAGCCGGGCCGCCCGTGAAGGAGACGGTGATGGTGGTGCTGCTCTTGGCGCGCAGCATCTCGGGGGCCCTGACGCTGAAGGCCGGGTGCTTTACGGCATACTGGAACGCCGTGGCCCTCGGGAAGACGTTCCTGAAGGAGATGGAGGTGGTGCCGCCGGCTGGGATGAGGAAGGGGCCCTGGGGTTCAGGGGGCAGCGCAAGGCCGATGAGTGGGATGCAGTACTGCCCGCCCAGTGCAGAGCTGAGCTGCAGCGTGGCCTTGGCTTTGCCCAGGTGGCAGGGCTCAAAGGTCACTTCCACATTCAGCTCCGAGCCCCCAGCGCTGGCGGGTGCCGCACTGATGGATTTTGCCGTCTGGAAGTCGGCACAGTCGGTCTGCGCAGGGGAGACAAGAGACCATGGGGGGTTGGTCACAACAGCAGAGCCAGCGCCTCGGGAAGAACACGATGGTCCCCTGGCCCTGGCCCGTCCCACCCAGACCATAGCCCTGGTGAGTGCCTGCGGTGAATGGGCACGAGAAGTGTGCAAACGTGCCCAGCAGGAACAACCCTGCACCCAAGCCCCAAGACTGCCAGACCTGGGCTGCAAGCGGGAAGCAAGCCCAGGCACCACGGGGCCTGCAAAAGCAGCTCCAACCAGGGCAGCACACACGGGCCCGCAAGGGAGGACAAGCCCACACTAGTGGGAAGGACCCTGGGCTCACATGGCCACCCTGGCTCTGCCAGGCCACGCCAGAGGCACTCGGACCCCCTGGTGGAGAGGGCTGGTGCTGGCCAGAGGAGCTGCCTCCCAGCCAGAGCCCCGGCAGCCTGGGCTCACCTGTAGGAGGTACTCGGTCTCCTGCTGGGCAAAATTCCGGATTTTGGTGGTGATGGTCTGACGGGAGCCCAGCGTGGTGCGGAAATACACGGGCTTCTCTGGCCTGCTCGAGGTGGCTTTCAGCTGCAGGTTGTAAGACAGAGAGCCCAAGTCGCTGCTCTGGAGCACCAGGTGCCCCGTGCTCTCACCCGTTTTCAGGGGCTGATACTCCAAGACAAGATCCGCCTGGGAGGAAGGAAGGAAAAAGCCACGGCGTCAGGCACAGGCAGGGAACACGTGTGCCTGAGAAGGGGGCAGCTGGTCCCTGCTCTGCTCAGGCAGCGCTTGAAGGCTGGGCTGCCTTCCCCGCTCTGACTCCCTCTCTCTCGGGCACAGCCTTGCTCCTTCTGGGGGACGGTTCACTCAGGGACAGATCCCAACAGCTCAGAGCCCTCCAGCATGATGCCAGAAGCTGCCCACCCTAAAAAGCCCCTGTGCTCCCCCAGGGCACACACCACCTCCTGTCAATGCAGGCTGCAGACAACCTGGCCGCGGGATCAGGCTTGTCCTGCAGCCACTCGCACCTGGAAGCAACACATTAAATGAGGGGCACATGGCACAAGGGCCTGCCACGTGACGCCCAGTGGCGGCGTGTTACAGGGGCCAGCAGGGCAGACTCCACCAGCGCAGGATGATTCCCACTGGGGATATTCTCGCACACTGCTCCCTCTCTACGTCATCGGCAGGGAGCTGCCACCACGGAAAGAGGCCCCACATGGCTCCTTTCAGGCATCACCCTCCAAGAGCCCCCCCTCCGGCCACGAGTAGGGAGAGCAGAGTGAGCCGGAGGAGCTTTGCTCCTACCTTTGACTGTGCAGGAACAGTAAAGTGCTGTGGAACGCTGACGTCCGGCACTTTGCAGTTGATGGCAAACGTCACCGGGACAGGCAGAGGGTTGTCCACCTTGACGGTGGAGGACACTCTCTGCCGAACGGCGGTGCTCATTTCAACAGTGCCGATGGGTCCCGAAGCCATCACCTTGAAAGTCACCATGTGGAACAAGTACTCTCCGGTTGTCTCGTTGAGGAAGGTCACCTGAATCAGACAGAAAGGGAAGTGCTGCTCATTCCACACATGAAAACAGACCCGGAAGAGCCCACCGAGCTCAGCGCCCTGCTTCCAGGAATGGCTATGAGCACCCAGCGAGGAGGAGTGCAAGACCAGAGAAAGCACCTGTGGTATTTCATAGGACCCGTGCACGTGGAGGTATGAAAACGGGCGTGTAGCTTCTCAGTGAGCCAACAGCTCCTTGAAGGGCCCTGCAGACCAGTGTCCTCACTCACCTTTGCCCTGTAGACTCCTTCTTTGTAGGAGAAGAAGGTGAGCTGGTAGTCCTTCTTCGCAGAGCTCGGCACGTCGATGTATGAACACCCCTGCAGCACGGAACTGCTTTCCAGGTTCTCTGGTTTGAGCATGTCAATAACCACCAGGAACCTGCGGGTGAGAAGGACGCAGTGAAGGTCAACAGGAAGGACTCCCATAGGATACCCATCGTGCGGGGGTACAATACAGTCCCTCTCATCCTCAGTGCCTCGGGCACAGGGCGCCAGCTCTCACCCCCCTTGGAGGAAAGCCCTCCAGGATGGCTCTGCACAGGCAGAACGTGGGTATGGCCAGACACGGCCAAGGAGAGGGAAAAGCTTTCAGGAGGGAGCTTCCAGGCACTGGAAGCTTCCTTCCTTGTGCTGCTGCAGGGATTGCTCATGAGGCCAGACTCCCTGGGCTGGACTCACCTCTGTGGTCTCTGCAGCCAGTTGGACACAGGGATGAGCTCCGTGTGGGAATTCCTGCACGGAACCTGCCGGGAAATGGCCCCTGAACACCTGGGGGCTTCAGCAGTTCCTTCCAGCTGGTAGCGTAAGCCTGTCCCGTCCGGCAGGGGGAAGAAGATGGAGCCCTACAGACAACGAATAGGACAAGTCGGCTCTGGAGCACCCCTGGACAGTCCCACGCCTGAGGCTCTCACTGAGGCAGCTTTCAGCACGTCCAGCTGGCAGAGCTGTGACTGCAGCCCTGTCCCGCGCAGGAGGAGATAGACGCCAGCGTCGCACCTGCTCTGAGCTGCTTGTGAGCGGGTGCGTGGCCCACAGGACACGGCACAGCTACAGGACACAGAGGCATCATCTCTGGGCAAAGCAAGGAAACACGGGCCCTGCAGCAGAGCTGCTCTGCACATCCCAACACTTCCTTACTGGCCCCACTCACCTGGGCATGTCCCTGCCAGCCTGTTCTCACGCAGGGACAGCCGTGGGCAGGGGGTGGCCGTCCCTGATGAGCTCCATTGCCTCAGTCCTGCTGGCCTTAGCCCCAACAGCGCTGACCAGAGAGCAGCCTGTAAGCTGGCACAACAGGGGGCCCCAGACATGGGCCATGGAAAGCTCATATCCATGCTCATTCTGGGTGCCCGTGCATCCCAGACACCTGCCTCTGCCTCCACAGCAGCTGAAAGCTGCAAGACTCCTCACGCAGGCTGTACGTTAAAGAGATGCTGAGCACGTGCGACCCTAAGGGCACAGATCTGCTGAGCACCCTGGAGACTTGAGGCAAGAAATCTCTGACCTGGCCCACTGTAAGGCCAGCTGGAGCGGGACAAGGAGCGCGACAAGGACCCGGCAGCTCCAGCACCACAGAGCCCTTCTGAACTGACCCCTTGGATTTAGGAGCTTGTTGCTGGCCTGGCACAGAAAACATTGCAGAGGGGCCAGTCACCCCCATGTGCCCAGCCTGAGACCTGCAGGAAGGGCTCCTCCCAAAGCTCCTGCATGACCCTCAAGAGATCTCTCTCGTTTCCCACCTGCCTGCTGACGGCCAGGACGGCACTGACAAACTGCAGGGCAGCTTTGCCCTTCTTGCTCCCTGCAAGCTGCAGAAGGACACCAGCCAGGTGCTGCTGGCAGAAGTGGTTGTGCCCGGGGCTTGGAGAGCCTGTGCAGCCCGTGCGCTGAGCATGGGGGTCTCTGAGCCCCCTGGGCTGCCACAAGCAGCGACCCGGAGCTACGCAGAACAAACTTCATTTCTTGGCCTGCAGAAAGCCTGGCTTTTTACGTTAGCTGCTCCAACACGTTTGGTGCTCAGTCCCGACTTCCCATCTGCCCTTTGCCCGTGCCTGGCCCCCAGCCACCACAAAACCCAGCTTCCAACAGAGAGCACAGGACACCTTCAGCTTGGACAGGACCTCCAAAGGTCATCTCGGCCAACCTCCTGCCCAAAGGAGAGTGACCTACGAGGGTCATGCCACGAGGGTCAGCACGCTGGCACAGCTCACCTACCTGATGCTTCTTGTTCCCACAGCTCATGGTTAGGGGTCTGTAGGTGACCTGGTAGGCCTTTTCTTTTTGCCTGGCCTCCAGATGGATAAATTCAGGCCCTTTCCAGTATTTCCCCTCAACAATGGGCTGCAGGGTCCAGGCCTCGCTGCTCGGGTTCGACAGGAGGATGGTCTGGCTCTGCTTCTCACGCACATTGCAGCTGAAAGTCAGGGTCTGCAACAGAGGAGCACAGAGGCTGCTGGGTCGTACCCACAATCCTTGCCACTCTTCTCACGCTGGCTCTACACCAGGACCTGGAGCACGGGGAGCAGCTTTTCCTTGTCACATGCAAAAATTACACTTTGGCCACAGCTTTTGGAGTAAATCAAGCTGGTTGTTCTTGAAGAAGGGAGCAGAACAAGCCTTTCGCATGCTGGGTGAAAGGAAACTTCAGGGGAGTCCTGAAAGGAAACTGCTGTGCAAGGACAGATCTGCAGCCACACAGCCCTTTCCTTCATGGGCAGGATGAAGAGGAGCTCCATGCTCTCTTTGGGAGCAAGAGCCAACTGCTCCCAAGCTACCCCCTCCCAGGGGCTGGATGCAGATGCCTTGCCCCTTCCTACTGCTGAATGCCCTCCCCTGGCCCGGCACGGGGGAGAAGTGTGGCTGCGGGTGCAGTGCTGGGATACAGCGGGGTGGCTCTGTGGGGAGGGTCTCAGGAGAGCCCGGCAGGGTGCTCCCACGGCACGGGTGCTACAGTGCAGAGCCAGGACAACCGAGCTGCTCACTGGAGGAGCAACACCTCGAACAGGGGAGAAAGGCAATGACAGGGCTCAGGAACTCTGGCAGTCCTGCCCAGCACTTTCTCTCTGGGATACCCCGGCACAAGCCAGTCTGCGCTCGCAAGTGTCCTTCAGTTCCTGCCCTGGGAGAGATGTGGCGCAAATGCTGGGGTCCAGGGGCCCATCCTGTCCCTGCTGCGTTACCTCTCTGGTGCCAGGGGCCTCCACGCAGGATCCTGATAGCGTAAGGTGGAGCGCCTCGCTGCCCGGGATGAAGCACCGCAGCCCCTCGTACTGGACAGCCTGGCTCAGCTTCGAGGGGCGGAAGGTCACAACGAAGGGGACATCCACCCCTGGCCTGATGTAACCCTTTGTGGGGCTGATAGAAAAGTCCGGCTGGAAGCTCTCCACGTCCCACAAAAACCTTGCCAAGGAAAGCACAAGGACAGGAAAGAAGGATTAGCCACGGGGAGCTGTCAAGGCAGGGTAAGTCTCAGCGTGAGGCTCTCCGTCTCTGGTGGGCTTTCCCACCACATCTCAGGCCTGATGCTGAGCCACCTGGCAATAAGGCTTCAGGCTGGGCAGGACCCACTGCACCCATCTCTAAATGAGCTTTTGCTCGTACCCCCTTGCTAACTGCCAGGGCCTGACTGCACGGCCATGGCTGCACGACTCTCCAGCGGGATGGAGAAGCAGAGAGGAGCTATCTGGGCACACTACGGCTCCTCACAACACTCATCCAAGCAATCAGCCCTCAGAGAGGCGGGGGGGTCCTGCTTTACCTGACTCCTGCGTCGCCCGCGTTCCGCATGACGACGCGCCGGCACGTGTAGCTCTGCCGTACCACGGCTCCAAAGCTGAGCTGGTCCTGGTCCAAGCTCACGAGGCTGCCCTGGCAGGAGCCCCGCACCGCAAAGAGGGAGCGCACCAGCCCGCGGCACTCCAGCAGCACTTCCCCGCTGAACGGCTGCATGCGGCGCTTCGGGGAGAAGGTCACCTCCACTTTGCAGGTGTCTCCTCTGGCCTTCAGCTTTAGCTCCTTGCTGGGCTTCAAGCACAGAACCTACCCGAAGAGATGAGTGGAGACTATTTCATCTGGCAAGCCAGCTGCGGAGCCTCCCTCACCAGACTCAGGGAAGAGGCTTCCAATTCCTCTTCTGTCCGCACCAACACTGACCCAGTCCCACTCATTCCCTCGTAGGCATTCCTAGGTAATACCAAAGGTGTTTTCTGCCGTGTGTCCACCTGGTCACGGTGAGGTCACCTCTGCCTTCTAAAGCTTTCATGGAAGTTCCAACAGAGCTGTAACCCTCCCTCTTTCAAGATTCACCTCCCTCGCCTTTCCAGATCTAAAATATGTGGCTGCATCCTGACCTATGCGTCTAAAACAGCTTAGAGGAATTGTGCCGCCTTCTCACTTGTGGCTCTCGGGGAGTCCTGGCACCCAGCTCAGCTGAAGCATTCACACTGCAAGCATCTGCTGGCAGAGCAGTGCCAGCAGGGAGGACGGGGCAGGCACAGGCAGCCAGGGCAGCCCACAGCTGTCATTAGCTACTACCTCCCACCCACAGCAGCTCATCGCTCCCTGCAGGCACGCTAAAGTGCTCTGCAGAGAAGGAATGGCACTTACCCCAGCTTCCTGCAACTCTGGCACGGTGGATGTGACTCTGAGCTTAAAGGCGAGAGGGCCTGCACTCTTGTTGGCTATGGTGACGATCTTCTTCACCGTCTGCCCAATGCAGATGTTTCCTAGCTTCACCACCTTTCCTGGTGGATGCACAACGTCAACCTGAGGCAGGAGGGATTGATATCAAGCCAAAGGAAAGAAGGAGAAGAGGTTTTCTGCCACTCTCGTGGCAGAAACACAAACCATGCTAGGCTGGGGAAGAGATGAGGAAATGAGAAAACCATGCTGGTTGCCACCTGCACTTTTAGCATTTAGATTTCATCTCACCTTCATTTCTATGCCCCTTCCTTGGGCCTCAACAGTCAGCTTCTCAGCCGGGGCACACGGAGGCAGCAACAAGCTGTTGTGGCTGTTGTCGTCTTTAGGTGTCCGTAGGAGCTGCGCACAGAGGGAAGAGAAACCACAGACAGCATGAGTTTCTGGACCTTCACCACGTGAACAGACTCCCCAGACGAGCCATCCCCTCCCATATTCTTTCCCCCCAGTGGCAGGGATTATCCAAGTCCCTCCACAGCCTGCCAGCAGAGCCGGCTAACCCTGGAATGCCAGCGGGCTTTGCCCTGCGCGCTGCCCCCGTCTCCCTGGCACAAGCCTGGGAATGCTGGAGCGCTGGGAATCTCCAGGAGCGTGCACAGACCTTCCCCCTCACCTGCTCCTCAGCAAGGTGCTGCTGGTCAAACTCCAGTGAGTAAACCCCACAGGGGTTCTTCACCACCACTGTCCCCTCTTCCCCATGGCTCTGTGGCAGCAGCGGTCCCAGCTCGAGCTCTGCGGGGCTCAACTCCAGCCGTGGCTCCAGACCACATCCCAAGACCGGCACCCGCAGGCGTTGGCTGCTCTGGCAAATCTGGATCTGCAGCTCGCCCCGGTAGCACTTCTGCAAAGAAGCAGCACAGAAAGCTCCTCCGTGAAGCCCCAGGTGACAGCGCCTCCAAGGCAACAATCGCCCCAGGCTCAGGGGTCTTCTCAGCACCTCTAAGCTGAACCCAAACCAGGCAGTTACTTAGAGCAGGGGCTACAGCATCTGCATGGCTCTGAGTAATGCGGTGAGTCCTGCTGGGGAGTGTAAGTGGTCAGTTGGCTACCAGATGGATCTAAAACAGCCTATCAGAGGTTTTCACCTAGTCGTGGGGGAGCGCAACGCACGTGAGAAAAGTCTGCTTTCTCAGACACAGTCCTGGCGCTGCAGCACCGGGCAAACATCAGCTGTGTGAAAGAGGCAGCTGAGCTCTCACTGGACAGAAATAAGGATCGTCTTCTCTGCTCAGTGCTTGGCTCTGGTCAAAGCCAGACACGAGACGCTGAAATCTCCACGAGCAATTGAAAGATCCCTGAGACTGTCCGCAGCCATGGAAGCACTTGGGTCCATCCTGTCACACGCTGCCAGTTTCCAAGTCACGGTGGCCACATGCAAACTGCCTTTGGGAATGCTCCACCATTTAAGCTGACTCCCAGACTGCGTGGGACCGTGCAGGGGAAACTGAGGAACGGTGGGCACAGGGCTGGCAGAAAGCTCCACGCGGAGGCAGAGCTCATTCCCCGCTCCCTGTGCTGGCCTCCCCTTACCACACTGCCCTGACAGTCCTCCTGGGGGTGACACCCACCAAACTCACCTCTTCCGTGGGTGAAAAACGGACTTGGACATGGCACTGCTGTCCTGGAGCGAGGGTTCCAGCTGAGGGCAGCACCTCAAAGCCACAGGGCGCGGGCCTCATCTCCTCCCGCAGCTTGTCATGCTCGCTCGCTGGCAGATGTTTGTCCACCTGCGCACAGAAACCAGTCGCGTGAGGTCTCCTTGGTCTGCGAGGACAGACCCTCGGTTCCTGCAGTGCTCCGAGATGCTGGCACGGTGCAGGGAGCACCTTCATCCCACCCAGACGTGGCCACCCCTGCCTAGAACTGGAGGGCAAACATGTTGGCAGGGCAGGCAGATGGGGAGGCAGTGTCCTTGGAGGGGGAGGAATGGGTGAAGATGGCAGAGAAGTGAAGCATCAGCTAGTGAGCAGGCCCAGGTGAACCAGCCTTGCTCTGTACCCTCAAAAGCTTCCTCAAGCGAGCTGCAGCCCAAGTGCTCAGGCAGCCAGAGGGGCGGGAAAGCCAAGAGAGGCAAAGAAAACCCAACCGAGAAGTTGTGTGTTACACGTTGTCTGTGCTTTACCTCCTTAACAGCCTCATTCATGCTCATGGACCATTTACAGGGGACCTGGGACGTGTTGTGGAGCTGGATGGTTTCTTCCTGCCACTGCCCACACTGGACAGAGGAGAACTCCAGCCTGTCCCTCGAGAGGCAGAGGGACGGCTCAGCCACAATGGCACGCAGGCGGACCTGGAACGTGGGGCCTCCTCTGACCTAGAGAAGGACAGAGCATCCAGTTGAGAGCCCGGCTGACACTCGCTGCTGTGCCCAACCTGCTGCCTGCCCCACAAGCTGGCCTACCTTGATGGGCAGGAGCACATCCACCTTTCCCAGGGGCACGTTGGCACTTTGTGGGTCGAAGCACACTTCAAATGTCTTGGTCTCACAGCAGGGCAGGCGCTTCACAAGGTCCAGGCACACGCTGAAGCCTGAACACAGGAAAATCAAGCAGCTGAGATACACAAGCAACAGGAAATGGCTCAGAAGCACGGCAAGGCCACAGGGGTGTCCTGGCTGGCAGCTCTGTGAAAGACCCCTTTCCATCTCCAGAGAAGCTGCTCTGCTCCCCTTGTCACTGCCCAAAGCAAAAGGATTTTCACAGCCAGAATCCAGGGGTGGCAGGGTAAAAACGAACCACATTGGTTGAGGAGCTCCAGCAATTCCTTCAGCAGGCATCTCAGGGAAGGACGCATACACCTCTCCAAAGGACAATTTCCAACTAAGATACCAAATGCTGTGGTGTTCCCTGGACAGCGGCTTAGAAGAGACGCCTGGCCACCCATCACAGACAGCAGTCCCCGTGTGACGGAGCTGCAGCCTTACCCCAAGGCCTCTTTGCGAAGCCTGTTTCGATACGGCACAGGATCCCACAGGCCGTTCAATAAGGCTGAGCAGAAGTGCTCTGGCACTAGGAACTCTAAACAAAGCACTTCCGAACCACAGAGGGTCCATCTGGCTGCAACATAAACCCTCAGAGTGCACAAAGAAACTCCGATGGTGCTCACGGGAGCCAAGAGCAGTAGATGCTGAGAGGCGATCACGCTGATCAGCCCATCTGGCCCCTGCAATGACTTTTTAGGGCAGCCACAGGCAGACCAGGTCTCTGGGCACTGCTCGACAGAATTCAGGCTCTTGAACAGGGCACCGGCCAGAGGGGTACTAAGGAGGAAAAAGCTGCCCAAGGAAGTACTCAAATCTCCCCATGCCCAATGGCTCCAGCTGATGTGGCAGAGACAGCCCCTTCAAGCCCCCGTGAAGCCTCTTTACCACTGGTTACCTGTGTTATACAGGACATATCCATCGGCCTTGAAAGATGCAGGGAAGTGCCCGGTGTTGGTGAGCTTCACCATGTGTGTGTGGATGTCACCGGGAACGACATAGCCAAGGTCCAGGACGTATTCGGGCAGCTCAGCTCTGAAAGGAGGAGGAAGGACACTCTGTAAAGCCCAGCATGGCGTGGGGTGGAGAAGCAAATGGAGTGGATAATTCTGTATCCACTGCTGTGAAAACTCAAGCCAAGCCCAGGAAACCCAAGGCCTGACCTGAGCACCCAGTAATAAGACTTGGCTAAGTCATGGGGAGTGCAGGGCCTAGGATTTATCAGCCACCAGCGGGATATTCGAGTCAGTTTAAAGCGGGTACTGGACACAGTTCCTATGCTGTGAAAAGCCATTGCAGAGAAGTCCACTGCGTCTCCACGGGTCTCAATGAAACTGCTAAGCTGGTGGCCGGCCCAAGCCTGAAACTGCTTCAGGACCTTCTCACAGGATTTCCTTGCAGAGGATACCTCCACTGCTCTGCAGCCAGATCTGTCCCCAAAGCAGCGCTTGAGAGTATCGCGTGCAGTAACCAACACTACAAGATTGCTGTGAAGGTCTTTTTGCAGGCAATCCCACTTGGAAAAGCACATAAGGGATCTGGACCATTCCCTGCTCTTCCTGCTTAGTGGGGTCTGCTTCTCGGCACAAAGACGCCGGCTTGGAGATGCCCCTTTCACAGCTGGTCAGCAGGGGTGGTGCCTGTGCTGTCTGCAAGGGCTTGCTGGTCTGCACCCCCTCAGCTCTGAGAACAGAACCCAGCAACTGTGGGGAGCGGAGCACCTCCAGAGCTCAGGGTAGCACTGTGCAAGTGAGGACACCGAGCTGCCCACAGGGAGCACGGCGTAGCTCTCAGCATCAGGCCCTTTCGGAAGTCTTCAGCTATTCCCAACTCTGAGACACAAGGAGCTCTCAGGGGCAGGGCTGCACTGCTGGCTGTTACCCTCGCGGCCCCTGGAGACAGGCTACAGGAGTCCCTACTAACTTGAGAAGCCTCCGATGTACACGCTGGTGAAAGGCAGTGTCCTCCGGGGGACGGGAGGCGAGAGCTTTCTGCTGCTCCAGGGCATGTTCCTCAATCAGCATCTCCTCCATCTGCATCTGCAGCTGAGCATCCCACTGAGGAAAGGAAAGACAGGGGCTGGTTAGCCAAGGTCCTTCCCAAGGCACAAGCTTGTCTCGGGTGGAGGATCCCACCCTGCTCTTGTTGAGAGGGGCGACGGAGTCAGTCTGTCTCACTGATCGGTCTCTGTGACACTTCCTGCTCTCTCAGGCAGGATCATATCCCCACAGAAATGAACTCCAGTGTCTCTGCCTGCCCAGTTATCAAAGCTGATCTGGACAGACACACAAACAAGCCAGAAACCTTCCAAAGCTCCAAGTATGTCCCTGCCTCCAGTCAGTGCCAAAGCAGCCTGGACAAAAGCTCTCCTGGAAAGGGAACCATGAGAGAGCTGGAGCCTCCTGGAGATACAGAACACAGCACAGCCTCAGGCTGCATTCAGGCTGCTGCTTTACGCTCTGTAAACCTGGCAGGGCTTGGCCGGTGAGCAACAAACCCCCCAGCACCACCCTGTGTGTCCTTCAGAGCACCAGAAACCCAACTGCCCGAGCACAGCTTTCAGCATCTCCCTGGGGTAGTCAGGAGCTGGCGCATCGCCACAAGGGACAACTCCCAGAGGTGGGCAGCCCAAGGGGCACGCTGAGCTGACACACTCCGTGGCCAGGGGTGTGCAGGGAGGTGCCCAGTGCCGGCAGGGCCCTGGGCAGCTGCCGTGGGGCGCAGGGGCTCCAGTGTCTCGCAGGAGGGTGGCACGTGCGGGACAGGGCAGCAGCTCTACTCACCACGGTGCCCGAGTCGTCCACGCGGGGCTCGGCTGCCACAGCCTCCCCCAGAGCAATGGCCTCTTCTCTCTGGCTGCCTTTGTCCAGCTTTTCTTTGGCCTTCAGGAGGATCTTCTCATATTTGGCGTTGCCTGAAAGCACAGGACACCACCCATAGCAGTGGGGCAGCACAAATCCCACGGAAGACGGAAAGCCCCATTCCCCCGACACCCAGACACAAACTGCTCCAGCAATGTAGGGAAAGGAGATCCTGCTGCTTCTCACCCCCACCCGTCTTTCTCGCCACACAGGAGCATCTCAGCCCCACAGCGTGATGCAAACCCAACCCCTGTCAAAATCCCTGCCAGCCTCTATTACAGCTTTCCCAAGCTTTTCTGCCCAGCCATCATCTTCCCAGACCTCTTGGCAAGCTGTGCACGATGCTTCCTGCGGCAAAGCCCACATGGGCTCGTCTGCCAGAGGCTAAAGAAGCAACCAGAGGGCTGACCTTGTCTGACAGCCCTGAAACCTCCAGGCCTGCTCGAGGTGCCTGTGAGCTGCCCTGTGGGCATATGGCATGGGGGAAAGCCGAGCAGACAGGCAGTGCTCACCTTTGATGTTCCTGGGCAGGTCCAAGTGGATCCTGGGAAAGGTCCCCTCTCCTTTCAGGGAGATTTTTTCTGGCTCCAGGTGACCCAGTTGGATCTGGAAAGCCCTGCAGAAGACTCCAGGCACTCCTGGCAGGTAATACACTTTCAGCACTTGCTGCTTGCCAGGTTCAACGTAACCCTGCAGGGCACACAAGAGGGAGGGACGCAGTGTACCAAAGAGGATTCACTGGAGGGATGGCTCACATGACAGACGCGCTGAGAACACAAGACAGGTTCTCATACATAAGGAAACATCAGACATCACCACCTCCAGCTTTCCTGTATCCAAACGCCTGAGTCTCACTGCTCTTCTGCTCACAGGGGTTACCCTCTGCTAGCCAGAGCCAGGCACAACAAACCAAAGCTCTTTCACCAGCTGCTCTGGAAGAACGGAGAAGGGCCTCTGCTTCCAGCAGGGCCAGCAGCTCCTGGCAGCAGCTTGCAGGAGAGGACATCAGCATGTCACCCCTCAGACGGACAGGCACTGAGGAAGGTGGAAGCCACTTGGCCCTTTGGCTTCCTCTTCCCATCGCAAAAGGGCACCAAGACAGGAACACTGCTCCAGCTCTAAGACACCCAGGCAGGATGACAAGCTGCGATGGAGTGATGCTCCAGTGATGGCACAACCAGAGAGCTCAGCACTCAGCTCCAAAGAGCTCCCGGAGCACTCGTGCCTCCCACTGGTGCTTGCTGTAGGACAGCAGAGCCAGCGGCGCCCAAGGACAATCAGGGGCTCCGTTAGGATTCTGCTCGATGGACCTCCTCTGCCTCTGCAACAGTCGCTCACAGCCCTGTCTCTCCTGGCTGGTTTTGGACGGGGCTTGTGTGTTCATTCCCCCTGTTTTCCCCCAAAGCGCTCTCCTGGGCAGCCTGACACAGGCCGGGTGAAGCCCTTGTGCTACTCACCCTGCTGGGCACGACCAGGGGCACGCCAGGCAGAGGGCTGGCTGCAGTGCCTGTGCCGGGGCTCAGCACCGCAAAGGCAAATCCCAGCTTCCCGCTGTTTTGCAGGGTCAGCGCTGCTTCCATGACTTTGTTAAACACCTGAGCAGAGGACAGAAGAGCAGGAAGTTACAGGCACACGTCTGCTGCCAAGAATTTCATTCCTCTTCCATCGGGTTGAAAGCAAAGGAACACAGCCCAGAAGCAGAGAGCGCACAGGAGAGATGGGCACTGGGCTCTCTGGGTTAGCCTGGGCAGCCCGCGGCCACAGGGTACCCCTGGGCCCTACACAGGAACAGCTATTTGTGGCAGAGGTGCAATAGCAACCATGGAAAGATCAGTAATAAAGCAAGTAGGGGACACAAGCTCTCTGCACGTGAAGGTGTCACCCAACTGCGAGCTGAAACACAGGAGGAGGCATTGGGGCACTTCAGGAGAAAAGGCACCTGCACACAAGTATTTGTGGGCACAACACAAGCCAAAAGGGAGGGAGAGAGGGCAACGCACACAGGGCCAACAGCTGGAAACAGCTGTGGGGGTTGTAACCGGAAAGAAGTACAGTGAGGGTTATTCGGGGACATTCTATCCGGCTACGGTGACTGGAAGCCCAGGTCAGCTGCCTCCTTGGTTGATGAATCAGGAGCATTAAAAGAGAGCACCTCATTTGGGCTTTAGGAGCAGATCAGCGGATGGATGTCTGAGGGACACATCCCTCTGCAGATCACCACTGGGATCCTGCCTGCCCCAGGAGGCAGCGTTAGTTAGAGGAGGGATTCCCAGCTTTGGGCTGAGCTGGGGTGGAGATGGCCATTAAACGCCAGCTTGGAGGTATCCCCCAAACGTTGGACTTCCAAGCCACAGAGCCAGCGAAGCAGCTGGGAAGGGGGGAGAGCCCTGGACCCGGGTGGGCAGCAGCCCACCGGTCATGCTTGGAGGCAAGGAGCACTGACAAGAGCAGCGTGCGGTACCTGCAGCCCGCAGTCGATCTCGGTGGTGTCCAGGAGGTAGCTGATGCGCGAGGCCTCCCCACGCAGAGCCACCTCGTAGCTCGGGCCTCCCTCCACCCTGCACAGCGCCGTGACCTGGCTGACGGTGTTGGCGTGGCCGAAGAAGGAGAAGGAGACGCGCTGGCTCTGGCCCGGCTGCAGCTCACCGTGCAGCGGCAGGATATCGAAAACCTGCAGGCAGGGAGGAGAGATCCACACGTGGAGCACGGGACTGATGCAGGAGAGCAGCCTCAGCTTGGGCCAAAGGACAGACGTGGCTGCAGGGGCCTCTTCCTCAAACACAGGCAACATCATCCTCATCTCACACTGCAGCCGTTCCACTCACCAACGGAGAGACCATGGGGAAAACCTTCTCCCACAGTCCCAATTAATGCAGTAGCTAATACACTACATTCATTTGTGGTGTCTCCTGGCAGCAAGAAATTCTCTCTGCTGCAGAACTTGCCTTCAAAAACACCTTTTCCTGCCCTCAGAAGAACACGAGACTGGGAGCTGAGAGCCTGTGGAGCCGGGGGCAGGATCCAGCCCAGCTCCTCGCACTCCTCATGCTTTTCCCTGTCTCTGATTCACATCCTGCTCTCTCCAGATGCTGCAGCAACTGCTGCCGCAGCAAATGCTGCCGCAGCAAATGCTGCTGCAGGAATTTCTTACCCACCACTAGATGAGGACCAAGATGGATAAAGTCCTCCATAGCTGCCGCACAAGGAGTGTTCTTGACCAGCCCTATAACACCTCCCATGTGGCCTCTCCAATGACCAGCGATGCGCTTGTTATGACATGAGGCCACTCTGGCAGCAGCACCCAGGACACCAGTGGGAGTGGGAGTATGTAACTGCTTGCTACACTGGAAATGTGGAAGTGAGACAGATTCCCACTTACCTCCTCCACACCCAAGGCGAGGGGCTCTGTCTCCATGAACCTGGAAAAAGAACAGACCTTTGCTCAGGGACCTTGCAGTGGGAGGGAGGGAAGTCTGCACAGCAGCTCCTCGGCAGGATGGTGCCCCTGCGGGGGCATCAGTGGTGTGAGCTCAGCAATGAGCTCCAAAACTGGGATGGAGCAGGTCAACGCCTGGCAATGAAACTGCCATAGCAGCGCTGCAGGCAGCTGGCAACTGCTTGCCTCCAGATCTGCTATCTCCTGCTGCGTGATTCTGAAGATCCATTCCGTCACTGGAGAAAACACCTTGGTGCAAAGGCTTAGCTCAGCTTTGAGCTCTCAGAGGTCCAAGGGCTGAGGCTTAGGGTTAGTCTGTCTCTAACCACGTGGGTCTACAACAAGAGTAACCAGGAGAGATTCGTGCCTCAGAAGTCAGAGAAAGGGCACACGTTGGTCTACCCTGCCTATGTCCAGCCACACAGCAACAGTCAGACGTCAGAGAAAGGGCACACGTTGGTCTACACTGCCTATGTCCAGCCACACAGCAACAGTTGGATTGTGTTGCTCATATGATCACTCTGCCCCAGGTAGCAGCAATGACCAAAGAGCAAGGAGGAAAGAACGGGCTGGACAATTAGAAAGAAAAAAATGTAAACACACAAAGTCTTGTTGAGGCAGAGAAACAGCATTTTTCTCTCCTGACCAAAATAAACGTGCGCGACTGATCCTGGGAGTCTCTGATGACCAGCTCCAGCAAGGTCCCAGGTAGGGAAAGTTCCAGTCTTTGATCTCCCCTTCATGAGACCTGATGCTTGATTCCCTCCATGTCAGACTGAGTTAGAGCTGATGATTTAGAATACCAACAGTGCTTAGTGTGGACCAGAAATAACATCTGACACGCTGCCCTTCTGCAGGCTCCTAATGAACACTTTGAGTGTTTGGTGGTAACACCTTGGAGACCATCTTCATTTCCAGCTCTGGCACACAGCATCTCATGGTGTCTGCTGAGCGCCCCGGAGTGCCCCAGTGCCCTGGTCGTCTCCCCCAAGCCCTCCTAATAGCCACAGCTCATCTCCAGTTCCCAAGAGGTCACCTCCTCCGAGTCAGATCCCAATTCCCTTCACACAGCTGCTTCTTGATCGTTTCCCTTGTTTGTAATAACAGCGCTTCAGTGCCACGTGGTGAACTTTGCTGCGTTTCCTAGGGCATTACGGAAAACCATTTGCTACCGTCCTTCAAACTGCCCAGAGCAGACTTTTGTGCTATGCAGAGAAGCCGCAGCAGAAGGAACACTAGGAATGTGCTTCTAGATGTGCTTCAGCACCACTACAAGTTTGCTCTTGGCCTTGGAAACCATAGACCACCACTGCATGGTCCTCCTTCCCAGGGATGTCCATACAAGGGCTCCCTCCAGCATCTACAGCTGGACCTAAAGTCACAGCAGAACCTGCCATTCCTCACTAAAACTCTACATAGCTCTTCTGTGAATGTGACGTGCAGTTCAAGAGATGAACACTCACTTCAAGGGGCTGTTTGCCTCAGGCCACGAAGATCTGAGAAAGCAGCTTTCTACATCAGCCCTCCTGCCCCCAGGAACCCATACAGGCCTACAGCAAAGCAGAGCAAGGGACTGCGACAGCAGTGTGTCACTCTGATGGCAGTGCCTGGGTAGGATCTTAGTACAAAATGACAACAGATGGGCTTAGCAGGGAAGGACACCTTCTACATCCGCTTCTCCAAGTGCCGAAGCATGGCTTTGCAGCTGCAGAGATAAAGCAGGACTCCAGCTTATGGCTATGTGAAAAGGGTCAGTAGTGTCCTACAGTCCCAGCTTGGCTGGAGAATGCTGTCTCCTTCCCAGCATCAAACCGGCGGAGATCACCTGTTCCCTGAGCACCTTGGCTGAGCACAACTCAGAGGTGTGATTTCCTCAAGGGAAGGTTGAAAACAATTTGGCAGATCAGGCAAATGGCCTCGGGCTTTGCAAACCACAAACAGGACATCAGGAAGAAGAGCTTCCAGGAGAGGGAGAGGTGCGCATACCTCACTGGGTTCACCTGGCTGTCCTTCAGGAATGCCCAGTGGTACTGGACAACCAGTGGGCTGCAGTTGGTCATCTCCATGTAACGCACATCCTTGCTGTCATTCAAGATGCAGCCAAAGTCCACGGCCGTGCTCTGGATCTGGAGATTCGGGAAGTAGACTTCTCCCCGGACGGTGACCTGCTCTTCGTGAGGATGCTCCAGGAACTTGATCTTCAGAGCCTTCTCCGCTGCCCGGATAAGCAAATCCTCCTCATAAGCAGGGTTAAATCCGATGCAGAGTTGAAGTTCCTCCCCTGTCCTCAGCTTCATGGGCTGCAAGGAGATGAAGAGAAAATGTTCAACGTGTGACCCCAACACGGGCTTCTCGCTTCATCCTTCATTTTCTTCACGCTGTCTGACCAAGCACCGCACTTTTTTCTGAAGCTGCCTGAGGCTCACGGTTCTGTGCTCTGCACCAATACAAGAGGAAATCCACGTTGGTCTCCTGAATTCTGGAGCCGCAGAAGCCACCTGCTAAACACAACCAAAGCAGCACTCTGGTACCCAGGCCTTCGCCCTCTGGAGGAACTCCTTTAGCCTGCAGCACAGCGGTGGCTGCACCTCTGACAACACGTGCACTGCAGAGCCCATGCCCAACACCTTCCGCACACACCAGGGCAGGAGCCAGACAGCAGCTGGAGAAGCCTACCTCAGCCTTCCCAAAGGCAGGGCTGCCCTCAAAGACAGCAAGCTGTTCCCCAGCTTATCTGAGGATGGCTGCTGGAGAGCTGGCATGCCTTCCAGCAGACACCTTTCCTACAGCTTGCCCACAGCTGGGTGCCTGCTCCCTCCTCCGCCTGTCTTCAAGCCAGGAGGTCTCTTCCCGATTCAGATGGCATTCTGTTTCCTTCAGCAGCTCGTTTCACATCTGATTTAGCTTGGGCCACTTTACTGCAGACTCTACAGAACACACTTCCATCGTGGAGGACCTCCCAACAGAGACACACCACCACGTTCATCCCTCTTCAAAGCCCAGCAGCAACAAAGTCCGGGGCTGCTCACCTGAGCATCTGCAGGGAGAGGCTGCTGGTCCGCAGTGCAGATGGAGAAGGGCTGCTCTAAGGCAAGGACCACGCTGAGGGGCAGCGAGCACATGTTCTTTACAGAGAGAGGCTTGTACATCACAGCCAGGACATCACCGGGGTGCTACAGAAACAGGAGACAAGAAAAAATGACCTTGAAGTGGCCATGGACCTCCTCCCCTTCAGACGCATTTCAAATTTTCCAACCCCAAAAGTGCATCCATCTCTATTTACTCTTTTGATTGGTTTCTACCCCTCTGCAAAGTTTGTCCTCCAACTCTAGCAGACGCTTTCGCGTTTAGAACCCACAGCCTTCCCCAGGGGACAGGGAAACAGTCTCGCGTACAGATGAGGGAGCAGCCCCCCAGAGGAGGCAGCTGCTTCAGCAAGATCCAAAACAGAAAGTGAACCCACTCTGGCTCCAGTTGTGTGTCCTCTCCTGCCCAGAGAGCACACACAGGCACAAGGCACAAGGCCATTTCCACTCCCATACAGTAGTTTCTTACCACCCTATCAGCTCTGCCAGGCCCGCAAGGCAGTGATGCTGCTCAGAGGAGGCAAGCAAGCAGGATATGGCCTGCAGCGGACAGCCTGCAGCAGCCCGAGGTCAGCTTTGAACATTCACGGGCACATGCAGACAGCTCCAAACCTCAACAGTCTGGCCACAACCTGCTGCCCCTGCTCCACTGACAAGATGTTGCAGCCTCAAAGCTAAGCTCAGCCTAAGCCTTTTCCTCCTGTCCATGCATTGCTCCGCGCTTCCTGCATGGTTTATCTAAACTAGACAGTCTTTGGGAAACTAATTGTGGATGCATTGGCATCCAACTCCTGCAGTGTCGCAGCACGCAACACATGGGAGCATGTGGCATCAAGCAGACCACAGGCAGACATCAGGGGGAGCTGAAAAGCTTCTGATTAGATGTGAACTGCCTGCTCACAGGATTTGTGCTTCTCTGGAAGCCTGGGAAGTGGAGGAGAGACCTGAAACCGCAGAAACTAAATCATGAGCTATCTGCTCTTTTTCAGACACCTCACGCGACGGGGAAAGGTGATGCAGGAGTCGGGATCCAGACACTAAAGGGCACACACGTTGCACTGGTGCTCTCATCGCTGCAGCTGAAGGGCACTCGTGGGTCCTTTGAAGAAGGTGAGGCTTGGGAAAGGCAAAGAGGCAGCACCCATACCGACGGCAGGGAAGGCAAAGAGGCGCAAGAGATGCCAGTTTTTCCTCATCAGCTTGAGGAGTTGACAGGAATCTCAGCTTTTCTCAGCTTCCCTACACGATCGCTGCTCGGACATCACCACACCTTGGAAGATCCTCAAAACCCTGACTACAGACACTGGCGTCTCTCTAGAGGGGGGCATGCTCCCCCTCGCCAGAGCAGCTGTAATCTCAGTTCTACCTGGCTCAACTTAGAGAACAGCCTCATCTCTAGCAGCATCCTCACTCCTCTCACCACCACCTCAGGGAGGGTGAGGAGGGATCTGCTCTCCACCTGCAGCCCCAGCACAGCAAGTGGCTCTTCCAAAGCCCACGCTGCTCTCACGGGTCCCACACCTCAGCCCGTGCCCTTGGCTCAGCAGCTCAATTCTGTCTGCACCTCGAGAAGGGCAGAATAGAGCTGCGGAGACTGTCCCCAGCCCCACAGGGGTGAAATAATGATCTCGGCATTCATGACAAAAGCTGGGCCTGGCTCAAGTCAACAGCCAAAGCTCTGTGGACTTGGAGAACTTCCTCCTTAGGACACAGGCACACCCCAGCCACACCAGTCAGTGCCAGGATGCAATGCAGAGACTCACCTTCTCCACCCGGAAAGTGATTTCTCTGCTGGATATTTGCAGAGCAGGAGCAATGAACTCGCACGTGACGTCCACCTGCACGATCAGATTCTTCACTCCCTCCTTGCCCACGATGGCGTGACACAGCAGCTTCTCCTTCACCACCTGCATGCGAGCCACACGGCCCCCAGCGGGTGTTATCAGGGTGTCCACAAAACACACTGCATCTTTGAGCCGCCCACCCACACGCCCCATTACTGCATGAAGTTACAGCCATTGGTCTCCTCAGGAGCCCTCTCTTCTTTATAAGCTGCATCCTCTTTGTTCTGCACTCACGCGTCCCTCGTGTTACAACCCAACCACCACAAAAGGCCCTCAGGAGTCTTGTGCTGCCTACAGCTCTCAGAACAATCCCTGCCCAAACGGTTATTGCTTTGCTTTGTCCCACTGCCAAACAAAATGCTTACCGAAAACTGTAGGAACTCATGAAAAAAAACCAAACCAGACTGTATGAAGGGAAACAGGGGATAGAAGGATCAATGCCAGCAAATCCTCCCTTGCAAGTTTAGTGGAAAGGATCCCTGGGAAAACCCCAGACAGACAGCCTGCCTTCCTAGGATGTACTGTGTCCCCCTAGACCTGCCTGTAAAACAAACCTCCCCAGGAAAGAGATGTCTTCAACCTGGCATGAAAACCCTCTACTTAAGCTGGATGCTCTTACATCCAAGACTTTTCCTGATTCCTCCTCATGGTTTCACTTCCCCACATTCCTCCCTTTTTTCCTCTCTCTTCCCTCTGATAGACCACCACAACCCAACTCCTCCTCAGAGCCTAGAGACGTCAGAATCACCTGTGCTGCACGTGCACCACAGGGTCTTGGGCTTCTAACCAGCCTCAAGAGTATGAAGTTCTCGAGACCTAGGGAAGGTGGAAGACCCAGTCCCAGGCTCTTGGCTTGGACTGCACGAGCCAGGTAGCCACAGCTGAGCTCACAGATGCCCATTTGGCTTTCCAGGAAGGCACCCTCACCAGTGGCCTGACCATTTCCCTTCTGGTTCCTTCTTCCCTCTTCAGCAAAGCCTCATGGGCTCAGGACTGCACACGGACAGTCCCATCGGAGTCAACCAGCTGAGGGATCAAGTCTTCCTCAAGCTACCACTCAGGCAATCCTTTAAAACACCTCTCAAACTCTAGCAGCAGCAGGAGCTTAATGCACATTTATTCCCCATTCACTTAAACACTTGTGCCCAGTGCTCCTGGAGCCAGGGAAGGCACACCGGGGTCAGACGGCAGCTCCTCTGCAGAGCTGGATTTCCCCCGGAGAGAAGGGTCCAGGGAGGAGAACACTCAGTGACCCTGCTGAAATCTGCCCCTCTGAGCTGCAACCCAAGGGTGCTGCAAGACCTGCCTGCCCTCGGCACACGGGGGCTGGCTGAGGGAGCGGGGCGAGCGCTGATGGGAATACTGACACAAGTCAAGCTCTCAGTTCTAATGATCCCCAGAACACTTTCCCATGTGGACGGACATCATTCGGATCATTAGAGCTGGCACACTGGGTTCATTTCTCTCGTCCCGGTCTCCGGGCCGGACAAGCTCCCGGCCCGTGTCTGTCTACAGAGGAAAATCAATGCTGCTCCCAGACACTCCCTACCTTCCTGGGTGTTTTGTTTCACTCGCTGCTTCCCCACACAGACAACTGCCCATTTCTTTAGTTACTTTCTGCCTGGGCTCCCAGTCTACCTCTAACTTTAAGGCCAGCTGAGAAAACTGGGGCTGCTCAGCCTGGAGAAGAGAAACCGCGGGGAGACCTCAGAGCAGCCTTCCACTAGCTGAACGGGGCCTACAAGGATGCCGGACACGGACTCTTCTCAGGGACTGCAGCAACAGGACAAGGGGTAATGGACTTAAACTCAAACAGGGCAAGTTCAGGTTAGATACAAGGAAGAGGTTCTTCACTGTGAGGATGGTGAGGCACTGGCACAGGTTGCCAAAGCAGTGGTGAATGCTCCATCCCTGGCAGGGTACAAGGCCATGCTGGACAGAGCCTGGGGCGACAGTGCCTTCAGGCCATGTTTTGCTACCACCAAGTTGGCTTTATGGTAGCCATGGAACTCAAAAAGCCTCAGCAACTGACGGTGGCGAGCATGGAAAGCAACTGGTGCTGCCACGGTAACTTATGGCAGGAAACCAGGTTCTCAGAAGCACTTGCCCATTTGCTCAGGCAAATGTCAAGGGGCTGCAGAAATGCCCTGATGCAGAACTCACCTGAGGGGTGCTGCAGGAGCCTTTCAGCACCACCTCCGCTGTCTGGCCGGGCATCAGCTCCGTCCTCAGCGGCTGAAGCTTCAGCACGGGGCCACAGGAGGAAACCTTGCCCTTGCTCTTACTGATGCGAGGGAGACGCTTGCGCTGCTTAAGTGTGGTGCCACCTTCTGTGGTCCAATAGAGCAGATGGGTGCGTCGTCCTTTGTTTGTCATCTTGAAGCGGTAACAGCAGGGATCCAGGCTAGAGGAGAAGCAGAGACACAAAATGGCAGGGGAGCTGCTATTTGCCACTGGTCACCCAGCTTCAGCACCCTGAGGGCACGACCTGACTGCACACTCGGCTTCACCAAAAGCCAGACCTTGGCTGCCCCTAGGTTTGTCACCATCCAGCAGCTGCTCTGCTGGCACCCTTCCAGCAAGGAAGAGCTTCGTAAAGAGCCGGCCCCACATGCAAGTAGCTGGAGGAACAGCCTCGCTGCCACTCCACCTTCCCCTTGGGAGCTGTTGTTCATGCCTCTGAGGCGTCTCGTAGGGAGCATCCAACCCTCATTGCCCCCAACGTACCACCCTCTGGTGGCGGCTCTGCAGCCGACAGCAATGGCAACAGCTCCAAACTGAGCCCGCGGGCAAAGACATAAAGGGGGGCAGAAGACAGCTACATGAATCACACGGACACTGTCCCCTCCATTGTGCAGCCAGCTTGTGGCTGCACTGAGCACAGGAAACTCTGGACAAGCATCAGCCTCCCTGCGATGTCCCTGCGTACGTGGAGGGCTCGTGGGTGCGTATTTTACCTCTCCAAATCTATCCCAAGTACTTAAGGTAGGATTAAGCTGCTCTTTCTACCCCAAGAATTCAGGTATCGGAGCACCACGGACCCTCTTTGCAGCCACAGAAAGGAAGAGCCACCCCAAGAAGACTGTTCTTCTTCTCTGAGGAGGTCTCCAACACAAGGCAAACAGCACTTTTTTCCTCCTGTCTCCAAGAACATGACTGGTTTCAGACACACACCTTGGGACCACTGAATCCTCTCCTTCCAGCTCACCAATTTCAATCGAGACTCTTCATTTATCCCACTCCACCTCAGCAGACTTCCACACTTCCACACTTCCTCCCCCTTCCAGAGCTGGTCCTGCATCCACACTCGCTTGCCCGTGCCTCGGGAAGCAGGCAGGAGAAACCAGGGAAGAGCCACCACGTCTAATAAAGAGCAACCGGGCACGGAGTGGGGGAGAGGAGCCAACTGGGGGATGACACAGGGCAAAGAAATTCTGCTGCTCCTCCAGGGCTCCTGGCCAGAGGGGAAATAAACCAGCGCCATTCATTCAGTCGAGGAGCTGCTAACAAGCTACTGCCCAGGCTTGCTGCTGCTCTGAGATCTTACTCCAGACGGAATGGCAAAGCAAGCAATATCACTGCAGAGAGAAACATGTCTGTACTTGTAAGGCAGCATTTCTCAGCTGGAGGCTTCCAGGACCTGCTCTCTTCCTCCAAATCTTTGTTTGATAAAGTGAGGAGACAAATGGATTATGACTAAAGACAATTCAGCAACAACTTAGCAACTGCTCTCCAGCTCGGTGGCTTTCAGAGTACCTACTGACTTGCAGATGGCCATAAAATGTTTCCAAAGGAAGCCCTGTGGCTTCAGGGAAGCAGAGCCAGGACTGTGAGCACTGAAGAAGCTTGAGGGACTGCAGCAGAACTCCTCCTTGCTGAGCCCATGGGGAAGTGGGAGCTGAGAGATTCCCTACCTGAAGCAGGGCGCCAGGTTGAGCTCCGGGCCAAAGGGTTTGTCAATGACAATCGTGGTGCCAACGCCAACAGCCTGGACGGGGATGACGTAGGCACGACTGTTCTCAATGAACAGCACCACCTCGTCCTTGAATTGCTCCGTGTCATCCAAGTTTGCAGTGACAGCCAGAGACACCTCGGCCTTGGCAGGGATCACTCCCTGACTGGGTCCAACGGTCCAGCACGAGTCTGCACCAGCCTGGAAGACAAACAACACTCATTTAGGACGGAAACCACGGACCTGGCTGCCACCAGCCAAGGCCTGCCCAGGCAACACGTTCACACCGAGCCAGTGGGTGTGAAGATTCCACTGACATTCATGTACAGCTTCTCTGGCTCGTGCTGACACAGGGCAGCTCGCTTGGAAAGGAGCCCTGAGAGCTCCGCTCCAAACGTGAATCTGAGAGTCTGCTCCCTGACAAAGCTCATTTATCAAAGCTTGGCAACAAGCCCGCCAGAAAATTGTACCCCAGAAACTATTCCTGAGGAATGAGGATGGGGGTCTCGACGGAGCCAGACCTTCAACTCCCTGGCGTGACCCAGCACAGCCCTGCTGGGCCCGCCCAGGCCAACAGCCCACGCCAACAGCCCAGGCCAGGGGAGGACGATTTGCATCCTCTCCTCATTCTTTCAGTCAGCATCTGCTCTGGCTCCAAGGGGCAGCACCGTGCACTGCTGAACAGGAGACCTGCCAGGGCCACAAGGCTCTGCCGAGACACATTCCCTTGGGTTTCTAGGTCAGCTTCTGCCTGCCCCCAATCCAGCCTGTGTCTCAGAGACAAGAAACCTCTTGGAGCCACGCTACAAAATACCCCCACTTTCAAGACAAATACCCAACCTCTGATAACATCTCTGCTACTTGCTTATCCTTGAGTGCGCCGCAAAATGATGCCGTAGCTGCATGCACTGCATGCACAAAGACAGTGGCTATTTCTGACCCTATAGCAGCTTCTTGTACTATTGGGCATCAGAGCTCCTGAGTAACCAGTAAGGGCTGGGATCCACCACTTCAGAAGTCACCATGATAATCAGAATCTTATCCCAGCACAGACGTCCATCGTGAATGAAAGCTTCCACAATCTGGTTACAATGGACAGCAGTGTGCAGCTGACGGATGGAGGGAGGGAAGGAGAGAGGGAGGAAGGGACGGATAGCTGCCCCAAGGGATGACTGAGGAGACACCACAATCAGCTCTCTTGAATCTGTTTACAGATGAGTCACTGAAGTGATCTGGTCACTCTGGCCTTGCACAAGTGACAGAGGAAGCAGAACTCCACGTTACAAATGCAGCTGCACTTGATCAAGCCGTAGCTCTAGCGAGAGCCGTAGCTCTAACAACAGCATTCCCATTCTCAGTCAGGCTGAGTCACTGTCCTCGTAGGGCTGCTCATGAAGGGGAAATAAACCCCGTCCTGCACCAGCTGGCTGCAGAGCCTTATCCCAGGTGGTTCAGCATTCCCGGTGGGGGGGACCCTCTGTTCTTCATTTCAAAGCTGCTCCTTATCCACACAAACAGCCAGTGGCAGGAAACAGCCCAAAAGCACCCCGAGCCCTGCAGGAGGCGGAGATCAGAGCCTGAGGCTGGCTACATGCTCCCGCCAACAACCGGCCTCCTCCTGCCTCCTCAGCATCAGCATCTCCTCAGCACAAGCACGGGGACCACTGTGGTTTAGCCTCTGCCCCGAGCACCGTCAACGGGATGTTTTACGGGATCAAGGGGCAGAGCTTGTCTCCATTTGTGCTCCCTGTCCACAGCTCACCCCTCCATGATCGCATCTGCCCTCCCTGCCAGGCTGGGGAGGCCAGGGACACCACTCTGCGCATCGCGGCTCTCCAGGGCACGGCTACGGCTTGCCCAGCTGCTGCCAAGCGCAACATTTAAGAACCAAACTGCTCCTGCTTTGCCTTTGGGAAAAGCTCTCAGCTTGCTTCTAGAAGCACAGCTGTCTTGAAGACTTCTAACCCTCTGTAATTCAGTTGCCAATAGGCACAGCGCAACAGGACATGTTTGCTTTCCCCTGACGAGCAGAGTAACAATTGCTTTGCTTACCAGCAAGTAAGAAAGGGCACTGAAGGAGGCAGCTGCTGAGGGCACTGGGGTGCTTGCTCTTTGCAGAGGTCAAAAGCAGATTTTTATGGTGCGGACAAAGCAAGCTGCCTGCGAATCCCCCACTTTGAGGTTCTATTTAACCCCCAAACGCCTGGAAAAGCAGCAGGAGGGAAATTCAGCCCCCTCCTCCTTGCCCAGGGGGCTGAGCCTGTGCTCTCACACCCTGCTGGATGCCTCATGCGCAGACACAACCAAGTCCCCAGCCACAGGCCTGCGTGAAGCGGCTCCAGAACTTCAACAACCCAGCCTGCAGAAGAACAAACCTCCTCTCAAGCCCCTCACAGACGCCCCTCCGGTGGGGAGCACCCCCCAGACCCAGCACACGAGCCCTTCCTGGCTGCATCAGCCCCTGTCAGAAGACCCCACAACCTCCTTCTGCTCCGCAGCCTGTTCCACCCTGCCGCCTCCAGGAATTAAACAGCCTCTTTCTGCAGCCACATGCTCTACAATGTTACAGAGCACACAGGCTCTGCAGGTACACAACCCTTACAAGTCTGCTTCTGGGCAACAACCCAGCTGGTTTGACCCCCGAGGAGGTGTGAAACCCACTTCACCCTAAGCGCCTTGAGGACAGACCTCTCAGTTCCAAAAACAAAGACTCTCACAGCTAAACGCCTTCCACAAAATAAAGGGAGAACTTGCAGAAATGAACTCCTTTCTGCTCAAACATCTCTGCAAACTCTGTTTTACTGACGGGTGCCCCAGCTACAAGTGCCCCCGGAGCCAGGCTCCTCTTGCTGCACTCGGATGGACCATCTGGCTTTCTCTCTCAGACACATCTCAGTGACGTGGAAATGTTGCATAGAAATAAGTGCTCCAGTCACAGGCTGCTATGGGCCACTCACTTGCTCTGGAAAACAGCCCCAGCGACACTTACCATCTTTGCCGAGAAGGATGCAGGGATGACAGACTGATTGGAGAGGTGAAGGGTCCGGGAAGCATCTTGTAGAACTTGGATGCTGCCAAAATTTATCTCACTTGGGTGCACGTGGACAACTGGTCCTTCTCCAGTGCTCAATAAATGGATTTCCTGCTCCAGGAGGCAGGCAGGAAAGAGAAAAAAACAACAGGGAAAGTTTAGAATGACTGGACAGCTCTAAGGGGGCTCGTAGGCTGAGGGAATTCTGACTGTTTGAAGCTGTCAGGGTTGTGAGGCTGAAACAGGAAGGCTGGAGCAAAGGTGGCACCTGGAGTGGTCCCTGCGGATCTGAAAGCCACAAGATCCCATTATGAGGGGATACAGAACCCCCATCTCCCACGCATGCTTTTCACACCTCCTCCATGCTGTCAGCTCTCCTTCCGCTACTCTGTGCCTACGCCTGCTCCTTGTACTGCTCCATCATGCCATAAACCACCCTCCCTGACTGCTGCGGCTGCACAGCCACACTGCACAGGAACTTCTTCAACCTTCCCAAAGCTTCTCCTGTGAAAACCAGTAGAGGCTGGAAGCAAAGCTCTTCTCAGCAGAGATCATGCAAGTTAGTTGCCTCTCATTTGTGCTTGTGTGCATTCCTGGTATTACTTCTTTATTGCACCAAGACATTCATTACTAATTGCATCATTCGAGCAGTATTTTTTTCTGCTGACAGCCTGAGACCCAAAAGTTTGTTCCTGCAGAAGGGGCACAAACTAGCGGAGGAGGAATGTGGATCCTTTTGCTAAACCCCCTTCTCACATCACTAAAACCAATGAGAATTTATCCAGTCTGGCGGGATTTCCCCAGCTCCAAACACCCCAAGCCTTAACCAGGCTTGTAGAGCCTGAAGAAGGGAGGGCTCTGGGGAGACCTTAAAGCACCTTCCAGTGCCTAAAGGGGCCAACAAGAAACCTTGAGAGGGGCTTTGGATAAGGGCCTGCGGGGACAGAACAGGGAAGGACGGCTCTAAATTGACGGGGGTGGGGGGGTGGTGATCAATATGGGATCCTGGGAAGAAGCTCTTCCCTGTGAGGGGTGGTGAGGCTCTGGCACAGGTTGCCAAGAGGAGCTATGGCTGGCACAGGCTGCCCAGAGGAGCTATGGCTGCCCCATCCGTGGCACTGTTCAAGGCCAGCTTGGATGTGGCTACCAGCTCCCGAAGCTGCACTCAAGCCATAAGGCAGACCTAGAGGAAATGACACCCAGAAACTCCCATTTGTGCAGGCAACACCCAGCCAGGTTTTGACCAGCATTTGCGGGCTGCGAGCAGCAGCCGAGCACGAGCGCAGCGCCTTGAGGACGGATTGACTGGGCACAGGGTCACTCAGTCCCATGCCTTCTCCAGGCATTAGTGTTGCTTATGCCACGAATGCCTTCTTTCCTTGTAGACAACAGCCATAGATCATTTTCCCTGGAAGAACCCCTGTACGCTCTACATCCCACCAAGATGAGAGGCACAAAGGCACACGTCTGCCCCAGCACTCACCAGTGGGGATTCTTTACTCCCAAACACCGCAACACGAGCAACGGTGTCCTGCTTTCCCGTCACCTGGACTTCCAGTGTGAACGGGATCTCCACCGAGCTCTGAGGCTGGATAATCCCACGGGGCTCAGGGCTGGAGTACCACACAGCAGCAGCATCCTTGTTCTCCTATAAGGGACAGAACCAAACACGGCTTCAGACTGACCTTTGAGGAAACTTTCAACTCTTTAACATCTACCACAACGCCAACTCACACACGTGTCTAAAAATGCCTAGGAGAAAGCAGAAAGGCACAACTCAAGATGCAAGACATGTATGGGTTCAGCATCCCGAGGGGGGCCAACAGCTGCTGCCTCCACAACCCCCCGTCCCGTGCTGGCAGCCTCCTTGCAGCAGCTTTTCACAACCCTACAAGTTCTCCCGCATTGAAAGCATCCCGAAGACTAGAATATAATCTGCTTCCTGGAGAGTTTAAGCTGCTTCCTGGAGTTGACATTCAGGTAGCTTCCTGTTCCCAGCAAACCTTTAGGGTTGAATACAAACCAGCAACATCTTAACCAAACCCGGTTTTTCCCTAACAAACCCCTAGGTGACATTGGAGGCAGGAGGCAGATGCGATGCCAAACCTGAGGAAGAGCCCAGTAGCAGCCTGGAAGGTTGCTGTCGTTCACAAGGGTCAGCATCTGCTGGTAAGGGACTTTGAGAGAGCATCGTCCAAAGGTCAGAGCCGGGTGGAGCACTCGCAGCGGGGGAATTACACATCTAGGCAGAGAGATGAGCAAAAGGGAATTAGATTCTGACACAGCGTTTCTTACTTGTTTACTTCTCAATGAGCACCAAATGGAGCACGACCCATTTGTCACCGTCAAATAGACATTTGATACGCCTACAGTGAGAAACAGCCTTCAACTTCTTTTTACCCAACAACCTCTTGCAAAAGAGGGGCAGACCCTGAGTCTCAGCATCACAAAAGCTGCTCAGTGCCCAGGCAGAGCACGGTGCCCTGTCCCAGGTCAGCTTTGCCCCTCCTTTGCCCCAGGAGGCTCGCAAGGACCCTCTCAATGGCCCCCAGCGAGGTGTGAGCTCTGAGGGAGCTTTCCCACCGAGGAGCAGCGCTCGCCAAGGCTCCAGGAACACCAGACTCCAGTGTCTCAGGGAAAACACCGCTGTGTCCCTGCCTGAAATCCAGCCCTTTACCCCAGCAACGCAGGGTGCAGGCCACCACCTGCCCTGCGCCGTGAGCGATAACCCTCTCCCAGGCCCTGTGGCTGCCTTGCTCCTTTCCCCACGGGTCCGCACGCCAGCTGCTCCCATTTGCACTTGTTCTACACAACTGCAGCCCAGGCACTGACTGCACAACTCTGCCCGGGAGAGGGAACAGCACCGGTGAAATGCATCCCTCTTGCCGTTGAACTGACGCCCACCGCAGCACAACAGGCCTGAATGCGGCTGAAGCAAGAACAACTTTGAGCTTAACTCCGAGAACATCAATGCTCAGCAGAGCCAGACGGAAGCACAAAAACCTGAGCTCACCTTCCACACCAAGGACTACTTTGTCTGTCACAAGATCTCGCCTTTACTTTTCCCTCACCAGTCCTGCCCTAAGCCCCTTGCCCGTCTGCACGGCCCCTCCTTAACTGAGGCAGACAACAGCTTGCAGCAGCTGCTTGCTGTGGCCCAAACCAGTCCTGGATTCTGGCCACAACCCAGCACAAGTCCAACACTTGCAGGAAGGAGGAGAGGCGGCCCTTTGGAAACATTACACCTCAAGCCCCCAGAGCAGGCCGATAAGGAATATAATCACAGTTTCCTGTAGGAGAAGGCCCTGGGCCGTGCCTGTGCCTGAGCACAAGTGCTGCTCATCATGGACTGCTTTCCATGCGCTGCTGTTCTCCTGTCTAGCTGGGCAGAACTAGCTCATTGAGCAATGCTCCTCGTTTGGAGCTGGAGCCAGCCAGCTCTACGCAAGGCAGCACCACTTGCTTCTGGCAGATGCATAGGGAAAGAAGAGGGGCTGCAAGGGAAGCGTTGGTACCTGGCTCTGACGGGCAGTGATAACACCTCTCTGCCAACACCATCCACATCAACCACCAGGGCCAGCTTGTATCTCTTCACGGTGTTGGAGCACAGGGTGACCTGGAAGACAAGAGCATCAAATACTTCATCACTCCCAAAACCCATCGGCCATATGCAGTGCCCTCCACATCTCCTTCCACAGCAAGGAAAGGGAGGATTTAGTAGATATGAGGAAGATGAGGTATCAGGAAGAAGTTCTTCCTTGTGCGGGGGCTGAGGCCCTGGCACCGGTTGCCCAGAGAAGCTGCGGCTGCCCCATCCCTGGCGGTGTTCAAGGCCAGTTTGGATGTGGCTTGGAGCAGCCTCGTCTGGTGGAAGGTGTCCCTGCCCATGGCAGGGGGCTGGAACTGGATGAGCTGTAAGGTCCCTTCCAACCCAAAACAGGCTAGGATTCTGTGATGTTTGCCTTTAATTCTTCTGCTGGTTCATGTGTAGAGCACAGTCTCTGGCAGTAACAGAAGTCTTTGGACAATACCTGAATTACTGAATGCGCTTTGCATTGCCAGGGCAGATGTAGAGCCCAACACTAGTGCCCAACTCTTACTCGCAGGATGCTCAGAGCCAGCAGTGCTAAAGCCCCCTCAATGCCACCGAAGCTCCAGCTCCACCTCTGAAGCACACAGGGCTGGACTCTTCGCGTACCTGGATATCCAAGTGTCCCTTGGCGCAGATGGTCCCTGTGCAGGGCCTGATAGTAAATTCAGCTGGCTTCTTGGCACCTGGGGCTCGCTTTCTCCACGACGGACCAGTGCTGTCTGACACCTGAGCAAAACTGGTCACGCTGGGTGCTCCCGAGCCGTCCCCAGGAATGCGAAGGTTGAAGTTGAAGGGCACCGAGGAAGTGTTAGTGAGGCGGCAGCACAGGGTGCGAGGAAAGCCTGGGAAAAGGACACAACAGGAGTTTATTATCCCGTGACTCCTGGGGTGGACATCCTGCGGTGATAAAACTGCGCTTGGAGTTTGCCTCCTTTCAATGGCAATTACAGCTGATTGAGAAGCTCTGTGAGGAAGTCGTCGTCAATTACGGTCCCTTTTACGCTTGTCACACAGAAATGCCACTCTGACACAAGTGTCTCTAACTGTGAGGAGCTCTCACCTCCCCCAGACCAGCACCAATTCCTTCTCAACCATGACGGTGCATCCAGAACATTTACTCTCAAAAGTCAGTCCAGAAAAGTCCCTGTGAACTCCACAAACACTCCCACAGTTTTCGAGAGATAAAAGCAGTATGTTGTCATCAAAGAGATGATCCAGGAAAGGAAAGGAAAGATGAAATTGGCAGCCACAGCATGATGCAGAGCACTCTGAAGCAGTTTCTCCAGACAGGAACCTCGGTGCATCTCCTGGTTTGGGACAATCGAGACTGAGCCTGTGGCAGCTCACGGCCCACTTCACTGGAGGCAAACCTGATGCTTGCTCAAGAACAAGCAGGACCTGTGTCTCACCCTCCCGAAGGAGTGGGGACAAACGGCCATGCTGCCTTTCATTACCCCACAAAGGCTGACATGGCTTCAGCTTTGGTACTTGCTTTCCATAATGGAAGCCACTGACACAATCGCAGCTGATCTGGGGGGTTGAGTTCACATTTAAACTTGAGACCATCTCAGTGAGAAGTCCTTTGCGAGACTGAGGTGGAGAACCAGAATCTGCATCTCAGTGGAGAAGCTCTGGGTGCACAGCCGCCAGCTCTGTCAGCAGAGCTGGGCTTTTGGTGGGGAAGGAGGAGCCCATGTCTGAAGACATGGGCGCCCAATGCGGAGCTACTGCTTGGCCATGTTACCTGGGAGCTGACAACGAGTTGGCCTCACAGCACTAATTGATTTCTCACGCTAACGGTCAGGTGGGTAAATGGTGCCCTTGCCTCACAACAGCAAAATTCACCCAGGGCACCTACAACTTGCCTTCAACTCCCTTCTCCAGTTGGCCGCGGACAAGAAAGACTTTCACAGTCATTCTGTTGCTGAGGAATGGCAGATTGGGGCTGGACTGACTGTGAGGGACACCAGAGAACACTGACTTTCTACTCCCTCCGTTCTATTTGAACCATTCAATTGGCTCTGTGCCATTCTGTCTGGTTCTGTTTGATCTCATGATGGCAAAATACTGCCTAGACCTCCCACCCTGCAGCCCAAGCCCAGGGCACACTCACCAAAGGAGACTTCACCGAAGCGGAGGGACGATACATTGAAATGAAACGCCGGCCCAGTGACACAGCCACTGTGAGGACAAAGGCAGAGGAGACATGGCCTCGGTTAAAGAGAACTGCAAAGCCTTCAGCTTTCCTTACCGTTCCGGTGGGTAAAAGCCAGCCTGAGAACCTCAGGGGGTTTCACATCAAGCCCTCACCCTCATGCTCAGCACAGCATCCAGGTGGACGGGAGGCAGCCAAAGCAAAGCGGTCAGCAGCCCATAGCTGCTTGTGGGGCTTGGGGCACAGTGTCATGCAGGGTATGCCCCCAGGTTGTTGATGGCCTGAGGAAGGACACCAAACAAGTGATGGCTGCGTGCCTCAGTTTCCCCATCTGTAATGTGTTGGACACAGGGGTGTCCCCAGTAAAGCACACTCAATGTAACTACCCTTCCCAGCCACAGCTTTCCTGCTTTGGCATTTCTTAGCTGGAACCGCTCTTCCCATGCAGTACAGGAACACCTTGCTCAGAAGATCTTGATCCACGCAAGCGTTATGGGGGCAGGAATTTGAGACACGAAGCCGGGGGAGCCCCAGACATCCCTTGACAAGAGCCGCAACAGCTCAACAGAGCGGACAGTTGAATCTTGGAGGAAAACATCAGCCAACCACCAGGGCACCAGCTGACCCATCCAAGAGCAACACGTCTTCAACCACCCAACACAGAATCGTCAAATCATCTACGCTGGAAAAGACCTTTAAGATCATCAAGTCCAACTGTCACCCCAGCGCTGCCAAGCCCACCACTAATCCGTGTCACTAAGGGCCTCGTCTACACGGTTTGGGAACACTTCCAGGGATGGTGACTCCACCACTGCACGGGGCAGTCTCTTCTAATGCCTGACCACCCTTTCGGGGAGAAACTGTTCCT
This sequence comes from Lathamus discolor, assembly GCF_037157495.1. Lineage (NCBI taxonomy): Eukaryota > Metazoa > Chordata > Aves > Psittaciformes > Psittacidae > Lathamus > Lathamus discolor. The sequence continues at coordinate 25,563,830 of NC_088909.1, read as the reverse complement.
AACATCAAGTCTAAATCTGCCCTGCGCACACTGAGGCCGTTTCCTCTTGTCCTTTCCCTTGTTACTTGGGAGAAGAGACCAGCCACCTCCTGGCTCCATCCTCCTTTCAAGTAGTTGCAGGCATAACGGAACCTGAACACACCGCATCTCCTCACCTGCCCTTAAATTCAGCAGACTTGAAGGCTCCAAACTCCAGGACTCACCAACATCCACCTGAATCACCACATGAAGCTGCACAACACCCATTAATTTATTTCATGGTTGATGCCAACCAATGCCAGCTCTGCCTCTCAGCTCAAAATCAAGGACCACAGCAAATGGTGTGTTCAACCCAACCTATTCCACAGCTCCCTCTTGCTGACAATTCCACTTCACTTGCTGCTGCGGTCGCAAGGAGTCAGCGTCAAACTGGAGTCAAGGTTAGTGTGGGCTCCTAGTGTGGGGATGCCAGGATGAGAGCCAAGATCAAGACCTCAGACAAGCCTTTTCTTTCTCTGCTCCATCAGCAAATGAGGTAGGTGGGAGATGACTACCCAGAGAGAGCTACAGATGTGGCCGCCAAGCTCTTAGAACCCTCCTCACCTCACAGTCAGCGTCAGAGGCTCAGGGGATCCCTTCACATTGAACTGGAATTCCTCTGTGAACTGCCCCACGACACTGGCATTGAAGGAGATCCAGATGGCCTGATGATCAAAAGGCAAAAGCATGCCCTCCCGGGGGCCAAAGGTGAAGCAGGAGCCCAGAGCTCTCTCCGGAGGGACCACGCTGAAGGGAGTCTCAGTAACTCCTCTGTTGAGCAGGAACACCTGCAGCAGCAGCGAGAAGGCAACATGGAAATACATGAGGAATCCTCTTTGCTTACAGAAGGCTCACTTCTTTTCTATTTTAGCAATTAACATCTGTAAAAGGCAGAAGATGCTGAGCGCTGCTGCCAAATACAACAGGACGAGTTCTGCCTCGGGGATTTTTTCCATGCAAAGCAGGGATAACTTCACACAAACAGAGCCACTCTGGGCTTATTCCCCTGACACAGAGCACTCCACTTGACCTGCAGTGCCAAGCGCCTGCTCAGCACCACCAAGCTGATTCAGACCCATCCCACAGCTCCACGAGGCTCGCTGCTGCCCGGGAGCCATCCGGATCCACCCCATGCCCTGCGCCCCGTCCTGCTCACCCTGTAGCTGTGGCTTGAGCCAACAGTCACCTCCCCGATGCTCAGCTGGTCACAGCTGAGTTGGACCTGGGGCCCGACGCCTTCCCCGCTGATGCACAGGGGCAGCCTGGTCTCACAGCCTGTGGAGGGAAATCTCTGTGAGTGCAATTCCCTCTGCTACGCGGCACTTTCCAGGTTGTCTCAGTGCTGCTGCCGGTCCCTGGGCTGGATGGAACCAGCTCTAGATGCTCCAGGACAAGATACGGGACCCATCTCGTCCCTCAGGACATGCGCCTTGTGGCTGCTTTCTCATTTCTAACCAACCCCCTGGGCTGGTGTCTCAGAGAACCACAGAATGGTTTGCGTTGGAAAGGACCTTAAGATCACCCAGTTCCAACCCCTTGCCATGGACAGGGACACCTTCCACTAGAGCAGCTTGCTTCAAGTCCCGTCCAGCCTGAACTTGAACATTGCCACGGGTGGTGCAACTTCCTTGGGCAGCCTCTTCCAGTGCCTCACCACTCTCACAGGAAAGAATTTCTTCTGTATATCTAAACTAAATCTCCCCTGTTTAAGCTCGAACCCATCAGCCCTTGTCTTATCTCTCCAGTCCCCGATGAAGGCTCTCTCTCCAGCCATGGGAAACCAGCCTTCTCACTGAGCAGATCACATAAGCCATAAATGTACTGCTAACGTGCACATCCCTTGGTGCAAAGGCAACCGAGACCTCAAGGCTTACAGCTAAACTCCAAGGTGGGTCCTTTCCCTTACATTTGCTAGAGATGACAGAGCACAAGATCTTCAGTCTGAAGGCTGCTCTCAGCCACTGAAGCAGCCTAAGGTGCCTGAATCCTGGCTCAAATTTTGGATGAGCTCTCACTGCCATCCCAGCCTACTCTGCACACAAAGTGAGCAGCACGAGAAGGAGGAGAGAGCCACGCCACAAAGACTCATCTTGGAGGTAACTGGTCTACAGGGGCCTGGTGCTCCTTCACTAAAGCTGTGTTGCAAATGCTGGCAAAGCCATGGCGGGAAAGCTTATTCCTTCACTGCTTGGTCACTTCTGGGATCAGGAAGGCAGAGCCAGGCATCCTGAGCCCTGGCCTCCGACAGGAGACCACCGGGAACCACGGGGACAGCGGCGTGTGCCAGCACTGCCCTGTTGAGCCCTCCAGAACTACATGAGGTCCGAGTGGGCTGGAAGAGTGTTTCTACCTCCTCTGTGGGAACAGGAGCAGGAGGAAAGAGCTGTACCTGAGATGTCACAGTAGACTGTCTCTTGGTAGACTCTGGCTTCTTTGGGCTTAAAGATCACATTGATTTCAAGGGAAGAATTGGGCAAGACATCTCCCTCCTGAAACAGAAGTGACAGCAAACCATTTATCTTCAAACATCACATTCTTGTTTCCACTGCAGCCCTGGAAGCCTTTATTTAGAGCATCAGCAAAGAGCAAGGAGCAAGCAACGCTTGCCAACAGGATTTACAGGAGAGCTTGGAAGCAGCAGCTTCCAAAGTCCCTCGCCTTTACTGGCACCCGGAAGGGGCATTTTGTTCCCTCAGAAGAGACTGAGCTCTTGCTCGCGGATTTAAGTCTGGGCCACGCTACCAGTTTCTGCAACTCTCTGCTGCTCTCGCAGAGGATCCTGGCACTGGTGCTCAGTCCCAGGAAGCCCTGCCACACATTTCAGGAGGCATCCCTGGTTTCTATAGGCTCTCACTTCCTGCAACTGGTTTAAGGAAAGGCACCTCTCAGCCTTACATGGGCTGCAGGAGCAACCGAGAAGAGAACAGCAGCCCCTTCCTCGGAAAACAAAATAGAAAAAATAAACTACTTTCACCCACTGTAAAAGAAAGAAGAGGTTGGGATTATTCCAGGGTTTACTCCAAGATGAGAAGGGATGCTGTGCTGCTCAGACAGCAGCCATTCTTCATCTCAAGACCATGCAAATACTCAGAAGGCAGGCTCTGGCTGATTGAAGGCCATGGGGTTTTTGCTGGCATCACCAGGAAAGTGAGCAGTTTTCTCTACCTATCTGCAGTAAAACTCAAAAAGCCCGTTTAAACCTGCCAGCCTCGTGTCCAGGCTCACAGACGACACTGGAAGGGAGACTCAGACGTGGTATAAATCCAGGTTTTAGGAAGGGATTGCTGTGCTTGGGCTCAATTTGGCCTCCTTTCCACCCAGGACCATTGCATTCTGCAGGTCAGTATGTGAACTAACAGTGCACCAGTGTCCTTTCTTCAGCCCCGCGCGCTACGTGGGAATGTGTCCTTACGGAGAATAACTGATACCTCTGAACACTGTGAGGACACTCATGAAGTGCCCTTAATTCACAGCCCTTGCAGCAGAGCCCAGCCTGGGGTCGGCTCTTGCCGCTGTTCAGAAATGCTTTTTGCAACAAGTGCCCCTAGCCTCACCAGAAACCGGATGTCTCCTCTCTTGGCACATCAAGCAGCTGATGTGGGATCTGCCAAGGGACCTCCTTCAGAGATGAGAAGGAGGAGGAGCAGCAGGAAGGGAGGTTCTCAGCCATCACTTACCATGGGCACAATGGTGAAAATATCACTGCAGAAAGGCATGGAGCCTCCCTGCACCTCTGTCCCCTGGTTCTGGGAGCTGCAGATGGGAAGGGAAGGGTGTTCTCTGAGAGGGGGGACCAGCCCGTGCTCCGTAGGAACATCAACCAGCTTGTCCTCTTCCAGCCTCTGCAGCCTGTGCCATGGGAGAGACGAACCAAGCAGATAATTGAATAAGCAGCAGATTTGCAAAGCCTGTCGTGTCAGTGCACGAGCAGCAAAGCACTCGGCGAGGAAGAGCAGCAGCTCAGCACAGGGCTGACCCTGAGACACAGGCTCCCACATGGATCCCATTACTGCCGTTCTTCCCAGCACAGCAAGGAGTTTTACTCCTCACTGACGAGCTAACAAGAGGTTTCTTAAAGCTGGCAGCCCTCAAGAAAAAGCCTCCTGCATTGGGAGGGGAGAAGCAACTGGCTTTCAGCTGCTCGTTACCAGCATCACACTTTTCCCCTTCCCTTTTGCACCCACAGGGGTGAGGAGACAGTATCTGCACTGCCTTCCACCAGAGGATCCCGGTGCACTTCCAAAGCAAAGCAACGGATTTGGGCATCCCATCACTTCAGTGACACAAATGGCTTTCTGAGCATGAAAACAGAGGTGCCAAGAGACGAAGGGACTCTGCCCAGCATCACCTAGTAAAGAAGTCAGGACCAGCATCTCTGAATGCAAACCCTACGTGGAATCTTGAACCACCTCATCTTTTCCCTCGTTTTGGCCTCCACTGCAGAGCTGTGATGCACTTAACCTCTCCCTTTATTGGCGGCTGCAGCAGAAATCATTCTAGTGTTTAAAGATCACAAGCGGGAGATGAAAGGGGAGCCCTGCTGCAGAGCGGTTGCTCCTTGCTGGCACACTGCTGTCCCCCCTTCACGCTCCAGTCCCCTGGCCATGAAGAACCAGCGGGTGACAGCACTGGGGGACCAGGGGAAAGCTCCACGTGCAGCAAATCGAGGCAACGCCGTGTGAACGATCATCACCCAGCTAAATCCAAACGCAAAGAGAAGGGAAACAGGCAAGGACGTTACTTGCTGCACACACACTGAGCCTCGCGCACATGCTGTGCATGAGGAGGGCTTCCACACACTGGCATGAGCAGCCCTCAACTCAAGCTCCGTCAGCAGGCCAGAATCACATCCCCAAAAGCGCTGCAGGAGGGACACCTTCTAATGGGCCATGTCTTTTGGGGTCACATCCCAACACAGGCTCCTGCACTGCCTCCTCTCAGGAAAAGGCCCTCTCTCCTCTGAGATCTCAAAAGCTTCTCTGACAGCAGGACGGTGGCCTTCGACCATCCCCAAAACTACGAGTAAGGAGGAACCAAGCGTCGTGCTCAGAGTCAAGGACAGAGACTGGCACGACAGCAAGTCTCATACGTAAAAAATCAGGTTGAAGTGAACTCTGGGGAAAGCTGGTGGCTTCTGAGGGGACAGAGGATCACCCAGGGTCCAGTCCGAGACAGGCAGGTGGGGAGAGATGCTAAAGAAATGGTCCAGGGAAGAATCAAGGCAAGCTCACGAGATTTTCTTTTAACTCAGTGCGTTTGCACAGAACTCACACACTGTGTCATTAAAAACAGACAACAGTGGAAAACTAGTTCTGGCCTTTGAGGCATTTCTGACCTAATTACGCTGAACTTGATGTGCTCAAAGCCCTTGAAAAGTGCTGCAGTTCAAGGCAGTTTCCTGATCAGCTCTGGGTTCAGACTAACTCCTGTATATCTGCACCCATCTGAGCCTGAAAAGTCGCACAAGGATTGCCCAAGTCACATAAGCTTTAAAGTGTCATTTCCAGTTCATCCCCCCAGGCTGTGAGTGTTTCTCTGCTGCCTGAAATGGCAATTTCAAAGCTTTGCCAGAGACACCCTTGGAAGAACCTGCCCCATCTCTCACCACCACGACGACACAGGTTGCTGAAGCCCAAAAGCACTTCCAAGTCCTGGCTGCCCTCCCTTCCCCGCAGAGCCCTCCACATCTGCCCAGCCTATGAGGAAGGGGAGAAACACCTCGTTGGGCCAGAAACCAGGACACTGAAAGGCAATTCCCCAGCCTACGGCAGGACGGCCTCCGCCTTCTGGGCTACCAAGCACTCTACCCTGCCTGTGACTGGAAAAGGAGCCTGCCAGCTTATCAAAGAAGAAACTGCTAGAGTATCACAATAGCTGTGCCACCTGCAGCTCTTCAGGGCTACTGCTCAGTGCAGTCCCAGGTACCGAGTGCTGACACCTTCCTCAGCCTCATGGACTCTCCGTAGTGCACGGATCTCTGAACTCAATAGTATGCCGCTCCCAAACGTGAGTTTGCCCTCTCAGGCAATCCAGTGATTGCACTCAACCTTCTCTCCCCAAAACATCATCCTCAGCTGTAGCACGGCTGGGACCGCAATGGCAAGGGTTAAGCTCCACGCTGTGCATGGGTTTACGTGCCCTAATCCGTTCAAAAGCCCCAACAGCCCTCTGAGACCGTGTGTTAGTTTTCCCCTGGGGCATCTATCTTTCTGAGACGAATCTCTCAAACAAACCTCAGCTTCTGCCGCTCCTCCTCTTCCTGATCAACAAAACGCTTCCACTGGAAGTGGGCCGTGATGGCACTCTGATTGTGGATGACCAGGGATCTTAGCTTTGACAGCGTGACAGAAGTCTTCTCAACTGTCAAGGAGCTCTTGTCAAGCCTGATGTTGACATTTACAGCTGTTCCACAAAGGCTTTTGTGAACATCTTCACCTGGAACAAAGCAAAAGCAAGTCTCGCCTCATCTCACTTGCTGACGGAAGTACAAGGAATAGAGCAATCTGCAGGCAACAGAAGAAAGAGCTGCAGTTTTGAGCTGCATAAGCAGTTCCCCGGATCAGGACACTTAGCATATCCTGACAGCTGCACATGCTACAGCATGAGGATGTCCTGGCACCACCTTAGGCACCTTATTTTGGGGGTCGTTCGTGGAGATGTATCTTTTCAGATGTGCCCGGGTGCCCTTTGGGCTGCCATCCCACTCAGGTCACAGGGAATTCTACATCCAAGTCACTCAGGGACGCTGAGGAGCGCCACCCCAGCCATGCCTTGCCCAGGGTCTCCTGCAGGCAGGAGATGCCCCCAGTGTCGTGTCATCCTCATCTCCTGGTCCTGAAATATTGGGCATAGCTCAGAACACAAGCGGGAGCATTTGAAATGCAATGGAGAAGGGCAGAAACAACAATGGAAACTACAGAGCAGCTTCTGTGCTGAGCTCTGCACTCAACAGGCTGCTACTGGGCCCTCGGATCCATCTGCCAACTCCTTCTTTGGCTCCTGCTACGGTCACAGCCAGGTGCCTCACCACTGCCCGCACATTCTTCCTTGTCAAACGTGCTGCTGTTACCACTTCACCACCGGAGAAGTGAGTCCCTTCACTAGGGTAAGTGTCCTCTGGAAGGCTGGAGACTTACTTCCAGCACCAGAGCAACACGCACAGCAGCACAGCCATTTCAAAGTGTTTCTCCAAGGTGGTGTTCACGACCTACCTTCAGACATCATTGCACCCTCACATTACTGACTCCAGCCAGCCCTAGCAGCAGCTTGCTCATAAACCTCACCACTAAAGAACTGCTGCTAATAAGGCGGTTTCTACAGAATCATTCCCAGGCTACAGCAAAGCTCAGAGCACCCTAATGGCTACCGCTGCCACAGTTACTGCTCCTCCTGGTCACAAGTCCTCAGCATGGCCCAGCTCTCAGCACAGCACCAACTGTACCCATGCAGCACATCACAAGAAGAGGGTCTCTACCTCAAAGGCCTTCCCAGGAACTGTAACACAACAGATCGGGATGAAAAGCAATGGCCCGTCAGGAGAGCTCTAGGGGACAGGTTGCAGGCTCTTCAGAGAGCTCTCTTGCACGTTAAAAGCCATCTCCTTTTCAGTCAGGCTCCCTGCTGTGAGTTCTTCTGCAATGGAGCACCCAGAATATTCGCCATCGCCCCCGGTGCACCGTGCGCAGGAAGATCTGCCTGCCTTGTTACAGGCTGAAATATTCCAGCACAGGAATATCTGGCAGCCAGCAGGGGAGCTTTGCTCTACTCAGCGTGAAGGAACCTTGCAGAAGGCATTCAACAGGACAATGAAGCCACCAGATGATGACAGACAGCGCAGACACCGCTCTGTTTCGAAGGACACACGGAGGGTGCACCACGCGCTTACCTGTGTCATAGTGAACGATCATTGGACTGGTATAAACACCGGTCTTTGGTGGGTGGAATTCCACCGTGACTTCCATCGCTTCTCCAACGCCAAGAGTCCCAATGGAGGGATCCACAGAGAAAGGGCTGCAACACAAAGAGAGAGATCAGGACTGTATGGGAGATCCGGGCCCTCCGTTAAGTTTGCAGTCTAGTTCGCTTCAGCTCACTTGTGCAAGCAAGGAGCAAGCAAACCACAGTCGGTACAAGAAAACCAGAACATCCAGGATCAGAAATGGAGCGGGTGACTCTCCCTGCTGAAAGAGAACCAGACCTCAGAAGATCCCGCGGTATACCACGACCCCAGCCCCCCACACTCTGCACCCAGTTCTCAGTTCTCAGCTCTTCACCTCTGCACACGTGCAATCCAGTTACTCAGAATTCTGCTTTTTTGTGTAGTTCACTTAAAACTTTCCTAATGCTTCCCATTTCTTTATTGCAACTTGGGACTGAAATAGTTCATTGCCGAAGTTCGGGAACTCTTAAAACCCTTGTCAAGGAGCTCTCAACACACGCTCTATTACCCAGTAGAGTAGTTGGCAAGCGCCTTGCAAATAGATGCTAGACTTCACTGGGTATTTACTGTGGTGGTGCCTCTCACCAGCTCATTGCTTGCCTGTTTCTTGATGCTGTGTTTGGGATCCGTGACCTGAGCCCCTCGAACTGTCCTCTGCCACACAGCACCTTCTTCAGCAGTCAAGCTGCCTTCCTACCTTGCCTCTTCCAACCCAACAGCATCAGACCTGCAAGATGCTGCGTTGCAGACACCACTGCAGTGTAAAACTTGCTTGCAGAGCTTTCTCAAAACACTGCAAGCAATGGCAAACCCCACGTGTCCTGCCCATCTCCAGCACCTCAGATGCTCTGCCTCCTTTTTCTCACAGTTTACAAGCCCATGACCACGCAACAGCGTTTTGCGCAAGGGATGAGCTCCTTTACCTCAGAGTGGTGATGCTGTAGCAAGCCTCCCGCTTCCCCACGTTGCGCACCAGCAGAGTTTTCTGGGTGCTGAACCTGACTGGACACTCGGAGAAGTTCAGCTGCTCAGGGAAGTCCAGGCTGGCTCGGGCACCTATGGCTCGGATAGGCACAAAGAACTTCTCCCTCTCTGTGATGATGATAAGCTCGTCGAAATAATCCTGCAGGGAGAGAAACAATCTCAGCACAGTGCCTTTAGCACCATGCCCATGGCAGAAGAAGAGCTGCTGGTTTCTGTGACTCTCACAGTAGCATTCGGTAATGTACATGCACTTTTTACCTTCATGGCCTTTCATTACAGATTATTTCACAAGCAGGGGCAGCCAGGGACCATGGGGCAGATCCTCTTTAGTTTCTACAGGCATGCTGCCCGAGGGTAGGCCAGAGTATTGAACTACATTTAAGCAGCAAACAGAAGATGAGGAAAAGGCCATGCACAGGCAGCAGACTCTCAGCCCTGAAGCCAACAGACGTTACGTTAAATATTCCACCACTGAAGGGGAAAACAGCCTGAAACAGGCAAGAGCCTCCAGCCTATGGGAGCACAACCTTCACCCCCAGGAAAGAGTCTCCCCCAGGTCTAGATCCAGTGCAACTCCACTGAACGCAGGCCACTTCTTCAAAACCCACACCACATGCCTGCTTTGGAACCCAGCCCTGCAGGTTCACCTTCCCCTCAAGGCGCCATCTCTCGGGACCTCCACTCTCACCTTGTCCTCATCAGGTCTGAAAAGGATGCGGTAGGTTGAAGACATGCCCGGTGCTACCTTATAGTCCTCATTACTCGGGCTGATCAACTCGAAGTAAGGAGAGTTCCCCAGGATGACGTTCAGCAGACGAGGAACCTGCAGGGAAGACACAAGTAGGATTTTGTCGCTTGTGGAAACATGAGAAGGGACCAGGACAGGCCATGTGACATCCTTCCTTACCACCTTTCCAAAACACTTTTAGCTCTGAAGCTACACGCACGTAACACACGAGGGTGGACTTGAATCCCTTCTGCTGAGCTACACAGCTGCAGCACAGAGACAGTAGGAACAACACGCCCTGCTCTGAAGGCAGCAGGAAGGAGATGCAGTACCTCAAGTCACCTGCGTATTCAACAAGCCCAAAGAACATGCTTGCTTCTGCCTGCACACATCCATGCAGTCATACCTCTGGAGGGGGAATGTATTATCTGAAGGCAAACCAGCGTGCGTTATACGGGGAGGGAAGGACGTCACTTCTGACACACCAGGGTGGAGCGGGGTGGTCAAGCTGCGGTGCTAGTCATGGCGGTGGACCAGCAAGAGAAGCAGACCACAGACACTCTGGGCTTCCTGAGAATAAAAGCTTACCTCAAGAGCAAAAGGACGAGCGCAGGAAGACAAAAGAACAACCCCAGGAAGAAGCAGATGGCTAAGAGAATTTAAAGGGGGCTGCAAAGCAGCAAGGGAGATCCGTAATACGAGGAAAGGCTGGTGCAGAGATGAGAACACCCAACGTGCCTCTACGATGGATACCACAGGCACGGAGACAGCAAACAGACATTCTCTAGCACACAGGCAGCAACGCCCCAGCACCCAATCTCATCTCAGAAAGCATAACAAGGAGACTTTGAATGGCAGGCAGCTCCACTGATGAACACGACGAGCCTTGGAAAAAATGGAGGCTCATTCTGCACCCCTGACCCAAGCCTGGTGACCCATGGCCAAGGCAGCCCTGGATGCTCTAAACACCCTTTGCTCCCACCAATGCCCTGGGGCAGCAAGCTCCAGGAGCCCATTTCCCACTGCAGCCACACGTTCTGGTCGCCAAGTCCCTTGGCACGTGAGCCCAGGTGGCAAAGATCTTCAGCAAGAGCCACCCAGGATGCCTCTGAGGGTGCTGAGGAGCAGCCTGAAGACAGGAAAGCAATTCGACAGCAAGTAGGCAAGAGCAGTAAGCATAGAGTGCAGCACTTCCGTATCGGAGTGAATACAGAGCACCTATTGGGCTCGATTACACTTTGCCTCTGTTACACATTGCTGCTAGCTGCAGTTTTAGGGGGTAGACAACCTCAGCTACCACGCAGGATACATCAGTAGGATTCCGAGGAATGTGGGAAACTCGTGAGACAGAGCACAATGTTCCTTTTCTCCAGGGCATGACCAAAACCCAACAAAATTAGAACATAATGAACTCTCTTGGGATTAGCATCTCTATCTTTGTGCATTTAAATATGCCAAGGGTTTTCCTTAGAGCTGATCTGCCTTTTACACCAGGGCTCTCCGACGCCTGAGGTTGTACCAGCTTCACAACTGATTCATTTTGGGTAAAATCAACAGTTCACACACTGCCTCCCCTTCACAGGGCATAGAAATCCCAAGCTGCAGCTGTTACCAGTCTATTACGTTTTATTGGGAATGGCACCAACATCAATGCAGGTGTTGTTTTCCACTTGGGAAGCACGAATAGAGCAAATTCACTGTTTGCCTCTTTGCTGGTACTTGGCAAAGGCAAACATTCTGAGGTGCTGCACGGATGAGGGAGCAGCTGAAGCCAAAAGGCACAGTGGGAATGAAGCAGAGCAGTAGGAAAAGAGAAGCTGAGGCCCATTTTAATAAGCAAAGGGCACACCTGCAGCAAAGATTGCCCAAAGTCACTGTGAACCACACCAGTGGTGTCCCTTGGGCATAGGTACCCACATTGCAACTTCCCAGTATGCCCAAGCTACACCAGGAATGACACAGTACTCTCTGGGAGTAACTGAGGGACCATACCTTCATCCTTCCTTGCCAAAGGCTCTTCCATGCTCTACCACGTCCCTGTAAAACCTGTTATCTCAGGAGATACTCTGACTTCTCTTGCTGTTCCTCCCCCTACATTAAGCCCTGACGGTGTCACTCCTTTTGTCCCCTCCTTTGTTTCTCCCAACAGGGAGATTTGAGGAGGGCGTTAATTCACCTGCACACTTCCACCTCCCCCCCGCTCCCCGCTGTGCCCTCCTCTCACACACACGTCTTGCTCTTTCTTACACAACCGGATCCTGAATTACGCCTGTTTCTCACCTTTCTCTGCTTCCAGCACACTTCCTCTTACGTACCAAGAGAATCCCTGTGCGGAAGAAAGCGCTCCGCGACAGGACGTTGAACTCAGCCCCTTTCCTCCCTCCTGTCTTTTCCCACCAGCTTGCTCTTGGCACATGCCTCACTGGAGCAAACGTTTCCCCAGCTGAAATTCAAAAGGTCTCCATTTCCCCCTCTACAGCAGAGCAGAACAAAGTTGCTGCCACTTCTCAACTTCTCCCTGCTCATTCTTCTTAGGAAATCTCAACAGGATCACAATCTTTCCCGTTCAAGTTGGAGACCTTCAGGAGCACATTACCCTGCCTGTGCTGGGATTCTCCAAAGAGAAAGCACAGCCACGCTGGCTTAGAAACACCTGAGCAGAACCGAACTAAGCTTAGCAGGAGCCTCAAGTGGCACCTCAAGTTCTCCCCTTTAACTGCTGCTGCTAAGCCAGCCTGTTCCCCCTGCTCTTCCAAAACACCCAGCCTGGAGTGCTAATGCCAGGAGTTACAACTTACTCCAGCACAAAGTGGAGAAAACTCAAGCCCTGTGCTTTGACACGGAGTTGCACACAGGGGGCTCAACAGGCTGAGAGAGGGAAACATGCCCTGCCAGAAACCAAGATTAACCAAGGAGCCACCGGGACATGGTGCACACTCGCGGTAAAGCATGACAGCAGGCAAGCACTGCCCAGCCCTCGACATTCCCATCAGTCCAGGGCTTTCAAGGGGAAGCATGCTGGCTCAGAAAGCTCCTTTGGCTTAGTTACCACCAGTGCGCGGCCAAAACCAGTGGCAGAATCCCCAGCATGGCAACATTTCCCCCATCTTGCAGAATCACGCTGCTGAGACATTTTATTCTGGATGCGCTGCGCTGCAGCAGGTAACTTGCTCTGCTGCACACCACGTGAATTCCACTGCTCTCCTCCTCCAGCCCAGTGCTCAGCCTCCACAGCCCAGCACTTACCCTGTCGATGTTCCTCAGAGCTAGCGCCGCTATGTAGAACTGGCGGGGAACGTAGTTCTCAAACACCACCTCGGATGGGAACGGCTGGAACAACCTCTGGTCCAGGCCAACTGCTGAGAACTGCAGATGCAAGACAGAGCAGAGAGAGCTTCAGCTGCTGGCAGAAAGATTAACGAATGAAGATCCCACACTGATCTCCAGTAAATACAGTCTCTTGGTGAGTACATCTGCCCAGCTCACACTAGGAGATGGGAGCCCACCCACCTCCGCTCTCAGCTCACAAAACGTTTCTGGACCATGTTGAGCAGCCTCAAGCTAAGAAGCTCTTTTGCAGGCTCTTTCTCCAGACTGCCTTCTCCAAAAGGCAAAGCAGCGCCCACCTCCAGCAGAGCCCTCTGCTAAGGGGCTCACTCAGCTCCAGACGCTTGCTGGAACAGTCACGAGCACTCAGGGAGCAAGCAAAACCCAGGAGTTTCCAGGAGCCTCCACAGGAAACAATTTGCAGGTGAACTTCCCTCTGAGACAGCGAGACTGAGTCCCACGCATCCCAAATATCTTTTTGGTTTTTTGATGCAGACCCGAGAAACCAGTCGGAAGACACCAGTACCAGGGAGGAAAGGCCAACAAGAAAGTAACAGGGCAGGAGGGAAACAGACAAATGAGGTGAATGCTGGATGGGGATGAAGTTTCAGCTGAAGTCTCAGCATCACGGGGCAACTTGAGCTAGACTGCAATTCGTATCCCCTTTCCCCACGAGCTTTATGTTGATGCTTCACTGTATTCTCTTACTGCTCGTTTCTTGAACACCGCTGCAGAAGCAGCTCTGAAAAATGCACGCAGAGACCAAACGCTGACCCAGCAGAGGCAGTACTTGGAGATAATTCCTCCCTGCTTGCTCTCCCCTCTCCCAGCTGCACTGCTGTCACTCGAGAGACACAGGCAGCTCTCCCGCTTCTCCACAAAAGCCACGCTCAGGCCGAGCCCAGTAGCTGTAGCACTGCCAGTTATTTGGGCGCCCGTCTTACGTGTTCCCACCTCCTGTGCTGCCTGGGGCAACCCGTAACCGATGTGCTACATCAGGTCTCTTGCTGGCAGCTTTCTGCTCAACAGCCTACCTCAGTCATCCACCCACCTGGACTGTGTGTTAGACTGAGCAGTCCTGCAAGAAAAGCAGCTTTGAACATCCATCTAAGAGAACACTGATCCAGGCAAAGCGCATCCACTCTTCTCTGCCCAGCAAAACCCACCCACTGCAGCAGAGGTTCCACTGCCTTTGTGCAGACCAGGACTTCAATGGCTCATTGGAGAAATGTGTTTTTTGCCTTTCCCCCAGCAGAAAGAACTCCACCACCTCCAGTTGGAAATGACAACAGGACCTCATCACCAAGGTGCTTGGGTAAGCTGGAGGCAAGGCTGCCACAAGCACGTGCCCTCTTCAAATGTCACATCAAACGGCAAGGAGAAGAGCAGGGAAAGGCTACCTTTTGATGGGAGACTTCACCCATGTCCCGAAGCTGGGTAGCCCGGGGCCGCCTCATCTCCCGAGGGCTGGCCAGCCTCTGCCTGGTGGTGAGAGACTCTTCTGCCTCTCTGACCAGCTTCGGATTACGAGATGCTACCACTCTGCTCTGGAATCCATCCGCCCTTCTGGAGGACCTCATGGGCCGGGGGGTCTTGCCACTGGCCATGTCGCAGAGGTCGCCTGGAAGAAGCAACAGTTGGACAATCCACAACCCCAGAACCTTAAAACCCTGGACCCACGGAACCCTGGAACCCCGCAACCTCAGGCAAGGGCTCTTAAAGCTCACCCAGTTCCAACCCCCTGCCACAGGCAGGGACACCTTCCACTAGGGCAGGTTGCTCCAAGCCCCGTCCAACCTGGCCTTGAACACTGCCAGGGATGGGGCAGCCACAGCTTCTCTGGGCAACCTGTGCCAGGGCCTCGCCATTCCTGGCACACCCAAAGGACACAGCTGTGTCTCCAGCCTCTGGCATCCTTCCTAAGCGGAGAACACAGGGCCTCCCCACCCTCATTCATGATTAGACCATATTTAGGCTCCATTCATAGACGTAAAACCCCACAACAAACAGACCCTGAGCCAAAACAGCCTTTTGCTCTGGGGGCAGTCCCACGAGCCACACAGACGCACCAGGCGCTACTGGCACTTCTCACCCTCTCTGCAAGGAGCCTGATGATGTTTCTAACTAACTCAGCACAGAGTTCAAGACTCTGATTAAGAACTATAGTTTCTCAAGGCTACTTTGCCTGGCTCACGTTACAAAGATTATCTGGCAAAAACGGCTCCTTCCAGGCAGGAAATCACCCCACTGCCCAAGAGCATTTCTCCATGCAGAAGGACGCCCTAATTTTCACTTGTTAACACCCAAACTCCAGGCTCCCTCCAGGCACTCCAGGCTGCCACAGCAGGAAAAAAGCAGGAAACCATCGAAGGCACATGAGCAATTAGCTCAGAGCTACGTAAAATCCAGGATGATATTCCCTCCTGCTTCCCTGTGCTCCACATCACCTCTGCTGTGTGCACTTGCTGTACACAGCAAGACAGCATCTAGGCAAAGACGGCCATTCCCTGCCCCTCGACTGCTCCCCACACCCTGCAAGCAAGGCAATCACTTCATTCCTTTACTGCCAAGGCAGCGACAGCACGGCACGTGTTTGTGGTGCCGGGCCCTCCACGGCTTCAGGAAACAAGGCTACCGTTTCCTTTTGTCCTTGCAAGAAACTCCAGAGCTCTGCACTGCCCTACGGACAGGAGGACCTGCTGCAGCAAGAGCTGGGATTTAGAGCTGGAAATAACTCCTTTTCAAGGGAGAAACCTAATGGGGATGATCCAGCATTAAGCTGGGTTTCAGTGGTTTCTTACCGGGTCTTAAGAATAACTGCCTTATTCGTTCCAATTCTCCGAGCTGTGATTTCACTTCACTTGAAACGAACCCTGTCGTCACCCCCACAACGCTTATTTCCAGAGGGCTTCCAACCTCCACAGCCCAGCCAGCCCAGCAGCTTCCCCCCGTGCCCTGGAGCAAGGCTCTTCCACAGCCCCAGGGCCTGCAGGGACCAGCCTCCCAGAGGAGCAGGAAAGGAGCACAACGGAGCAATCGGGCACATCTCCCTGCAGGGGCAGGACAAACCAGCCACCAGGACACAGCACCCCTCCAGCCCACCACCCCACGGCTCCCTGCTCCCCACCTCAGACAGCCAAGGCTCCCTTTGCTGCAGGACCTACAGCCTAGCTCCAAGTCTCTACCCTCCCTGCAAGTTGCACGGCAATTTCAGAGCCCGTTCAAGCCCTTCTACCTGCCCAGCCCTGCTCTTAGCCCAGGGATGTTTAAATCCTGCTGGCTATCACACAACTGCCCCATCCCTGCTGCCAGCGGAGCTGCCTCCTCCCTGCCCAGGGCCAGACGCTACCTGAGCACTTGTGATTCACGCTTCTCCTGGAGGATTCCTCCGTGCGGGGCCCAGCCTTGGCTCCTGAATGCCCTCGCGCTGCTCGGCAGCTGTGGGCAGCTGCAGGGACAGGAGCCGCCCAGGGACGCCTCGGTGTGGCTCTTGCCCACCAGCACAGCAGCTAACTGCTGCTGGGCTGCCAACAGCCAGGGGAACCTGGGCAGCAAAGGACAGGGCTGGCACCTGGGCTGCCCAGCCCCTCTCCTCAACGCTCTGGCTTTGCCAGCTAGGGCAGGGTTTCACCAGCGCCTCGAGGAAGCAGAGCTCAGAGCCTGACAGTAGCTCAAGCCTGCTCCTGCCTCAGCGGCTCAGCAACTCCTGCTCTCACTGGGCCACGGCTGCTGCTCGCATTTAACAGCAGCAGCTCCCCTGTACGTCACAATAGGCGAGGGCCACACGTGGCTTCCACGGCCACCGCAGGGCCTTGCTAAAGCTACAGCCTTGCGGATCCCTGCAGCCCCCCTATGCCTTCAATGTCTCCCCCGCAGTGAAGCCCTGCACCAGGGCTAAAGTGCACCTTACAGCAGCATTTGGTCACGCTCCGTGAGCGACACATAAATTGCTGGAGACACCGCAGATGAGCCAAGAATTTCCCTGCTTCAGCGGGAAAGAAAAAAGCTTCCGCACTGACTACAAAGCAACCATTTAATTCCTACTTTGCTGGCCCACGAGGAGCCCCGCCACACCAGGGCCATGGCCAGCCTGCCTTTGGGGTGACCCCTGTTGCTGTCCCTGGTGAGCACCCGTCGATGACTTTGTACCCATTAAGCCTGCGCACACGGGCACACGCACCACACAAGGCCACCCAACTGCCCGGGGCATCTCAGCTGCCAGGAGCTTCACACGTTTGCAGCACAGCGTTTGCCAGAAACAAAAGCTTCCCATGAGACTCGGGGCCACAGGCAAAGCAAATCCTCACACCTGCCTGGCGGGGAACGTGGAGCCCTCACTTTGAAACCAACACTCATCATCTGGGCCTTTACAACACAGGCAGGGAGGATATGAGCCCCGAGTGCTAACTGGCTCTCCAGGCAGCCAGCCTCTGGAAACACTCCAAAACATGTCCCGCACCATGTCCAGCCACGAATCCAGCTGGAAACTGGAGAGCTCAGGCAAAGACACCTCAGGCGTGACACCCCTGTGTGCTGAAGGCACCAAGGCAGAAGCTCTCTAACTAAAGGAAACCTCTTACAAAAGCTCTACCACAGCTGACATCATTAATAGGAGCCCACTAGTAGAGCTTCCTGCTATTTCCTTCATAACCTTCAACTGCCAGCCAACGCTGAGACAGCCCAAGCTCCCTTCCAGGGTCATAGAATCATAGAATCATAGAATAGTTAGGGTTGGAAAGGGCCTCAAGATCATCTAGTTCCAACCCCCCTACCATGGCCAGGGACACCTCACGCTAAACCATCCCACGCAAGGCTTCATCCAACCTGGCCTCGAACACCGCCAGGGATGGAGCACTCACAACCTCCCTGGGCAACCCATTCCAGTGTCTCACCACCCTAACAGGAAAGAATTTCCTCCTTAGATCCAATCTAAACTTCCCCTGTTTAAGTTTTAACCCCTTACCCCTTGTGCTGTCACTACAGTCCCTGATGAAGAGTCCCTCCCCAGCATCCCTATAGGCCCCCTTCAGGTACTGGAAGGCTGCTATTAGGTCCCCACGCAGCCTTCTCTTCTCCACGCTGAACAGCCCCAACTTGCTCAGCCTATCTTCATACGGGAGGCGCTCCAGTCCCCTGATCATCCTCGTGGCCCTCCTCTGGACTTGTTCCAGCAGTTCCATGTCCTTTTTATGTCGAGGACACCAGAACTGCACACAATACTCCAGGTGAGGTCTCACAAGAGCAGAGTAGAGGGGCAGGGTCACCTCTTTCGACCTGCTGGTCTCGCTCCTTTTGATGCAGCCCAGGATACGGTTGGCTTTCTGGGCTGCGAGCGCACACTGCCGGCTCATGTTCATTTCCTCATCGACCAGCACCCCCAGGTCCTTCTCTGCAGGGCCGCTCTGAATCTCTTCTTTGCCCAACCTGTAGCTGTGCCTGGGATTGCTCCAACCCAGGTGTAGGACCTTGCACTTGTCATGGTTGAACTTCATAAGGTTGGCATCAGCCCACCTTACAAGCGTGTCAAGGTCCCTCTGGATGGCATCCCTTCCCTCCAGCATATCAACCGGACCACACAGCTTGGTGTCACTGGCAAACTTGCTGAGGGCGCACTCAAGCCCACTGTCCATGTCAGCGACAAAGATGTTGAGTAAGACCGGTCCCAACACCGATCCCTGAGGGACACCACTCGTTACCGGTCTCCAGCCGGATATCGAGCCA
This sequence comes from Lathamus discolor, assembly GCF_037157495.1. Lineage (NCBI taxonomy): Eukaryota > Metazoa > Chordata > Aves > Psittaciformes > Psittacidae > Lathamus > Lathamus discolor. The sequence continues at coordinate 25,545,114 of NC_088909.1, read as the reverse complement.
TTGAGCACAACTCTTTGCGTGCGGCCGTCCAGCCAGTTCTTTATCCACCGAGTGGTCCATCCATCAAATTGATATCTCTCCAATTCAGAGAGAAGGATGTCGTGTGGGACAGTGTCAAACGCTTTGCACAAGTCCAGGTAGATGACATCAACTGCTTTACCCTTGTCCATCAGTTCTGTAGCCCCATCATAGAAGGCCACCACATTGGTCAGGCAGGATTTCCCCTTAGTGAAGCCATGCTGGCTGTCACCAAGCACCTTGTTGTTTTTCATGTGCCTTAGCATGCTGTCCAGGAGAATGTGCTCCAAGATTTTACCAGGCACAGAGGTAAGACTTACTGGTCTGTAATTCCCCGCGTCTTCCATTTTCCCCTTCTTGAAAATGGGGGATATTTTTCCAGTCGTCGGGAACTTCACCTGGCTGCCATTATTTTTCAAATATGATGCCCAGTAGCTTAGCAACGTCATTCGCCAGCTCCTTCAGGACCCGCGGATGGATTCCATCAGGTTCCATGGACTTGTGCACGTTCAGGTTCTTAAGACGGTCTTGAACCAGATCCTCTCCTATAGTGGGCCTAAGGTCTTCATTCTCAAATTTTTACCTTTAAGTGGAACCGACTGAAGTCTTAACCGCGCTTTCCCAAAGAATCTTAGAGAATAACAGAATCGTAGAACGCTTTGGATTGGAAAGGACCTTAAGATCCTCTAGTTCCAACACCCTGTCACAGGGAGGGACACCTCACACAAGAACATGGTGCCCAAGCCCCGTCCAACCTGGCCTTGAACACTGCCAGGGATGGAGCATTCACCACTGCTTTGGGCAACCTGTGCCAGTGCCCCACCACCCGCACAGTGAAGAATTTCTTCCTTCTAGCTAACCTGAACTTCCTCTGTTTCACTTTAAGCCCATCACCCCTTGTCCTCTTGATACAGCCCCTGATCAAGAGTCCCTCCCCAGCATGCTGGTAGGCCCCCTTCAGATACTGGAAGGCTGCTATGAGGCCTCCACCCCGCCTTCCCTTCTCCACGCTGAACAGCCCCAGCTTTCTCAGCCTGTCTTTGTACAGGAGCTGCTCCATCCCCCTTAGCATCCTCGTGGCCCTCCTCTGGATTTGCTCCAACAGCTCTAGGTCCTTCTGTTGAGGACACCAGAACTGTACACTGTGCTCCCAGTGGGGGTCTCATGAGAGCAGAGGAGCAGGATCACCTCCCTTGACCTGCTGGTCATGCTCTTGGTGATACAGCCCAGGACACAGGGGGTTTCCGGGCTCAAGCGCACGCTGAAGCGCCTCATGTTCCAACCCCCAGGTCCTTCTCCTCACGCTGCTCTGAATCACTTCTCTGCGCAGCCTGCAGCTGTGCCTGGGATTGCCCTGACCCAGGGCCAGGAGCCTGCACTCGGCTTTGCTGAACTTCATGAGGCTGGCCACCTCTCCAGCATGTGCAGGTCCCTCTGGATGCCATCCCTTCCCTCCAGCGCGCCGGCTGCACCACACAGCTTGGTGTTGTCTGCAAGCTTGCTGAGGGCGCTCGATCCCACTGTCTGTGTCAGCGACAAAGATGTTGAACAGGGTCTGCCCCAACACCGACCCCTGACGGACACCATTCGTCACTGGTCTCCGTTTACACATTGAGCCATTGACCGCGACTCTCTGTGTGCAGTCATCCAGCCAATTCCTTGTCCAGCGGCTGTGCATCCAGCGAATTCATGCCTCTCCCGTTTAGAGACAAGGACGTCGTGTGGGAGGATGCTAAATGAAATTTATTGGCTCCAGAGAGCACGAACGTGGCGGGAAGGGCCAGGGGCAGCTGGTCACTTGCGGGTGGAGGGCAGGCCCCGGAGGTGGTAGATCCAGGAGCCGCCAGGGCAAGAGACCACCAGCCTGCTGGTGACAGGAGCCGGGCCGCCCGTGAAGGAGACGGTGATGGTGGTGCTGCTCTTGGCGCGCAGCATCTCGGGGGCCCTGACGCTGAAGGCCGGGTGCTTTACGGCATACTGGAACGCCGTGGCCCTCGGGAAGACGTTCCTGAAAAAGATGGAGGTGGTGCCGCCGGCTGGGATGAGGAAGGGGCCCTGGGGTTCAGGGGGCAGCGCAAGGCCGATGAGTGGGATGCAGTACTGCCCGCCCAGTGCAGAGCTGAGCTGCAGCGTGGCCTTGGCTTTGCCCAGGTGGCAGGGCTCAAAGGTCACTTCCACATTCAGCTCCGAGCCCCCAGCGCTGGCGGGTGCCGCACTGATGGATTTTGCCGTCCGGAAGTCGGCACAGTCGGTCTGCGCAGGGGAGACAAGAGACCATGGGGGGTTGGTCACAACAGCAGAGCCAGCGCCTCGGGAAGAACACGATGGTCCCCTGGCCCTGGCCCATCCCACCCAGACCATAGCCCTGGTGAGTGCCTGCGGTGAATGGGCACGAGAAGTGTGCAAACGTGCCCAGCAGGAACAACCCTGCACCCAAGCCCCAAGACTGCCAGACCTGGGCTGCAAGCGGGAAGCAAGCCCAGGCACCACGGGGCCTGAAAAGCAGCTCCAAACAGGGCAGCAGACACGGGCCCGCAAGGGAGGACAAGCCCACACTAGTGGGAAGGCCCCTGGGCTCACATGGCCACCCTGGCTCTGCCAGGCCACACCAGAGGCACTCGGACCCCCTGGTGGAGAGGGCTGGTGCTGGCCAGAGGAGCTGCCTCCCAGCCAGAGCCCCGGCAGCCCGGGCTCACCTGTAGGAGGTACTCGGTCTCCTGCTGGGCAAAATTCCGGATTTTGGTGGTGATGGTCTGACGGGAGCCCAGCGTGGTGCGGAAATACACGGGCTTCTCTGGCCTGCTCGAGGTGGCTTTCAGCTGCAGGTTGTAAGACAGAGAGCCCAAGTCGCTGCTCTGGAGCACCAGGTGCCCCGTGCTCTCACCCGTTTTCAGGGGCTGATACTCCAAGACAAGATCCGCCTGGGAGGAAGGAAGGAAAAAGCCACGGCGTCAGGCACAGGCAGGGAACACGTGTGCCTGAGAAGGGGGCAGCTGGTCCCTGCTCTGCTCAGGCAGCGCTTGAAGGCTGGGCTGCCTTCCCCGCTCTGACTCCCTCTCTCTCGGGCACAGCCTTGCTCCTTCTGGGGGACGGTTCACTCAGGGACAGATCCCAACAGCTCAGAGCCCTCCAGCATGATGCCAGAAGCTGCCCACCCTAAAAAGCCCCTGTGCTCCCCCAGGGCACACACCACCTCCTGTCAATGCAGGCTGCAGACAACCTGGCCGCGGGATCAGGCTTGTCCTGCAGCCACTCGCACCTGGAAGCAACACATTAAATGAGGGGCACATGGCACAAGGGCCTGCCACGTGACGCCCAGTGGCGGCGTGTTACAGGGGCCAGCAGGGCAGACTCCACCAGCGCAGGATGATTCCCACTGGGGATATTCTCGCACACTGCTCCCTCTCTACGTCATCGGCAGGGAGCTGCCACCACGGAAAGAGGCCCCACATGGCTCCTTTCAGGCATCACCCTCCAAGAGCCCCCCCTCCGGCCATGAGTAGGGAGAGCAGAGTGAGCCGGAGGAGCTTTGCTCCTACCTTTGACTGTGCAGGAACAGTAAAGTGCTGTGGAACGCTGACGTCCGGCACTTTGCAGTTGATGGCAAACGTCACCGGGACAGGCAGAGGGTTGTCCACCTTGACGGTGGAGGACACTCTCTGCCGAACGGCGGTGCTCATTTCAACAGTGCCGATGGGTCCCGAAGCCATCACCTTGAAAGTCACCATGTGGAACAAGTACTCTCCGGTTGTCTCGTTGAGGAAGGTCACCTGAATCAGACAGAAAGGGAAGTGCTGCTCATTCCACACATGAAAACAGACCCGGAAGAGCCCACCAAGCTCAGCGCCCTGCTTCCAGGAATGGCTATGAGCACCCAGCGAGGAGGAGTGCAAGACCAGAGAAAGCACCTGTGGTATTTCATAGGACCCGTGCACGTGGAGGTATGAAAACGGGCGTGTAGCTTCTCAGTGAGCCAACAGCTCCTTGAAGGGCCCTGCAGACCAGTGTCCTCACTCACCTTTGCCCTGTAGACTCCTTCTTTGTAGGAGAAGAAGGTGAGCTGGTAGTCCTTCTTCGCAGAGCTCGGCACGTCGATGTATGAACACCCCTGCAGCACGGAACTGCTTTCCAGGTTCTCTGGTTTGAGCATGTCAATAACCACCAGGAACCTGCGGGTGAGAAGGACGCAGTGAAGGTCAACAGGAAGGACTCCCATAGGATACCCATCGTGCGGGGGTACAATACAGTCCCTCTCATCCTCAGTGCCTCGGGCACAGGGCGCCAGCTCTCACCCCCCTTGGAGGAAAGCCCTCCAGGATGGCTCTGCACAGGCAGAACGTGGGTATGGCCAGACACAGCCAAGGAGAGGGAAAAGCTTTCAGGAGGGAGCTTCCAGGCACTGGAAGCTTCCTTCCTTGTGCTGCTGCAGGGATTGCTCATGAGGCCAGACTCCCTGGGCTGGACTCACCTCTGTGGTCTCTGCAGCCAGTTGGACACAGGGATGAGCTCCGTGTGGGAATTCCTGCACGGAACCTGCCGGGAAATGGCCCCTGAACACCTGGGGGCTTCAGCAGTTCCTTCCAGCTGGTAGCGTAAGCCTGTCCCGTCCGGCAGGGGGAAGAAGATGGAGCCCTACAGACAACGAATAGGACAAGTCGGCTCTGGAGCACCCCTGGACAGTCCCACGCCTGAGGCTCTCACTGAGGCAGCTTTCAGCACGTCCAGCTGGCAGAGCTGTGACTGCAGCCCTGTCCCGCGCAGGAGGAGACAGACGCCAGCGTCGCACCTGCTCTGAGCTGCTTGTGAGCGGGTGCGTGGCCCACAGGACACGGCACAGCTACAGGACACAGAGGCATCATCTCTGGGCAAAGCAAGGAAACACGGGCCCTGCAGCAGAGCTGCTCTGCACATCCCAACACTCCCTTACTGGCCCCACTCACCTGGGCATGTCCCTGCCAGCCTGTGCTCACGCAGGGACAGCCGTGGGCAGGGGGTGGCCGTCCCTGATGAGCTCCATTGCCTCAGTCCTGCTGGCCTTAGCCCCAACAGCGCTGACCAGAGAGCAGCCTGTAAGCTGGCACAACAGGGGCCCCCAGACATGGGCCATGGAAAGCTCATATCCATGCTCATTCTGGGTGCCCGTGGATTCCAGACACCTGCCTCTGCCTCCACAGCAGCTGAAAGCTGCAAGACTCCTCACGCAGGCTGTACGTTAAAGAGATGCTGAGCACGTGCGACCCTAAGGGCACAGATCTGCTGAGCACCCTGGAGACTTGAGGCAAGAAATCTCTGACCTGGCCCACTGTAAGGCCAGCTGGAGTGGGACAAGGAGCGCGACAAGGACCCGGCAGCTCCAGCACCACAGAGCCCTTCTGAACTGACCCCTTGGATTTGGGAGCTTGTTGCTGGCCTGGCACAGAAAACATTGCAGAGGGGCCAGTCACCCCCATGTGCCCAGCCTGAGACCTGCAGGAAGGGCTCCTCCCAAAGCTCCTGCATGACCCTCAAGAGATCTCTCTCGTTTCCCACCTTCCTGCCCACGGCCAGGACGGCACTGACAAACTGCAGGGCAGCTTTGCCCTTCTTGCTCCCTGCAAGCTGCAGAAGGACACCAGCCAGGTGCTGCTGGCAGAAGTGGTTGTGCCCGGGGCTTGGAGAGCCTGTGCAGCCCGTGCGCTGAGCATGGGGGTCTCTGAGCCCCCTGGGCTGCCACAAGCAGCGACCCAGAGCTACGCAGAACAAACTTCATTTCTTGGCCTGCAGAAAGCCTGGCTTTTTACGTTAGCTGCTCCAACACGTTTGGTGCTCAGTCCCGACTTCCCATCTGCCCTTTGCCCGTGCCTGGCCCCCAGCCACCACAAAACCCACCTTCCAACAGAGAGCACAGGACACCTTCAGCTTGGACAGGACCTCCAAAGGTCATCTCGGCCAACCTCCTGCCCAAAGGAGAGTGACCTACGAGGGTCATGCCACGAGGGTCAGCACGCTGGCACAGCTCACCTACCTGATGCTTCTTGTTCCCACAGCTCATGGTTAGGGGTCTGTAGGTGACCTGGTAGGCCTTTTCTTTTTGCCTGGCCTCCAGATGGATAAATTTAGGCCCTTTCCAGTATTTCCCCTCAACAATGGGCTGCAGGGTCCAGGCCTCGCTGCTCGGGTTCGACAGGAGGATGGTCTGGCTCTGCTTCTCACGCACGTTGCAGCTGAAAGTCAGGGTCTGCAACAGAGGAGCACAGAGGCTGCGGGGTCGTACCCACAATCCTTGCCACTCTTCTCACGCTGGCTCTACACCAGGACCTGGAGCACGGGGAGCAGCTTTTCCTTGTCACATGCAAAAATTACACTTTGGCCACAGCTTTTGGAGTAAATCAAGCTGGTTGTTCTTGAAGAAGGGAGCAGAACAAGCCTTTCGCATGCTGGGTGAAAGGAAACTTCAGGGGAGTCCTGAAAGGAAACTGCTGTGCAAGGACAGATCTGCAGCCACACAGCCCTTTCCTTCATGGGCAGGATGAAGAGGAGCTCCATGCTCTCTTTGGGAGCAAGAGCCAACTGCTCCCAAGCTACCCCCTCCCAGGGGCTGGATGCAGATGCCTTGCCCCTTCCTACTGCTGAATGCCCTCCCCTGGCCCGGCACGGGGGAGAAGTGTGGCTGCGGGTGCAGTGCTGGGATACAGCGGGGTGGCTCTGTGGGGAGGGTCTCAGGAGAGCCCGGCAGGGTGCTCCCACGGCACGGGTGCTACAGTGCAGAGCCAGGACAACCGAGCTGCTCACTGGAGGAGCAACACCTCGAACAGGGGAGAAAGGCAATGACAGGGCTCAGGAACTCTGGCAGTCCTGCCCAGCACTTTCTCTCTGGGATACCCCGGCACAAGCCAGTCTGCGCTCGCAAGTGTCCTTCAGTTCCTGCCCTGGCAGAGATGTGGCGCAAATGCTGGGGTCCAGGGGCCCATCCTGTCCCTGCTGCGTTACCTCTCTGGTGCCAGGGGCCTCCACGCAGGATCCTGATAGCGTAAGGTGGAGCGCCTCGCTGCCCGGGATGAAGCACCGCAGCCCCTCGTACTGGACAGCCTGGCTCAGCTTCGAGGGGCGGAAGGTCACAACGAAGGGGACATCCACCCCTGGCCTGATGTAACCCTTTGTGGGGCTGATAGAAAAGTCCGGCTGGAAGCTCTCCACGTCCCACAAAAACCTTGCCAAGGAAAGCACAAGGACAGGAAAGAAGGATTAGCCACGGGGAGCTGTCAAGGCAGGGTAAGACTCAGCGTGAGGCTCTCCGTCTCTGGTGGGCTTTCCCACCACATCTCAGGCCTGATGCTGAGCCACCTGGCAATAAGGCTTCAGGCTGGGCAGGACCCACTGCACCCATCTCTAAATGAGCTTTTGCTCGTACCCCCTTGCTAACTGCCAGGGCCTGACTGCACGGCCATGGCTGCACGACTCTCCAGCGGGATGGAGAAGCAGAGAGGAGCTATCTGGGCACACTACGGCTCCTCACAACCCTCATCCAAGCAATCAGCCCTCAGAGAGGCGGGGGGGTCCTGCTTTACCTGACTCCTGCGTCGCCCGCGTTCCGCATGACGACGCGCCGGCACGTGTAGCTCTGCCGTACCACGGCTCCAAAGCTGAGCTGGTCCTGGTCCAAGCTCACGAGGCTGCCCTGGCAGGAGCCCCGCACCGCAAAGAGGGAGCGCACCAGCCCGCGGCACTCCAGCAGCACTTCCCCGCTGAACGGCTGCATGCGGCGCTTCGGGGAGAAGGTCACCTCCACTTTGCAGGTGTCTCCTCTGGCCTTCAGCTTTAGCTCCTTGCTGGGCTTCAAGCACAGAACCTACCCGAAGAGATGAGTGGAGACTATTTCATCTGGCAAGCCAGCTGCGGAGCCTCCCTCACCAGACTCAGGGAAGAGGCTTCCAATTCCTCTTCTGTCCGCACCAACACTGACCCAGTCCCACTCATTCCCTCGTAGGCATTCCTAGGTAATACCAAAGGTGTTTTCTGCCATGTGTCCACCTGGTCACGGTGAGGTCACCTCTGCCTTCTAAAGCTTTCATGGAAGTTCCAACAGAGCTGTAACCCTCCCTCTTTCAAGATTCACCTCCCTCGCCTTTCCAGATCTAAAATATGTGGCTGCATCCTGACCTATGCGTCTAAAACAGCTTAGAGGAATTGTGCCGCCTTCTCACTTGTGGCTCTCGGGGAGTCCTGGCACCCAGCTCAGCTGAAGCATTCACACTGCAAGCATCTGCTGGCAGAGCAGTGCCAGCAGGGAGGACGGGGCAGGCACAGGCAGCCAGGGCAGCCCACAGCTGTCATTAGCTACTACCTCCCACCCACAGCAGCTCATCGCTCCCTGCAGGCACGCTAAAGTGCTCTGCAGAGAAGGAATGGCACTTACCCCAGCTTCCTGCAACTCTGGCATGGTGGATGTGACTCTGAGCTTAAAGGCGAGAGGGCCTGCACTCTTGTTGGCTATGGTGACGATCTTCTTCACCGTCTGCCCAATGCAGATGTTTCCTAGCTTCACCACCTTTCCTGGTGGATGCACAACGTCAACCTGAGGCAGGAGGGATTGATATCAAGCCAAAGGAAAGAAGGAGAAGAGGTTTTCTGCCACTCTCGTGGCAGAAACACAAACCATGCTAGGCTGGGGAAGAGATGAGGAAATGAGAAAACCATGCTGGTTGCCACCTGCACTTTTAGCATTTAGATTTCATCTCACCTTCATTTCTATGCCCCTTCCTTGGGCCTCAACAGTCAGCTTCTCAGCCGGGTCACACGGAGGCAGCAACAAGCTGTTGTGGCTGTTGTCGTCTTTAGGTGTCCGTAGGAGCTGCGCACAGAGGGAAGAGAAACCACAGACAGCATGAGTTTCTGGACCTTCACCACGTGAACAGACTCCCCAGATGAGACATCCCCTCCCATATTCTTTCCCCCCAGTGGCAGGGATTATCCAAGTCCCTCCACAGCCTGCCAGCAGAGCCGGCTAACCCTGGAATGCCACCGGGCTTTGCCCTGCGCGCTGCCCCCGTCTCCCTGGCACAAGCCTGGGAATGCTGGAGCGCTGGGAATCTCCAGGAGCGTGCACAGACCTTCCCCCTCACCTGCTCCTCAGCAAGGTGCTGCTGGTCAAACTCCAGTGAGTAAACCCCACAGGGGTTCTTCACCACCACTGTCCCCTCTTCCCCATGGCTCTGTGGCAGCAGCGGTCCCAGCTCGAGCTCTGCGGGGCTCAACTCCAGCCGTGGCTCCAGACCACATCCCAAGACTGGCACCCGCAGGCGTTGGCTGCTCTGGCAAATCTGGATCTGCAGCTCGCCCCGGTAGCACTTCTGCAAAGAAGCAGCACAGAAAGCTCCTCCGTGAAGCCCCAGGTGACAGCGCCTCCAAGGCAACAATCGCCCCAGGGTCAGGGGTCTTCTCAGCACCTCTAAGCTGAACCCAAACCAGGCAGTTACTTAGAGCAGGGGCTACAGCATCTGCATGGCTCTGAGTAACTGCGGTGAGTCCTGCTGGGGAGTGTAAGTGGTCAGTTGGCTACCAGATGGATCTAAAACAGCCTATCAGAGGTTTTCACCTAGTCGTGGGGGAGCGCAACGCACGTGAGAAAAGTCTGCTTTCTCAGACACAGTCCTGGCGCTGCAGCACCGGGCAAACATCAGCTGTGTGAAAGAGGCAGCTGAGCTCTCACTGGACAGAAATAAGGATCGTCTTCTCTGCTCAGTGCTTGGCTCTGGTCAAGGCCAGACACGAGACGCTGAAATCTCCATGAGCAATTGAAAGATCCCTGTGACTGTCCCCAGCCATGGAAGCACTTGGGTCCATCCTGTCACACGCTGCCAGTTTCCAAGTCACGGTGGCCACATGCAAACTGCCTTTGGGAATGCTCCACCATTTAAGCTGACTCCCAAACTGCGTGGGACCGTGCAGGGGAAACTGAGGAACGGTGGGCACAGGGCTGGCAGAAAGCTCCACGCGGAGGCAGAGCTCATTCCCCGCTCCCTGGGCTGGCCTCCCCTTACCACACTGCCCTGACAGTCCTCCTGGGGGTGACACCCACCAAACTCACCTCTTCCGTGGGTGAAAAACGGACTTGGACATGGCACTGCTGTCCTGGAGCGAGGGTTCCAGCTGAGGGCAGCACCTCAAAGCCACAGGGCGCGGGCCTCATCTCCTCCCACAGCTTGTCATGCTCGCTCGCTGGCAGATGTTTGTCCACCTGCGCACAGAAACCAGTCGCGTGAGGTCTCCTTGGTCTGCGAGGACAGACCCTCGGTTCCTGCAGTGCTCCGAGATGCTGGCACGGTGCAGGGAGCACCTTCATCCCACCCAGACGTGGCCACCCCTGCCTAGAACTGGAGGGCAAACATGTTGGCAGGGCAGGCAGATGGGGAGGCAGTGTCCTCGGAGGGGGAGGAATGGGTGAAGATGGCAGAGAAGTGAAGCGTCAGCTAGTGAGCACGCCCAGGTGAACCAGCCTTGCTCTGTACCCTCAAAAGCTTCCTGAAGCGAGCTGCAGCCCAAGTGCTCAGGCAGCCAGAGGGGCGGGAAAGCCAAGAGAGGCAAAGAAAACCCAACCGAGAAGTTGTGTGTTACACGTTGTCTGTGCTTTACCTCCTTAACAGCCTCATTCATGCTCATGGACCATTTACAGGGGACCTGGGACGTGTTGTGGAGCTGGATGGTTTCTTCCTGCCACTGCCCACACTGGACAGAGGAGAACTCCAGCCTGTCCCTCGAGAGGCAGAGGGACGGCTCAGCCACAATGGCACGCAGACGGACCTGGAACGTGGGGCCTCCTCTGACCTAGAGAAGGACAGAGCATCCAGTTGAGAGCCCGGCTGACACTCGCTGCTGTGCCCAACCTGCTGCCTGCCCCACAAGCTGGCCTACCTTGATGGGCAGGAGCACATCCACCTTTCCCAGGGGCACGTTGGCACTTTGTGGGTCGAAGCACACTTCAAATGTCTTGGTCTCACAGCAGGGCAGGCGCTTCACAAGGTCCAGGCACACGCTGAAGCCTGAACACAGGAAAATCAAGCAGCTGAGATACACAAGCAACAGGAAATGGCTCAGAAGCACGGCAAGGCCACAGGGGTGTCCTGGCTGGCAGCTCTGTGAAAGACCCCTTTCCATCTCCAGAGAAGCTGCTCTGCTCCCCTTGTCACTGCCCAAAGCAAAAGGATTTTCACAGCCAGAATCCAGGGGTTGCAGGCTAAAAACGAACCACATTGGTTGAGGAGCTCCAGCAATTCCTTCAGCAGGCATCTCAGGGAAGGACGCATACACCTCTCCAAAGGACAATTTCCAACTAAGATACCAAATGCTGTGGTGTTCCCTGGACAGCGGCTTAGAAGAGACGCCTGGCCACCCGTCACAGACAGCAGTCCCCGTGTGACGGAGCTGCAGCCTTACCCCAAGGCCTCTTTGCGAAGCCTGTTTCGATACGGCACAGGATCCCACAGGCCGTTCAATAAGGCTGAGCAGAAGTGCTCTGGCACTAGGAACTCTGAACAAAGCACTTCCGAACCACAGAGGGTCCATCTGGCTGCAACATAAACCCTCAGAGTGCACGAAGAAACTCCGATGGTGCTCACGGGAGCCAAGAGCAGAAGATGCTGAGAGGCGATCATGCTGATCAGCCCATCTGGCCCCTGCAATGACTTTTTAGGGCAGCCACAGGCAGACCAGGTCTCTGGGCACTGCTCGACAGAATTCAGGCTCTTGAACAGGGCACCGGCCAGAGGGGTACTAAGGAGGAAAAAGCTGCCCAAGGAAGTACTCAAATCTCCCCATGCCCAATGGCTCCAGCTGATGTGGCAGAGACAGCCCCTTCAAGCCCCCGTGAAGCCTCTTTACCACTGGTTACCTGTGTTATACAGGACATATCCATCGGCCTTGAAAGATGCAGGGAAGTGCCCGGTGTTGGTGAGCTTCACCATGTGTGTGTGGATGTCACCGGGAACGACATAGCCAAGGTCCAGGACGTATTCAGGCAGCTCAGCTCTGAAAGGAGGAGGAAGGACACTCTGTAAAGCCCAGCATGGCGTGGGGTGGAGAAGCAAATGGAGTGGATAATTCTGTATCCACTGCGGTGAAAACTCAAGCCAAGCCCAGGAAACCCAAGGCCTGACCTGAGCACCCAGTAATAAGACTTGGCTAAGTCATGGGGAGTGCAGGTCCTAGGATTTATCAGCCACCAACGGGATCTTCGAGTCAGTTTAAAGCGGGTACTGGACACAGTTCCTATGCTGTGAAAAGCCATTGCAGAGAAGTCCACTGCGTCTCCACGGGTCTCAATGAAACTGCTAAGCTGGTGGCCGGCCCAAGCCTGAAACTGCTTCAGGACCTTCTCACAGGATTTCCTTGCAGAGGATACCTCCACTGCTCTGCAGCCAGATCTGTCCCCAAAGCAGCGCTTGAGAGTATCGCGTGCAGTAACCAACACTACAAGATTGCTGTGAAGGTCTTTTTGCAGGCAATCCCACTTGGAAAAGCACATAAGGGATCTGGACCATTCCCTGCTCTTCCTGCTTAGTGGGGTCTGCTTCTCGGCACAAAGACACCGGCTTGGAGATGCCCCTTTCACAGCTGGTCAGCAGGGGTGGTGCCTGTGCTGTCTGCAAGGGCTTGCTGGTCTGCACCCCCTCAGCTCTGAGAACAGAACCCAGCAACTGTGGGGAGTGGAGCACCTCCAGAGCTCAGGGTACCACTGTGCAGGTGAGGACACCGAGCTGCCCACAGGGAGCACGGCGTAGCTCTCAGCATCAGGCCCTTTCTGAAGTCTTCAGCTATTCCCAACTCTGAGACACAAGGAGCTCTCAGGGGCAGGGCTGCACTGCTGGCTGTTACCCTCGCGGCCCCTGGAGACAGGCTACAGGAGTCCCTACTAACTTGAGAAGCCTCCGATGTACACGCTGGTGAAAGGCAGTGTCCTCCGCGGGACGGGAGGCGAGAGCTTTCTGCTGCTCCAGGGCATGTTCCTCAATCAGCATCTCCTCCATCTGCATCTGCAGCTGAGCATCCCACTGAGGAAAGGAAAGACAGGGGCTGGTTAGCCAAGGTCCTTCCCAAGGCACAAGCTTGTCTCGGGTGGAGGATCCCACTCTGCTCTTGTTGAGAGGGACGACGGAGTCAGTCTGTCTCACTGGTCGGTGTCTGTGACACTTCCTGCTCTCTCAGGCAGGATCATATCCCCACAGAAATGAACTCCAGTGTCTCTGCCTGCCCAGTTATCAAAGCTGATCTGGACAGACACACAAACAAGCCAGAAACCTTCCAAAGCTCCAAGTATGTCCCTGCCTCCAGTGAGTGCCAAAGCAGCCTGGACAAAAGCTCTCCTGGAAAGGGGACCATGAGAGAGCTGGAGCCTCCTGGAGATACAGAACACAGCACAGCCTCAGGCTGCATTCAGGCTGCTGCTTTACGCTCTGTAAACCTGGCAGGGCTTGGCCGGTGAGCAACAAACCCCCCAGCACCGCCCTGTGTGTCCTTCAGAGCACCAGAAACCCAACTGCCCCAGCACAGCTTTCAGCATCTCCCTGGGGTAGTCAGGAGCTGGCGCATCGCCACGAGGGACAACTCCCAGAGGTGGGCAGCCCAAGGGGCACGCTGAGCTGACACACTCCGTGGCCAGGGGTGTGCAGGGAGGTGCCCAGTGCCGGCAGGGCCCTGGGCAGCTGCCGTGGGGCGCAGGGGCTCCAGTGTCTCGCAGGAGGGTGGCACGTGCGGGACAGGGCAGCAGCTCTACTCACCACGGTGCCCGAGTCGTCCACGCGGGGCTCGGCTGCCACAGCCTCCCCCAGAGCAATGGCCTCTTCTCTCTGGCTGCCTTTGTCCAGCTTTTCTTTGGCCTTTAGGAGGATCTTCTCATATTTGGCGTTGCCTGAAAGCACAGGACACCACCCATAGCAGTGGGGCAGCACAAATCCCACGGAAGACGGGAAGCCCCATTCCCCCGACACCCAGACACAAACTGCTCCAGCAATGTAGGGAAAGGAGATCCTGCTGCTTCTCACCCCCACCCGTCTTTCTCGCCACACAGGAGCATCTCAGCCCCACAGCGTGATGCAAACCCAACCCCTGTCAAAATCCCTGCCAGCCTCTATTACAGCTTTCCCAAGCTTTTCTGCCCAGCCATCATCTTCCCAGACCTCTTGGCAAGCTGTGCACGATGGTTCCTGCGGCAAAGCCCACATGGGCTCGTCTGCCAGAGGCTAAAGAAGCAACCAGAGGGCTGACCTTGTCTGACAGCCCTGAAACCTCCAGGCCTGCTGGAGGTGCCTGTGAGCTTCCCTGTGGGCATATGGCATGGGGGAAAGCCCAGCAGACAGGCAGTGCTCACCTTTGATGTTCCTGGGCAGGTCCAAGTGGATCCTGGGAAAGGTCCCCTCTCCTTTCAGGGAGATTTTTTCTGGCTCCAGGTGACCCAGTTGGATCTGGAAAGCCCTGCAGAAGACTCCAGGCACTCCTGGCAGGTAATACACTTTCAGCACTTGCTGCTTGCCAGGTTCAACGTAACCCTGCAGGGCACACAAGAGGGAGGGACGCAGTGTACCAAAGAGGATTCCGTGGAGGGATGGCTCACATGACAGACGCGCTGAGAACACAAGACAGGTTCTCATACATAAGGAAACATCAGACATCACCACCTCCAGTTTTCCTGTATCCAAACGCCTGAGTCTCACAGCTCTTCTGCTCACAGGGGTTACCCTCTGCTAGCCAGAGCCAGGCACAACAAACCAAAGCTCTTTCACCAGCTGCTCTGGAAGAACGGAGAAGGGCCTCTGCTTCCAGCAGGGCCAGCAGCTCCTGGCAGCAGCTTGCAGGAGAGGACATCAGCATGTCACCCCTCAGACGGACAGGCACTGAGGAAGGTGGAAGCCACTTGGCCCTTTGGCTTCCTCTTCCCATCGCAAAAGGGCACCAAGACAGGAACACTGCTCCAGCTCTAAGACACCCAGGCAGGATGACAAGCTGCGATGGAGTGATGCTCCAGTGATGGCACAACCAGAGAGCTCAGCACTCAGCTCCAAAGAGCTCCCGGAGCACTCGTGCCTCCCACTGGTGCTTGCTGTAGGACAGCAGAGCCAGCGGCGCCCAAGGACAATCAGGGGCTCCGTTAGGATTCTGCTCGATGGACCTCCTCTGCCTCTGCAACAGTCGCTCACAGCCCTGTCTCTCCTGGCTGGTTTTGGACGGGGCTTGTGTGTTCATTCCCCCTGTTTTCCCCCAAAGCGCTCTCCTGGGCAGCCTGACACAGGCCGGGTGAAGCCCTTGTGCTACTCACCCTGCTGGGCACGACCAGGGGCACACCAGGCAGAGGGCTGGCTGCAGTGCCTGTGCCGGGGCTCAGCACCGCAAAGGCAAATCCCAGCTTCCCGCTGTTTTGCAGGGTCAGCGCTGCTTCCGTGACTTTGTTAAACACCTGAGCAGAGGACAGAAGAGCAGGAAGTTACAGGCACATGTCTGCTGCCAAGAATTTCATTCCTCTTCCATTGGGTTGAAAGCAAAGGAACACAGCCCAGAAGCAGGGAGCGCACAGGAGAGATGGGCACTGGGCTCTCTGGGTTAGCCTGGGCAGCCCGCGGCCACAGGGTACCCTTGGGCCCTACACAGGAACAGCTATTTGTGGCAGAGGTGCAATAGCAACCATGGAAAGATCAGTAATAAAGCAAGTAGGGGACACAAGCTCTCTGCACTTGAAGGTGTCACCCAACTGCGAGCTGAAACACAGGAGGAGGCATTGGGGCATTTCAGGAGAAAAGGCACCTGCACACAAGTATTTGTGGGCACAACACAAGCCAAAAGGGAGGGAGAGAGGGCAACGCACACAGGGCCAACAGCTGGAAACAGCTGTGGGGGTTGTAACCGGAAAGAAGTACAGTGAGGGTTATTCGGGGACATTCTATCCGGCTACGGTGACTGGAAGCCCAGGTCAGCTGCCTCCTTGGTTGATGAATCAGGAGCATTAAAAGAGAGCACCTCATTTGGGCTTTAGGAGCAGATCAGCGGATGGATGTCTCAGGGACACATCCCTCTGCAGATCACCACTGGGATCCTGCCTGCCCCAGGAGGCAGCGTTAGTTAGAGGAGGGATTCCCAGCTTTGGGCTGGGCTGGGGTGGAGATGGCCATTAAACGCCAGCTTGGAGGTATCCCCCAAACATTGGACTTCCAAGCCACAGAGCCAGCGAAGCAGCTGGGAAGGGGGGAGAGCCCTGGACACGGGTGGGCAGCAGCCCACCGGTCATGCTTGGAGGCAAGGAGCACTGACAAGAGCAGCGTGCGGTACCTGCAGCCCGCAGTCGATCTCGGTGGTGTCCAGGAGGTAGCTGATGCGCGAGGCCTCCCCACGCAGAGCCACCTCGTAGCTCGGGCCTCCCTCCACCCTGCACAGCGCCGTAACCTGGCTGACGGTGTTGGCGTGGCCGAAGAAGGAGAAGCAGACGCGCTGGCTCTGGCCCGGCTGCAGCTCACCGTGCAGCGGCAGGATATCGAAAACCTGCAGGCAGGGAGGAGAGATCCACACGTGGAGCACGGGACTGATGCAGGAGAGCAGCCTCAGCTTGGGCCAAAGGACAGACATGGCTGCAGGGGCCTCTTCCTCAAACACAGGCAACATCATCCTCATCTCACACTGCAGCCGTTCCACTCACCAACGGAGAGACCATGGGGAAAACCTTCTCCCACAGTCCCAATTAATGCAGTAGCTAATACACTACATTCATTTGTGGTGTCTCCTGGCAGCAAGAAATTCTCTCTGCTGCAGAACTTGCCTTCAAAAACACCTTTTCCTGCCCTCAGAAGAACACGAGACTGGGAGCTGAGAGCCTGTGGAGCCGGGGGCAGGATCCAGCCCAGCTCCTCGCACTCCTCATGCTTTTCCCTGTCTCTGATTCACATCCTGCTCTCTCCAGATGCTGCAGCAACTGCTGCCGCAGCAAATGCTGCTGCAGCAAATGCTGCTGCAGGAATTTCCTACCCACCACTAGATGAGGACCAAGATGGATAAAGTCCTCCATAGCTGCCGCACAAGGAGTGTTCTTGACCAGCCCTATAACACCTCCCATGTGGCGTCTCCAATGACCAGCGATGCGCTTGTTATGACATGAGGCCACTCTGGCAGCAGCACCCAGGACACCAGTGGGAGTGGGAGTATGTAACTGCTTGCTACACTGGAAATGTGGAAGTGAGACAGATTCCCACTTACCTCCTCCACACCCAAGGCGAGGGGCTCTGTCTCCATGAACCTGGAAAAAGAACAGACCTTTGCTCAGGGACCTTGCAGTGGGAGGGAGGGAAGTCTGCACAGCAGCTCCTCGGCAGGATGGGGCCCCTGCGGGGGCATCAGTGGTGTGAGCTCAGCAATGAGCTCCAAAACTGGGATGGAGCAGGTCAACGCCTGGCAATGACACTGCTATAGCAGCGCTGCAGGCAGCTGGCAACTGCTTGCCTCCAGATCTGCTATCTCCTGCTGCGTGATTCTGAAGATCCATTCCGTCACTGGAGAAAACACCTTGGTGCAAAGGCTTAGCTCAGCTTTGAGCTCTCAGAGGTCCAAGGGCTGAGGCTTAGGGTTAGTCTGTCTCTAACCACGTGGGTCTACAACAAGAGTAACCACAAGAGATTCGTGCCTCAGAAGTCAGAGAAAGGGCACACGTTGGTCTACACTGCCTATGTCCAGCCACACAGCAACAGTTGGATTGTGTTGCTCATATGATCACTCTGCCCCAGGTAGCAGCAATGACCAAAGAGCAAGGAGGAAAGAACGGGCTGGACAATTAGAAAGAAAAAAATGTAAACACACAAAGTCTTGTTGAGGCAGAGAAACAGCATTTTTCTCTCCTGACCAAAATAAACGTGCGCGACTGATCCTGGGAGTCTCTGATGACCAGCTCCAGCAAGGTCCCAGGTAGGGAAAGTTCCAGTCTTTGATCTCCCCTTCATGAGACCTGATGCTTGATTCCCTCCATGTCAGACTGAGTTAGAGCTGATGATTTAGAATACCAACAGTGCTTAGTGTGGACCAGAAATAACATCTGACACGCTGCCCTTCTGCAGGCTCCTAATGAACACTTTGAGTGTTTGGTGGTAACACCTTGGAGACCATCTTCATTTCCAGCTCTGGCACACAGCATCCCATGGTGTCTGCTGAGCGCCCCGGAGTGCCCCAGTGCCCTGGTCGTCTCCCCCAAGCCCTCCTAATAGCCACAGCTCATCTCCAGTTCCCAAGAGGTCACCTCCTCCGAGTCAGATCCCAATTCCCTTCACACAGCTGCTTCTTGATCGTTTCCCTTGTTTGTAATAACAGCGCTTCAGTGCCACGTGGTGAACTTTGCTGCGTTTCCTAGGGCATTACGGAAAACCATTTGCTACCGTCCTTCAAACTGCCCAGAGCAGACTTTTGTGCTATGCAGAGAAGCCGCAGCAGAAGGAACACTAGGAATGTGCTTCTAGATGTGCTTCAGCACCACTACAAGTTTGCTCTTGGCCTTGGAAACCATAGACCACCACTGCATGGTCCTCCTTCCCAGGGATGTCCATACAAGGGCTCCCTCCAGCATCTACAGCTGGACCTAAAGTCACAGCAGAACCTGCCATTCCTCACTAAAACTCTACATAGCTCTTCTGTGAATGTGACGTGCAGTTCAAGAGATGAACACGCACTTCAAGGGGCTGTTTGCCTCAGGCCACGAAGATCTGAGAAAGCAGCTTTCTACATCAGCCCTCCTGCCCCCAGGAACCCATGCAGGCCTACAGCAAAGCAGAGCAAGGGACTGCGACAGCAGTGTGTCACTCTGATGGCAGTGCCTGGGTAGGATCTTAGTACAAAATGACAACAGATGGGCTTAGCAGGGAAGGACACCTTCTACATCCGCTTCTCCAAGTGCCGAAGCATGGCTTTGCAGCTGCAGAGATAAAGCAGGACTCCAGCTTATGGCTATGTGAAAAGGGTCAGTAGTGTCCTACAGTCCCAGCCTGGCTGGAGAATGCTGTCTCCTTCCCAGCATCAAACCGGCGGAGATCACCTGTTCCCTGAGCACCTTGGCTGAGCACAACTCAGAGGTGTGATTTCCTCAAGGGAAGGTTGAAAACAATTTGGCAGATCAGGCAAATGGCCTCGGGCTTTGCAAGCCACAAACAGGACATCAGGAAGAAGAGCTTCCAGGAGAGGGAGAGGTGCGCATACCTCACTGGGTTCACCTGGCTGTCCTTCAGGAATGCCCAGTGGTACTGGACAACCAGTGGGCTGCAGTTGGTCATCTCCATGTAACGCACATCCTTGCTGTCATTCAAGATGCAGCCAAAGTCCACGGCCGTGCTCTGGATCTGGAGATTCGGGAAGTAGACTTCTCCCCGGACGGTGACCTGCTCTTCGTGAGGATGCTCCAGGAACTTGATCTTCAGAGCCTTCTCCGCTGCCCGGATAAGCAAATCCTCCTCATAAGCAGGGTTAAATCCGATGCAGAGTTGAAGTTCCTCCCCTGTCCTCAGCTTCATGGGCTGCAAGGAGATGAAGAGAAAATGTTCAACGTGTGACCCCAACACGGGCTTCTCGCTTCATCCTTCATTTTCTTCACGCTGTCTGACCAAGCACCGCACTTTTTTCTGAAGCTGCCTGAGGCTCACGGTTCTGTGCTCTGCACCAATACAAGAGGAAATCCACGTTGGTCTCCTGAATTCTGGAGCCGCAGAAGCCACCTGCTAAACACAACCAAAGCAGCACTCTGGCACCCAGGCCTTCGCCCTCTGGAGGAACTCCTTTAGCCTGCAGCACAGCGGTGGCTGCACCTCTGACAACACGTGCACTGCAGAGCCCATGCCCAACACCTTCCGCACACACCAGGGCAGGAGCCAGACAGCAGCTGGAGAAGCCTACCTCAGCCTTCCCAAAGGCAGGGCTGCCCTCAAAGACAGCAAGCTGTTCCCCAGCTTATCTGAGGATGGCTGCTGGAGAGCTGGCATGCCTTCCAGCAGACACCTTTCCTACAGCTTGCCCACAGCTGGGTGCCTGCTCCCTCCTCCCCCTGTCTTCAAGCCAGGAGGTCTCTTCCCGATTCAGATGGCATTCTGTTTCCTTCAGCAGCTCGTTTCACATCTGATTTAGCTTGGGCCACTTTACTGCAGACTCTACAGAACACACTTCCATCATGGAGGACCTCCCAACAGAGACACACCACCACGTTCATCCCTCTTCAAAGCCCAGCAGCAAGAAAGTCCGGGGCTGCTCACCTGAGCATCTGCAGGGAGAGGCTGCTGGTCCGCAGTGCAGATGGAGAAGGGCTGCTCTAAGGCAAGGACCACGCTGAGGGGCAGCGAGCACATGTTCTTTACAGAGAGAGGCTTGTACATCACAGCCAGGACATCACCGGGGTGCTACAGAAACAGGAGACAAGAAAAAATGACCTTGAAGTGGCCATGGACCTCCTCCCCTTCAGACGCATTTCAAATTTTCCAACCCCAAAAGTGCATCCATCTCTATTTACTCTTTTGATTGGTTTCTACCCCTCTGCAAAGTTTGTCCTCCAACTCTAGCAGACGCTTTCGCGTTTAGAACCCACAGCCTTCCCCAGGGGACAGGGAAACAGTCTCGCGTACAGATGAGGGAGCAGCCCCCCAGAGGAGGCAGCTGCTTCAGCAAGATCCAAAACAGAAAGTGAACCCACTCTGGCTCCAGTTGTGTGTCCTCTCCTGCCCAGAGAGCACACACAGGCACAAGGCACAAGGCCATTTCCACTCCCATACAGTAGTTTCTTACCACCCTATCAGCTCTGCCAGGCCCGCAAGGCAGTGATGCTGCTCAGAGGAGGCAAGCAAGCAGGATATGGCCTGCAGCGGACAGCCTGCAGCAGCCCGAGGTCAGCTTTGAACATTCACGGGCACATGCAGACAGCTCCAAACCTCAACAGTCTGGCCGCAACCTGCTGCCCCTGCTCCACTGACAAGATGTTGCAGCCTCAAAGCTAAGCTCAGCCTAAGCCTTTTCCTCCTGTCCATGCATTGCTCCGCGCTTCCTGCATGGTTTATCTAAACTAGACAGTCTTTGGGAAACTAATTGTGGATGCATTGGCATCCAACTCCTGCAGTGTCGCAGCACGCAACACATGGGAGCATGTGGCATCAAGCAGACCACAGGCAGACATCAGGGGGAGCTGAAAAGCTTCTGATTAGATGTGAACCGCCTGCTCACAGGATTTGTGCTTCTCTGGAAGCCTGGGAAGTGGAGGAGAGACCTGAAACCGCAGAAACTAAATCATGAGCTATCTGCTCTTTTTCAGACACCTCACGCGACGGGGAAAGGTGATGCAGGAGTCGGGATCCAGACACTAAAGGGCACACACGTTGCACTGGTGCTCTCATCGCTGCAGCTGAAGGGCACTCGTGGGTCCTTTGAAGAAGGTGAGGCTTGGGAAAGGCAAAGAGGCAGCACCCATACCGACGGCAGGGAAGGCAAAGAGGCGCAAGAGATGCCAGTTTTTCCTCATTAGCTTGAGGAGTTGACAGGAATCTCAGCTTTTCTCAGCTTCCCTACACGATCGCTGCTCGGACATCACCACACCTTGGAAGATCCTCAAAACCCTGACTACAGACACTGGCGTCTCTCTAGAGGGGGGCATGCTCCCCCTCGCCAGAGCAGCTGTAATCTCAGTTCTACCTGGCTCAACTTAGAGAACAGCCTCATCTCTAGCAGCATCCTCACTCCTCTCACCACCACCTCAGGGAGGGTGAGGAGGGATCTGCTCTCCACCTGCAGCCCCAGCACACCAAGTGGCTCTTCCAAAGCCCACGCTGCTCTCACGGGTCCCACATCTCAGCCCGTGCCCTTGGCTCAGCAGCTCAATTCTGTCTGCACCTCGAGAAGGGCAGAATAGAGCTGCGGAGACTGTCCCCAGCCCCACAGGGGTGAAATAATGATCTCAGCATTCATGACAAAAGCTGGGCCTGGCTCAAGTCAACAGCCAAAGCTCTGTGGACTTGGAGAACTTCCTCCTTAGGACACAGGCACACCCCAGCCACACCAGTCAGTGCCAGGATGCAATGCAGAGACTCACCTTCTCCACCCAGAAAGTGATTTCTCTGCTGGATATTTGCAGAGCAGGAGCAATGAACTCGCACGTGACGTCCACCTGCACGATCAGATTCTTCACTCCCTCCTTGCCCACGATGGCGTGACACAGCAGCTTCTCCTTCACCACCTGCATGCGAGCCACACGGCCCCCAGCGGGTGTTATCAGGGTGTCCACAAAACACACTGCATCTTTGAGCCGCCCACCCACACGCCCCATTACTGCATGAAGTTACAGCCATTGGTCTCCTCAGGAACCCTCTCTTCTTTATAAGCTGCATCCTCTTTGTTCTGCACTCACGCGTCCCTCGTGTTACAACCCAACCACCACAAAAGGCCCTCAGGAGTCTTGTGCTGCCTACAGCTCTCAGAACAATCCCTGCCCAAACGGTTATTGCTTTGCTTTGTCCCACTGCCAAACAAAATGCTTACCGAAAACTGTAGGAACTCATTAAAAAAAAACAAACCAGACTGTATGAAGGGAAACAGGGGATAGAAGGATCAATGCCAGCAAATCCTCCCTTGCAAGTTTAGTGGAAAGGATCCCTGGGAAAACCCCAAACAGACAGCCTGCCTTCCTAGGATGTACTGTGTCCCCCTAGACCTGCCTGTAAAACAAACCTCCCCAGGAAAGAGATGTCTTCAACCTGGCATGAAAACCCTCTACTTAAGCTGGATGCTCTTACATCCAAGACTTTTCCTGATTCCTCCTCATGGTTTCACTTCCCCACATTCCTCCCTTTTTTTCTCTCTCTTCCCTCTGATAGACCACCACAACCCAACTCCTCCTCAGAGCCTAGAGACGTCAGAATCACCTGTGCTGCACGTGCACCACAGGGTCTTGGGCTTCTAACCAGCCTCAAGAGTATGAAGTTCCCGAGACCTAGGGAAGGTGGAAGACCCAATCCCAGGCTCTTGGCTTGGACTGCACGAGCCAGGTAGCCACAGCTGAGCTCACAGATGCCCATTTGGCTTTCCAGGAAGGCACCCTCACCAGTGGCCTGACCATTTCCCTTCTGGTTCCTTCTTCCCTCTTCAGCAAAGCCTCATGGGCTCAGGACTGCACACGGACAGTCCCATCGGAGTCAACCAGCTGAGGGATCAAGTCTTCCTCAAGCTACCACTCAGGCAATCCTTTAAAACACCTCTCAAACTCTAGCAGCAGCAGGAGCTTAATGCACATTTATTCCCCATTCACTTAAACACTTGTGCCCAGTGCTCCTGGAGCCAGGGAAGGCACACCGGGGTCAGACGGCAGCTCCTCTGCAGAGCTGGATTTCCCCCGGAGAGAAGGGTCCAGGGAGGAGAACACTCAGTGACCCTGCTGAAATCTGCCCCTCTGAGCTGCAACCCAAGGGTGCTGCAAGACCTGCCTGCCCTCGGCACACGGGGGCTGGCTGAGGGAGCGGGGCGAGCGCTGATGGGAATACTGACACAAGTCAAGCTCTCAGTTCTAATGATCCCTGGAACACTTTCCCATGTGGACGGACATCATTCGGATCATTAGAGCTGGCACACTGGGTTCATTTCTCTCGTCCCGGTCTCCGGGCCGGACAAGCTCCCGGCCCGTGTCTGTCTACAGAGGAAAATCAATGCTGCTCCCAGACACTCCCTACCTTCCTGGGTGTTTTGTTTCACTCGCTGCTTCCCCACACAGACAACTGCCCATTTCTTTAGTTACTTTCTGCCTGGGCTCCCAGTCTACCTCTAACTTTAAGGCCAGCTGAGAAAACTGGGGCTGCTCAGCCTGGAGAAGAGAAACCGCGGGGAGACCTCAGAGCAGCCTTCCACTAGCTGAACGGGGCCTACAAGGATGCCGGACACGGACTCTTCTCAGGGACTGCAGCAACAGGACAAGGGGTAATGGACTTAAACTCAAACAGGGCGAGTTCAGGTTAGATACAAGGAAGAGGTTCTTCACTGTGAGGATGGTGAGGCACTGGCACAGGTTGCCAAAGCAGTGGTGAATGCTCCATCCCTGGCAGGGTACAAGGCCATGCTGGACAGAGCCTGGGGCGACAGTGCCTTCAGGCCATGTTTTGCTACCACCAAGTTGGCTTTATGGTAGCCATGGAACTCAAAAAGCCTCAGCAACTGATGGTGGCGAGCATGGAAAGCAACTGGTGCTGCCACGGTAACTTATGGCAGGAAACCAGGTTCTCAGAAGCACTTGCCCATTTGCTCAGGCAAATGTCAAGGGGCTGCACAAATGCCCTGATGCAGAACTCACCTGGGGGGTGCTGCAGGAGCCTTTCAGCACCACCTCCGCTGTCTGACCGGGCATCAGCTCCGTCCTCAGCGGCTGAAGCTTCAGCACGGGGCCACAGGAGGAAACCTTGCCCTTGCTCTTACTGATGCGAGGGAGACGCTTGCGCTGCTTAAGTGTGGTGCCACCTTCTGTGGTCCAATAGAGCAGATGGGTGCGTCGTCCTTTGTTTGTCATCTTGAAGCGGTAACAGCAGGGATCCAGGCTAGAGGAGAAGCAGAGACACAAAATGGCAGGGGAGCTGCTATTTGCCACTGGTCACCCAGCTTCAGCACCCTGAGGGCACGACCTGACTGCACACTCGGCTTCACCAAGAGCCAGACCTTGGCTGCCCCTAGGTTTGTCACCATCCAGCAGCTGCTCTGCTGGCACCCTTCCAGCAAGGAAGAGCTTCGTAAAGAGCCGGCCCCACATGCAAGTAGCTGGAGGAACAGCCTCGCTGCCACTCCACCTTCCCCTTGGGAGCTGTTGTTCATGCCTCTGAGGCGTCTCGTAGGGAGCATCCAACCCTCATTGCCCCCAACGTACCACCCTCTGGTGGCGGCTCTGCAGCCGACAGCAATGGCAACAGCTCCAAACTGAGCCCGCGGGCAAAGACATAAAGGGGGGCAGAAGACAACTACATGAATCACATGGACACCGTCCCCTCCATTGGGCAGCCAGCTTGTGGCTGCACTGAGCACAGGAAACTCTGGACAAGCACCAGCCTCCCTGCGATGTCCCTGCGTACGTGGAGGGCTCGTGGGTGCGTATTTTACCTCTCCAAATGGGAGAGGTAAATGGGAGCCAAATGGGAGCCAACTGGGGGATGACACAGGGCAAAGAAATTCTGCTGCTCCTCCAGGGCTCCTGGCCAGAGGGGAAATAAACCAGTGCCATTCATTCAGTCGAGGAGCTGCTAACAAGCTACTGCCCAGGCTTGCTGCTGCTGTGAGATCTTACTCCAGACGGAATGGCAAAGCAAGCAATATCACTGCAGAGAGAAACATGTCTGTACTTGTAAGGCAGCATTTCTCAGCTGGAGGCTTCCAGGACCTGCTCTCTTCCTCCAAATCTTTGTTTGATAAAGTGAGGAGACAAATGGATTATGACTAAAGACAATTCAGCAACAACTTAGCAACTGCTCTCCAGCTCGGTGGCTTTCAGAGTACCTACTGACTTGCAGATGGCCATAAAATGTCTCCAAAGGAAGCCCTGTGGCTTCAGGGAAGCAGAGCCAGGACTGTGAGCACTGAAGAAGCTTGAGGGACTGCAGCAGAACTCCTCCTTGCTGAGCCCATGGGGAAGTGGGAGCTGAGAGATTCCCTACCTGAAGCAGGGCGCCAGGTTGAGCTCCGGGCCAAAGGGTTTGTCAATGACAATCGTGGTGCCAACGCCAACAGCCTGGACGGGGATGACGTAGGCACGACTGTTCTCAATGAACAGCACCACCTCGTCCTTGAATTGCTCCGTGTCATCCAAGTTTGCAGTGACAGCCAGAGACACCTCGGCCTTGGCAGGGATCACTCCCTGACTGGGTCCAACGGTCCAGCACGAGTCTGCACCAGCCTGGAAGACAAACAACACTCATTTAGGACGGAAACCACGGACCTGGCTGCCACCAGCCAAGGCCTGCCCAGGCAACACGTTCACACCGAGCCAGTGGGTGTGAAGATTCCACTGACATTCATGTACAGCTTCTCTGGCTCGTGCTGACACAGGGCAGCTCACTTGGAAAGGAGCCCTGAGAGCTCCGCTCCAAACGTGAATCTGAGAGTCTGCTCCCTGACAAAGCTCATTTATCAAAGCTTGGCAACAAGCCCGCCAGAAAATTGTACCCCAGAAACTATTCCTGAGGAATGAGGATGGGGGTCTCGACGGAGCCAGACCTTCAACTCCCTGGCGTGACCCAGCACAGCCCTGCTGGGCCCGCCCAGGCCAACAGCCCACGCCAACAGCCCAGGCCAGGGGAGGACGATTTGCATCCTCTCCTCATTCTTTCAGTCAGCATCTGCTCTGGCTCCAAGGGGCAGCACCGTGCACTGCTGAACAGGAGACCTGCCAGGACCACAAGGCTCTGCCGAGACACATTCCCTTGGGTTTCTAGGTCAGCTTCTGCCTGCCCCCAATCCAGCCTGTGTCTCAGAGACAAGAAACCTCTTGGAGCCACGCTACAAAATACCCCCACTTTCAAGACAAATACCCAACCTCTGATAACATCTCTGCTACTTGCTTATCCTTGAGTGCGCCGCAAAATGATGCCGTAGCTGCATGCACTGCATGCACAAAGACAGTGGCTATTTCTGACCCTATAGCAGCTTCTTGTACTATTGGGCATCAGAGCTCCTGAGTAACCAGTAAGGGCTGGGATCCACCACTTCAGAAGTTCACCACGATAATCAGAATCTTATCCCAGCACAGACGTCCATCGTGAATGAAAGCTTCCACAATCTGGTTACAATGGACACCAGTGTGCAGCTGACGGATGGAGGGAGGGAAGGAGAGAGGGAGGAAGGGACGGATAGCTGCCCCAAGGGATGACTGAGGAGACACCACAATCAGCTCTCTTGAATCTGTTTACAGATGAGTCACTGAAGTGATCTGGTCACTCTGGCCTTGCACAAGTGACAGAGGAAGCAGAACTCCACGTTACAAATGCAGCTGCACTTGATCAAGCCGTAGCTCTAGCGAGAGCCGTAGCTCTAACAACAGCATTCCCATTCCCGTAGCTCTAACAACAGCATTCCCATTCTCAGTCAGGCTGAGTCACTGTCCTCGTAGGGCTGCTCATGAAGGGGAAATAAACCCCGTCCTGCACCAGCTGGCTGCAGAGCCTTGTCCCAGGTGGTTCAGCATTCCCTGTGGGGGGGACCCTCTGTTCTTCATTTCAAAGCTGCTCCTTATCCACACAAACAGCCAGTGGCAGGAAACAGCCCAAAAGCACCCCGAGCCCTGCAGGAGGCGGAGATCAGAGCCTGAGGCTGGCTACATGCTCCCGCCAACAACCGGCCTCCTCCTGCCTCCTCAGCATCAGCATCTCCTCAGCACAAGCACGGGGACCACTGTGGTTTAGCCTCTGCCCCGAGCACCGTCAACGGGATGTTTTACGGGATCAAGGGGCAGAGCTTGTCTCCATTTGTGCTCCCTGTCCACAGCTCACCCCTCCATGATCGCATCTGCCCTCCCTGCCAGGCTGGGGAGGCCAGGGACACCACTCTGCGCATCGCGGCTCTCCAGGGCACGGCTACGGCTTGCCCAGCTGCTGCCAAGCGCAACATTTAAGAACCAAACTGCTCCTGCTTTGCCTTTGGGAAAAGCTCTCAGCTTGCTTCTAGAAGCACAGCTGTCTTGAAGACTTCTAACCCTCTGTAATTCAGTTGCCAATAGGCACAGCGCAACAGGACATGTTTGCTTTCCCCTGACGAGCAGAGTAACAATTGCTTTGCTTACCAGCAAGTAAGAAAGGGCACTGAAGGAGGCAGCTGCTGAGGGCACTGGGGTGCTTGCTCTTTGCAGAGGTCAAAAGCAGATTTTTATGGTGCGGACAAAGCAAGCTGCCTGCGAATCCCCCACTTTGAGGTTCTATTTAACCCCCAAATGCCTGGAAAAGCAGCAGGAGGGAAATTCAGCCCCCTCCTCCTTGCCCAGGGGGCTGAGCCTGTGCTCTCACACCCTGCTGGATGCCTCATGCGCAGACACAACCAAGTCCCCAGCCACAGGCCTGCGTGAAGCGGCTCCAGAACTTCAACAACCCAGCCTGCAGAAGAACAAACCTCCTCTCAAGCCCCTCACAGACGCCCCTCCGGTGGGGAGCACCCCCCAGACCCAGCATACGAGCCCTTCCTGGCTGCATCAGCCCCTGTCAGAAGACCCCACAACCTCCTTCTGCTCCGCAGCCTGTTCCACCCTGCCGCCTCCAGGAATTAAACAGCCTCTTTCTGCAGCCACATGCTCTACAATGTTACAGAGCACACAGGCTCTGCAGGTACACAACCCTTACAAGTCTGCTTCTGGGCAACAACCCAGCTGGTTTGACCCCCGAGGAGGTGTGAAACCCACTTCACCCGAAGCGCCTTGAGGACAGACCTCTCAGTTCCAAAAACAAAGACTCTCACAGCTAAACGCCTTCCACAAAATAAAGGGAGAACTTGCAGAAATGAACTCCTTTCTGCTCAAACATCTCTGCAAACTCTGTTTTACTGACGGGTGCCCCAGCTACAAGTGCCCCCGGAGCCAGGCTCCTCTTGCTGCACTCGGATGGAACATCTGGCTTTCTCTCTCAGACACATCTCAGTGACGTGGAAATGTTGCATAGAAATAAGTGCTCCAGTCACAGGCTGCTATGGGCCACTCACTTGCTCTGGAAAAAAGCCCCAGCGACACTTACCATCTTTGCCGAGAAGGATGTGGGGATGACAGACTGATTGGAGAGGTGAAGGGTCCGGGAAGCATCTTGTAGAACTTGGATGCTGCCAAAATTTATCTCACTTGGGTGCACGTGGACAACTGGTCCTTCTCCAGTGCTCAATAAATGGATTTCCTGCTCCAGGAGGCAGGCAGGAAAGAGAAAAAAACAACAGGGAAGGTTTAGAATGACTGGACAGCTCTAAGGGGGCTCGTAGGCTGAGGGAATTCTGACTGTTTGAAGCTGTCAGGGTTGTGAGGCTGAAACAGGAAGGCTGGAGCAAAGGTGGCACCTGGAGTGGTCCCTGCGGATCTGAAAGCCACAAGATCCCATTAGGAGGGGATACAGAACCCCCATCTCCCACGCATGCTTTTCACACCTCCTCCATGCTGTCAGCTCTCCTTCCGCTACTCTGTGCCTACGCCTGCTCCTTGTACTGCTCCATCATGCCATAAACCACCCTCCCTGACTGCTGCGGCTGCACAGCCACACTGCACAGGAACTTCTTCAACCTTCCCAAAGCTTCTCCTGTGAAAACCAGTAGAGGCTGGAAGCAAAGCTCTTCTCAGCAGAGATTATGCAAGTTAGTTGCCTCTCATTTGTGCTTGTGTGCATTCCTGGTATTACTTCTTTATTGCACCAAGACATTCATTATTAATTGCATCATTCGAGCAGTATTTTTTTCTGCTGACAGACTGAGACCCAAAAGTTTGTTCCTGCAGAAGGGGCACAAACTAGCGGAGGAGGAATGTGGATCCTTTTGCTAAACCCCCTTCTCACATCACTAAAACCAATGAGAATTTATCCAGTCTGGCGGGATTTCCCCAGCTCCAAACACCCCAAGCCTTAACCAGGCTTGTAGAGCCTGAAGAAGGGAGGGCTCTGGGGAGACCTTAAAGCACCTTCCAGTGCCTAAAGGGGCCAACAAGAAACCTTGAGAGGGGCTTTGGATAAGGGCCTGCGGGGACAGAACAGGGAAGGACGGCTCTAAATTGACGGGGGGGGGTGGTGATCAATATGGGATCCTGGGAAGAAGCTCTTCCCTGTGAGGGGTGGTGAGGCTCTGGCACAGGTTGCCAAGAGGAGCTATGGCTGGCACAGGCTGCCCAGAGGAGCTATGGCTGCCCCATCCGTGGCACTGTTCAAGGCCAGCTTGGATGTGGCTACCAGCTCCCGAAGCTGCACTCAAGCCATAAGGCAGACCTAGAGGAAATGACACCCAGAAACTCCCATTTGTGCAGGCAACACCCAGCCAGGTTTTGACCAGCATTTGCGGGCTGCGAGCAGCAGCCGAGCACGAGCGCAGCGCCTTGAGGATGGATTGACCGGGCACAGGGTCACTCAGTCCCATGTCTTCTCCAGGCATTAGTGTTGCTTATGCCACGAATGCCTTCTTTCCTTGTAGACAACAGCCATAGATCATTTTCCCTGGAAGAACCCCTGTACGCTCTACATCCCACCAAGATGAGAGGCACAAAGGCACACGTCTGCCCCAGCACTCACCAGTGGGGATTCTTTACTCCCAAACACCGCAACACGAGCAACGGTGTCCTGCTTTCCCGTCACCTGGACTTCCAGTGTGAACGGGATCTCCACCGAGCTCTGAGGCTGGATAATCCCACGGGGCTCAGGGCTGGAGTACCACACAGCAGCAGCATCCTTGTTCTCCTATAAGGGACAGAACCAAACACGGCTTCAGACTGACCTTTGAGGAAACTTTCAACTCTTTAACATCTACCACAACGGCAACTCACACACGTGTCTAAAAATGCCTAGGAGAAAGCAGAAAGGCACAACTCAAGATGCAAGACATGTATGGGTTCAGCATCCCGAGGGGGGCCAACAGCTGCTGCCTCCACAACCCCCCGTCCCGTGCTGGCAGCCTCCTTGCAGCAGCTTTTCACAACCCTACAAGTTCTCCCGCATTGAAAGCATCCCGAAGACTAGAATATAATCTGCTTCCTGGAGAGTTTAAGCTGCTTCCTGGAGTTGACATTCAGGTAGCTTCCTGTTCCCAGCAAACCTTTAGGGTTGAATACAAACCAGCAACATCTTAACCAAACCCGGTTTTTCCCTAACAAACCCCTAGGTGACATTGGAGGCAGGAGGCGGATGCGATGCCAAACCTGAGGAAGAGCCCAGTAGCAGCCTGGAAGGTTGCTGTCGTTCACAAGGGTCAGCATCTGCTGGTAAGGGACTTTGAGAGAGCATCGTCCAAAGGTCAGAGCCGGGTGGAGCACTCGCAGCGGGGGAATTACACATCTAGGCAGAGAGATGAGCAAAAGGGAATTAGATTCTGACACAGCGTTTCTTACTTGTTTACTTCTCAATGAGCACCAAATGGAGCACGACCCATTTGTCACCGTCAAATAGACATTTGATACGCCTACAGTGAGAAACAGCCTTCAACTTCTTTTTACCCAACAACCTCTTGCAAAAGAGGGGCAGACCCTGAGTCTCAGCATCACAAAAGCTGCTCAGTGCCCAGGCAGAGCACAGTGCCCTGTCCCAGGTCAGCTTTGCCCCTCCTTTGCCCCAGGAGGCTCGCAAGGACCCTCTCAATGGCCCCCAGCGAGGTGTGAGCTCTGAGGGAGCTTTCCCACCGAGGAGCAGCGCTCGCCAAGGCTCCAGGAACACCAGACTCCAGTGTCTCAGGGAAAACACCGCTGTGTCCCTGCCTGAAATCCAGCCCTTTACCCCAGCAACGCAGGGTGCAGGCCACCACCTGCCCTGCGCCGTGAGCGATAACCCTCTCCCAGGCCCTGTGGCTGCCTTGCTCCTTTCCCCACGGGTCCGCACGCCAGCTGCTCCCATTTGCACTTGTTCTACACAACTGCAGCCCAGGCACTGACTGCACAACTCTGCCCGGGAGAGGGAACAGCACCGGTGAAATGCATCCCTCTTGCCGTTGAACTGACGCCCACCGCAGCACAACAGGCCTGAATGCGGCTGAAGCAAGAACAACTTTGAGCTTAACTCCGAGAACATCAATGCTCAGCAGAGCCAGACGGAAGCACAAAAACCTGAGCTCACCTTCCACACCAAGGACTACTTTGTCTGTCACAAGATCTCGCCTTTACTTTTCCCTCACCAGTCCTGCCCTAAGCCCCTTGCCCGTCTGCACGGCCCCTCCTTAACTGAGGCAGACAACAGCTTGCAGCAGCTGCTTGCTGTGGCCCAAACCAGTCCTGGATTCTGGCCACAACCCAGCACAAGCCCAACACTTGCAGGAAGGAGGAGAGGCGGCCCTTTGGAAACATTACACCTCAAGCCCCCAGAGCAGGCCGATAAGGAATATAATCACAGTTTCCTGTAGGAGAAGGCCCTGGGCCGTGCCTGTGCCTGAGCACAAGTGCTGCTCATCATGGACTGCTTTCCATGCGCTGCTGTTCTCCTGTCTAGCTGGGCAGAACTAGCTCATTGAGCAATGCTCCTCGTTTGGAGCTGGAGCCAGCCAGCTCTACGCAAGGCAGCACCACTTGCTTCTGGCAGATGCATAGGGAAAGAAGAGGGGCTGCAAGGGAAGCGTTGGTACCTGGCTCTGACGGGCAGTGATAACACCTCTCTGCCAACACCATCCACATCAACCACCAGGGCCAGCTTGTATCTCTTCACGGTGTTGGAGCACAGGGTGACCTGGAAGACAAGAGCATCAAATACTTCATCACTCCCAAAACCCATCGGCCATATGCAGTGCCCTCCACATCTCCTTCCACAGCAAGGAAAGGGAGGATTTAGTAGATATGAGGAAGATGAGGTATCAGGAAGAAGTTCTTCCTTGTGCGGGGGCTGAGGCCCTGGCACCGGTTGCCCAGAGAAGCT
Organism: Lathamus discolor; assembly: GCF_037157495.1. NCBI lineage: Eukaryota > Metazoa > Chordata > Aves > Psittaciformes > Psittacidae > Lathamus > Lathamus discolor. Next base: position 25,512,559 of record NC_088909.1, on the reverse strand, counting down.
GCGGCTGCCCCATCCCTGGCGGTGTTCAAGGCCAGTTTGGATGTGGCTTGGAGCAGCCTCGTCTGGTGGAAGGTGTCCCTGCCCATGGCAGGGGGCTGGAACTGGATGAGCTGCAAGGTCCCTTCCAACCCAAAACAGGCTAGGATTCTGTGATGTTTGCCTTTAATTCTTCTGCTGGTTCATGTGTAGAGCACAGTCTCTGGCAGTAACAGAAGTCTTTGGACAATACCTGAATTACTGAATGCGCTTTGCGTTGCCAGGGCAGATGTAGAGCCCAACACTAGTGCCCAACTCTTACTCGCAGGATGCTCAGAGCCAGCAGTGCTAAAGCCCCCTCAATGCCACCGAAGCTCCAGCTCCACCTCTGAAGCACACAGGGCTGGACTCTTCGCGTACCTGGATATCCAAGTGTCCCTTGGCGCAGATGGTCCCTGTGCAGGGCCTGATAGTAAATTCAGCTGGCTTCTTGGCACCTGGGGCTCGCTTTCTCCACGACGGACCAGTGCTGTCTGACACCTGAGCAAAACTGGTCACGCTGGGTGCTCCCGAGCCGTCCCCAGGAATGCGAAGGTTGAAGTTGAAGGGCACCGAGGAAGTGTTAGTGAGGCGGCAGCACAGGGTGCGAGGAAAGCCTGGGAAAAGGACACAACAGGAGTTTATTATCCCGTGACTCCTGGGGTGGACATCCTGCGGTGATAAAAAACTGCGCTTGGAGTTTGCCTCCTTTCAATGGCAATTACAGCTGATTGAGAAGCTCTGTGAGGAAGTCGTCGTCAATTACGGTCCCTTTTACGCTTGTCACACAGAAATGCCACTCTGACACAAGTGTCTCTAACTGTGAGGAGCTCTCACCTCCCCCAGACCAGCACCAATTCCTTCTCAACCATGACGGTGCATCCAGAACATTTACTCTCAAAAGTCAGTCCAGAAAAGTCCCTGTGAACTCCACAAACACTCCCACAGTTTTCGAGAGATAAAAGCAGTATGTTGTCATCAAAGAGATGATCCAGGAAAGGAAAGGAAAGATGAAATTGGCAGCCACAGCATGATGCAGAGCACTCTGAAGCAGTTTCTCCAGACAGGAACCTCGGTGCATCTCCTGGTTTGGGACAATCGAGACTGAGCCTGTGGCAGCTCACGGCCCACTTCACTGGAGGCAAACCTGATGCTTGCTCAAGAACAAGCAGGACCTGTGTCTCACCCTCCCGAAGGAGTGGGGACAAACGGCCATGCTGCCTTTCATTACCCCACAAAGGCTGACATGGCTTCAGCTTTGGTACTTGCTTTCCATAATGGAAGCCACTGACACAATCGCAGCTGATCTGGGGGGTTGAGTTCACATTTAAACTTGAGACCATCTCAGTGAGAAGTCCTTTGCGAGACTGAGGTGGAGAACCAGAATCTGCATCTCAGTGGAGAAGCTCTGGGTGCACAGCCGCCAGCTCTGTCAGCAGAGCTGGGCTTTTGGTGGGGAAGGAGGAGCCCATGTCTGAAGACATGGGCGCCCAATGCGGAGCTACTGCTTGGCCATGTTACCTGGGAGCTGACAACGAGTTGGCCTCACAGCACTAATTGATTTCTCACGCTAACGGTCAGGTGGGTAAATGGTGCCCTTGCCTCACAACAGCAAAATTCACCCAGGGCACCTACAACTTGCCTTCAACTCCCTTCTCCAGTTGGCCGCGGACAAGAAAGACTTTCACAGTCATTCTGTTGCTGAGGACTGGCAGATTGGGGCTGGACTGACTGTGAGGGACACCAGAGAACACTGACTTTCTACTCCCTCCGTTCTATTTGAACCATTCAATTGGCTCTGTGCCATTCTGTCTGGTTCTGTTTGATCTCATGATGGCAAAATACTGCCTAGACCTCCCACCCTGCAGCCCAAGCCCAGGGCACACTCACCAAAGGAGACTTCACCGAAGCGGAGGGACGATACATTGAAATGAAACGCCGGCCCAGTGACACAGCCACTGTGAGGACAAAGGCAGAGGAGACATGGCCTCGGTTAAAGAGAACTGCAAAGCCTTCAGCTTTCCTTACCGTTCCGGTGGGTAAAAGCCAGCCTGAGAACCTCAGGGGGTTTCACATCAAGCCCTCACCCTCATGCTCAGCACAGCATCCAGGTGGACGGGAGGCAGCCAAAGCAAAGCGGTCAGCAGCCCATAGCTGCTTGTGGGGCTTGGGGCACAGTGTCATGCAGGGTATGCCCCCAGGTTGTTGATGGCCTGAGGAAGGACACCAAACAAGTGATGGCTGCGTGCCTCAGTTTCCCCATCTGTAATGTGTTGGACACAGGGGTGTCCCCAGTAAAGCACACTCAATGTAACTACCCTTCCCAGCCACAGCTTTCCTGCTTTGGCATTTCTTAGCTGGAACCGCTCTTCCCATGCAGTACAGGAACACCTTGCTCAGAAGATCTTGATCCACGCAAGCGTTATGGGGGCAGGAATTTGAGACACGAAGCCGGGGGAGCCCCAGACATCCCTTGACAAGAGCCGCAACAGCTCAACAGAGCGGACAGTTGAATCTTGGAGGAAAACATCAGCCAACCACCAGGGCACCAGCTGACCCATCCAAGAGCAACACGTCTTCAACCACCCAACACAGAATCGTCAAATCATCTACGCTGGAAAAGACCTTTAAGATCATCAAGTCCAACTGTCACCCCAGCGCTGCCAAGCCCACCACTAATCCGTGTCACTAAGGGCCTCGTCTACACGGTTTGGGAACACTTCCAGGGATGGTGACTCCACCACTGCACGGGGCAGTCTCTTCTAATGCCTGACCACCCTTTCGGGGAGAAACTGTTCCTAACATCAAGTCTAAATCTGCCCTGCGCACACTGAGGCCGTTTCCTCTTGTCCTTTCCCTTGTTACTTGGGAGAAGAGACCAGCCACCTCCTGGCTCCATCCTCCTTTCAAGTAGTTGCAGGCATAACGGAACCTGAACACACCGCATCTCCTCACCTGCCCTTAAATTCAGCAGACTTGAAGGCTCCAAACTCCAGGACTCACCAACATCCACCTGAATCACCACATGAAGCTGCACAACACCCATTAATTTATTTCATGGTTGATGCCAACCAATGCCAGCTCTGCCTCTCAGCTCAAAATCAAGGACCACAGCAAATGGTGTGTTCAACCCAACCTATTCCACGGCTCCCTCTTGCTGACAATTCCACTTCATTTGCTGCTGCGGTCGCAAGGAGTCAGCGTCAAACTGGAGTCAAGGTTAGTGTGGGCTCCTAGTGTGGGGATGCCAGGATGAGAGCCAAGATCAAGACCTCAGACAAGCCTTTTCTTTCTCTGCTCCATCAGCAAATGAGGTAGGTGGGAGATGACTACCCAGAGAGAGCTACAGATGTGGCCGCCAAGCTCTTAGAACCCTCCTCACCTCACAGTCAGCGTCAGAGGCTCAGGGGATCCCTTCACATTGAACTGGAATTCCTCTGTGAACTGCCCCACGACACTGGCATTGAAGGAGATCCAGATGGCCTGATGATCAAAAGGCAAAAGCATGCCCTCCCGGGGGCCAAAGGTGAAGCAGGAGCCCAGAGCTCTCTCCGGAGGGACCACGCTGAAGGGAGTCTCAGTAACTCCTCTGTTGAGCAGGAACACCTGCAGCAGCAGCGAGAAGGCAACATGGAAATACATGAGGAATCCTCTTTGCTTACAGAAGGCTCACTTCTTTTCTATTTTAGCAATTAACATCTGTAAAAGGCAGAAGATGCTGAGCGCTGCTGCCAAATACAACAGGACGAGTTCTGCCTCGGGGATTTTTTCCATGCAAAGCAGGGATAACTTCACACAAACAGAGCCACTCTGGGCTTATTCCCCTGACACAGAGCACTCCACTTGACCTGCAGTGCCAAGCGCCTGCTCAGCACCACCAAGCTGATTCAGACCCATCCCACAGCTCCACGAGGCTCGCTGCTGCCCGCGAGCCATCCGGATCCACCCCATGCCCTGCGCCCCGTCCTGCTCACCCTGTAGCTGTGGCTTGAGCCAACAGTCACCTCTCCGATGCTCAGCTGGTCACAGCTGAGTTGGACCTGGGGCCCGACGCCTTCCCCGCTGATGCACAGGGGCAGCCTGGTCTCACAGCCTGTGGAGGGAAATCTCTGTGAGTGCAATTCCCTCTGCTACGCGGCACTTTCCAGGTTGTCTCAGTGCTGCTGCCGGTCCCTGGGCTGGATGGAACCAGCTCTAGATGCTCCAGGACAAGATACGGGACCCATCTCGTCCCTCAGGACATGCGCCTTGTGGCTGCTTTCTCATTTCTAACCAACCCCCTGGGCTGGTGTCTCAGAGAACCACAGAATGGTTTGCGTTGGAAAGGACCTTAAGATCACCCAGTTCCAACCCCTTGCCATGGACAGGGACACCTTCCACTAGAGCAGCTTGCTTCAAGTCCCGTCCAGCCTGAACTTGAACATTGCCACGGGTGGTGCAACTTCCTTGGGCAGCCTCTTCCAGTGCCTCACCACTCTCACAGGAAAGAATTTCTTCTGTATATCTAAACTAAATCTCCCCTGTTTAAGCTCGAACCCATCAGCCCTTGTCTTATCTCTCCAGTCCCCGATGAAGGCTCTCTCTCCAGCCATGGGAAACCAGCCTTCTCACTGAGCAGATCACATAAGCCATAAATGTACTGCTAACGTGCACATCCCTTGGTGCAAAGGCAACCGAGACCTCAAGGCTTACAGCTAAACTCCAAGGTGGGTCCTTTCCCTTACATTTGCTAGAGATGACAGAGCACAAGATCTTCAGTCTGAAGGCTGCTCTCAGCCACTGAAGCAGCCTAAGGTGCCTGAATCCTGGCTCAAATTTTGGATGAGCTCTCACTGCCATCCCAGCCTACTCTGCACACAAAGTGAGCAGCACGAGAAGGAGGAGAGAGCCACGCCACAAAGACTCATCTTGGACGTAACTGGTCTACAGGGGCCTGGTGCTCCTTCACTAAAGCTGTGTTGCAAATGCTGGCAAAGCCATGGCGGGAAAGCTTATTCCTTCACTGCTTGGTCACTTCTGGGATCAGGAAGGCAGAGCCAGGCATCCTGAGCCCTGGCCTCCGACAGGAGACCACCGGGAACCACGGGGACAGCGGCGTGTGCCAGCACTGCCCTGTTGAGCCCTCCAGAACTACATGAGGTCCGAGTGGGCTGGAAGAGTGTTTCTACCTCCTCTGTGGGAACAGGAGCAGGAGGAAAGAGCTGTACCTGAGATGTCACAGTAGACTGTCTCTTGGTAGACTCTGGCTTCTTTGGGCTTAAAGATCACATTGATTTCAAGGGAAGAATTGGGCAAGACATCTCCCTCCTGAAACAGAAGTGACAGCAAACCATTTATCTTCAAACATCACATTCTTGTTTCCACTGCAGCCCTGGAAGCCTTTATTTAGAGCATCAGCAAAGAGCAAGGAGCAAGCAACGCTTGCCAACAGGATTTACAGGAGAGCTTGGAAGCAGCAGCTTCCAAAGTCCCTCGCCTTTACTGGCACCCGGAAGGGGCATTTTGTTCCCTCAGAAGAGACTGAGCTCTTGCTCGCGGATTTAAGTCTGGGCCACGCTACCAGTTTCTGCAACTCTCTGCTGCTCTCGCAGAGGATCCTGGCACTGGTGCTCAGTCCCAGGAAGCCCTGCCACACATTTCAGGAGGCATCCCTGGTTTCTATAGGCTCTCACTTCCTGCAACTGGTTTAAGGAAAGGCACCTCTCAGCCTTACATGGGCTGCAGGAGCAACCGAGAAGAGAACAGCAGCCCCTTCCTCGGAAAACAAAATAGAAAAAATAAACTACTTTCACCCACTGTAAAAGAAAGAAGAGGTTGGGATTATTCCAGGGTTTACTCCAAGATGAGAAGGGATGCTGTGCTGCTCAGACAGCAGCCATTCTTCATCTCAAGACCATGCAAATACTCAGAAGGCAGGCTCTGGCTGATTGAAGGCCATGGGGTTTTTGCTGGCATCACCAGGAAAGTGAGCAGTTTTCTCTACCTATCTGCAGTAAAACTCAAAAAGCCCGTTTAAACCTGCCAGCCTCGTGTCCAGGCTCACAGACGACACTGGAAGGGAGACTCAGACGTGGTATAAATCCAGGTTTTAGGAAGGGATTGCTGTGCTTGGGCTCAATTTGGCCTCCTTTCCACCCAGGACCATTGCATTCTGCAGGTCAGTATGTGAACTAACAGTGCACCAGTGTCCTTTCTTCAGCCCCGCGCGCTACGTGGGAATGTGTCCTTACGGAGAATAACTGATACCTCTGAACACTGTGAGGACACTCATGAAGTGCCCTTAATTCACAGCCCTTGCAGCAGAGCCCAGCCTGGGGTCGGCTCTTGCCGCTGTTCAGAAATGCTTTTTGCAACAAGTGCCCCTAGCCTCACCAGAAACCGGATGTCTCCTCTCTTGGCACATCAAGCAGCTGATGTGGGATCTGCCAAGGGACCTCCTTCAGAGATGAGAAGGAGGAGGAGCAGCAGGAAGGGAGGTTCTCAGCCATCACTTACCATGGGCACAATGGTGAAAATATCACTGCAGAAAGGCATGGAGCCTCCCTGCACCTCTGTCCCCTGGTTCTGGGAGCTGCAGATGGGAAGGGAAGGGTGTTCTCTGAGAGGGGGGACCAGCCCGTGCTCCGTAGGAACATCAACCAGCTTGTCCTCTTCCAGCCTCTGCAGCCTGTGCCATGGGAGAGACGAACCAAGCAGATAATTGAATAAGCAGCAGATTTGCAAAGCCTGTCGTGTCAGTGCACGAGCAGCAAAGCACTCGGCGAGGAAGAGCAGCAGCTCAGCACAGGGCTGACCCTGAGACACAGGCTCCCACATGGATCCCATTATTGCCGTTCTTCCCAGCACAGCAAGGAGTTTTACTCCTCACTGACGAGCTAACAAGAGGTTTCTTAAAGCTGGCAGCCCTCAAGAAAAAGCCTCCTGCATTGGGAGGGGAGAAGCAACTGGCTTTCAGCTGCTCGTTACCAGCATCACACTTTTCCCCTTCCCTTTTGCACCCACAGGGGTGAGGAGACAGTATCTGCACTGCCTTCCACCAGAGGATCCCGGTGCACTTCCAAAGCAAAGCAACGGATTTGGGCATCCCATCACTTCAGTGACACAAATGGGTTTCTGAGCATGAAAACAGAGGTGCCAAGAGACGAAGGCACTCTGCCCAGCATCACCTAGTAAAGAAGTCAGGACCAGCATCTCTGAATGCAAACCCTACGTGGAATCTTGAACCACCTCATCTTTTCCCTCGTTTTGGCCTCCACTGCAGAGCTGTGATGCACTTAACCTCTCCCTTTATTGGCGGCTGCAGCAGAAATCATTCTAGTGTTTAAAGATCACAAGCGGGAGATTAAAGGGGAGCCCTGCTGCAGAGCGGTTGCTCCTTGCTGGCACACTGCTGTCCCCCCTTCACGCTCCAGTCCCCTGGCCATGAAGAACCAGCGGGTGACAGCACTGGGGGACCAGGGGAAAGCTCCACGTGCAGCAAATCGAGGCAATGCCGTGTGAACAATCATCACCCAGCTAAATCCAAACGCAAAGAGAAGGGAAACAGGCAAGGACGTTACTTGCTGCACACACACTGAGCCTCGCGCACATGCTGTGCATGAGGAGGGCTTCCACACACTGGCATGAGCAGCCCTCAACTCAAGCTCCGTCAGCAGGCCAGAATCACATCCCCAAAAGCGCTGCAGGAGGGACAACTTCTAATGGGCCATGTCTTTTGGGGTCACATCCCAACACAGGCTCCTGCACTGCCTCCTCTCAGGAAAAGGCCCTCTCTCCTCTGAGATCTCAAAAGCTTCTCTGACAGCAGGACGGTGGCCTTGGACCATCCCCAAAACTACGAGTAAGGAGGAACCAAGCGTCGTGCTCAGAGTCAAGGACAGAGACTGGCACGACAGCAAGTCTCATACGTAAAAAATCAGGTTGAAGTGAACTCTGGGGAAAGCTGGTGGCTTCTGAGGGGACAGAGGATCACCCAGGGTCCAGTCCGAGACAGGCAGGTGGGGAGAGATGCTAAAGAAATGGTCCAGGGAAGAATCAAGGCAAGCTCACGAGATTTTCTTTTAACTCAGTGCGTTTGCACAGAACTCACACACTGTGTCATTAAAAACAGACAACAGTGGAAAACTAGTTCTGGCCTTTGAGGCATTTCTGACCTAATTACGCTGAACTTGATGTGCTCAAAGCCCTTGAAAAGTGCTGCAGTTCAAGGCAGTTTCCTGATCAGCTCTGGGTTCAGACTAACTCCTGTATATCTGCACCCATCTGAGCCTGAGAAGTCGCACAAGGATTGCCCAAGCCACATAAGCTTTAAAGTGTCATTTCCAGTTCATCCCCCCAGGCTGTGAGTGTTTCTCTGCTGCCTGAAATGGCAATTTCAAAGCTTTGCCAGAGACACCCTTGGAAGAACCTGCCCCATCTCTCACCACCACGACGACACAGGTTGCTGAAGCCCAAAAGCACTTCCAAGTCCTGGCTGCCCTCCCTTCCCCGCAGAGCCCTCCACATCTGCCCAGCCTATGAGGAAGGGGAGAAACACCTCGTTGGGCCAGAAACCAGGACACTGAAAGGCAACTCCCCAGCCTACGGCAAGATGGCCTCCACCTTCTGGGCCAACCAAGCACTCTACCCTGCCTGTGACTGGAAAAGGAGCCTGCCAGCTTATCAAAGAAGAAACTGCTAGAGTATCACAATAGCTGTGCCACCTGCAGCTCTTCAGTGCTACTGCTCAGTGCAGTCCCAGGTACCGAGTGCTGACACCTTCCTCAGCCTCATGGACTCTCCGTAGTGCACGGATCTCTGAACTCAATAGTTTGCCGCTCCCAAACGTGAGTTTGCCCTCTCAGGCAATCCAGTGATTGCACTCAACCTTCTCTCCCCAAAACATCATCCTCAGCTGTAGCACGGCTGGGACCGCAATGGTAAGGGTTAAGCTCCACGCTGTGCATGGGTTTACGTGCCCTAATCCGTTCAAAAGCCCCAACAGCCCTCTGAGACCGTGTGTTAGTTTTCCCCTGGGGCATCTATCTTTCTGAGACGAATCTCTCAAACAAACCTCAGCTTCTGCCGCTCCTCCTCTTCCTGATCAACAAAACGCTTCCACTGGAAGTGGGCCGTGATGGCACTCTGATTGTGGATGACCAGGGATCTTAGCTTTGACAGCGTGACAGAAGTCTTCTCAACTGTCAAGGAGCTCTTGTCAAGCCTGATGTTGACATTTACAGCTGTTCCACAAAGGCTTTTGTGAACATCTTCACCTGGAACAAAGCAAAAGCAAGTCTTGGCTCATCTCACTTGCTGACGGAAGTACAAGGAACAGAGCAATCTGCAGGCAACAGAAGAAAGAGCTGCAGTTTTGAGCTGCATAAGCAGTTCCCCGGATCAGGACACTTAGCATATCCTGACAGCTGCACATGCTACAGCATGAGGATGTCCTGCCACCACCTTAGGCACCTTATTTTGAGGGACGTTCGTGGAGATGTATCTTTTCAGATGTGCCCGGGTGCCCTTTGGGCTGCCATCCCACTCAGGTCACAGGGAATTCTACATCCAAGTCACTCAGGGACGCTGAGGAGCGCCACCTCAGCCATGCGTTGCCCAGGGTCTCCTGCAGGCAGGAGATGCCCCCAGTGTCGTGTCATCCTCATCTCCTGGTCCTGAAATATTGGGCATAGCTCTGATCTCAGAACCCAAGCGGGAGCATTTGAAATGCAATGGAGAAGGGCAGAAACAACAATGGAAACTACAGAGCAGCTTCTGTGCTGAGCTCTGCACTCAACAGGCTGCTACTGGGCCCTCGGATCCATCTGCCAACTCCTTCTTTGGCTCCTGCTAAGGTCACAGCCAGGTGCCTCACCACTGCCCGCACATTCTTCCTTGTCAAACGTGCTGCTGTTACCACTTCACCACCGGAGAAGTGAGTCCCTTCACTAGGGTAAGTGTCCTCTGGAAGGCTGGAGACTTACTTCCAGCACCAGAGCAACACGCACAGCAGCACAGCCATTTCAAAGTGTTTCTCCAAGGTGGTGTTCACGACCTACCTTCAGACATCATTGCACCCTCACATTAGTGACTCCAGCCAGCCCTAGCAGCAGCTTGCTCATAAACCTCACCACTAAAGAACTGCTGCTAACAAGGCGGTTTCTACAGAATCATTCCCAGGCTACAGCAAAGCTCAGAGCACCCTAATGGCTACCGCTGCCACAGTTACTGCTCCTCCTGGTCACAAGTCCTCAGCATGGCCCAGCTCTCAGCACAGCACCAACTGTACCCATGCAGCACATCACAAGAAGAGGGTCTCTACCTCAAAGGCCTTCCCAGGAACTGTAACACAACAGATCGGGATGAAAAGCAATGACCCGTCAGGAGAGCTCTAGGGGACAGGTTGCAGGCTCTTCAGAGAGCTCTCTTGCACGTTAAAAGCCATCTCCTTTTCAGTCAGACTCCCTGCTGTGAGTTCTTCTGCAATGGAGCACCCAGAATATTCGCCATCGCCCCCGGTGCACCGTGCGCAGGAAGATCTGCCTGCCTTGTTACAGGCTGAAATATTCCAGCACAGGAATATCTGGCAGCCAGCAGGGGAGCTTTGCTCTACTCAGCGTGAAGGAACCTTGCAGAAGGGATTCAACAGGACAATGAAGCCACCAGATGATGACAGACAGCGCAGACACCGCTCTGTTTCGAAGGACACACGGAGGGTGCACCACGCGCTTACCTGTGTCATAGTGAACGATCATTGGACTGGTATAAACACCGGTCTTTGGTGGGTGGAATTCCACCGTGACTTCCATCGCTTCTCCAACGCCAAGAGTCCCAATGGAGGGATCCACAGAGAAAGGGCTGCAACACAAAGAGAGAGATCAGGACTGTATGGGAGATCCGGGCCCTCCGTTAAGTTTGCAGTCTAGTTCGCTTCAGCTCACTTGTGCAAGCAAGGAGCAAGCAAACCACAGTCGGTACAAGAAAACCAGAACATCCAGGATCAGAAATGGAGCGGGTGACTCTCCCTGCTGAAAGAGAACCAGACCTCAGAAGATCCCGCGGTATACCACGACCCCAGCCCCCCACACTCTGCACCCAGTTCTCAGTTCTCAGCTCTTCACCTCTGCACACGTGCAATCCAGTTACTCAGAATTCTACTTTTTTGTGTAGTTCACTTAAAACTTTCCTAATGCTTCCCATTTCTTTATTGCAACTTGGGACTGAAATAGTTCATTGCCGAAGTTCGGGAACTCTTAAAACCCTTGTCAAGGAGCTCTCAACACACGCTCTATTACCCAGTAGAGTAGTTGGCAAGCGCCTTGCAAATAGATGCTAGACTTCACTGGGTATTTACTGTGGTGGTGCCTCTCACCAGCTCATTGCTTGCCTGTTTCTTGAGGCTGTGTTTGGGATCCGTGACCTGAGCCCCTCGAATTGTCCTCTGCCACACAGCACCTTCTTCAGCAGTCAAGCTGCCTTCCTACCTTGCCTCTTCCAACCGAACAGCATCAGACCTGCAAGATGCTGCGTTGGAGACACCACTGCAGTGTAAAACGTGCTTGCAGAGCTTTCTCAAAACACTGCAAGCAATGGCAAACCCCACGTGTCCTGCCCATCTCCAGCACCTCAGATGCTCTGCCTCCTTTTTCTCACAGTTTACAAGCCCATGACCACGCAACAGCGTTTTGCGCAAGGGATGAGCTCCTTTACCTCAGAGTGGTGATGCTGTAGCAAGCCTCCCGCTTCCCCACGTTGCGCACCAGCAGAGTTTTCTGGGTGCTGAACCTGACTGGACACTCGGAGAAGTTCAGCTGCTCAGGGAAGTCCAGGCTGGCTCGGGCACCTATGGCTCGGATAGGCACAAAGAACTTCTCCCTCTCTGTGATGATGATAAGCTCGTCGAAATAATCCTGCAGGGAGAGAAACAATCTCAGCACAGTGCCTTTAGCACCATGCCCATGGCAGAAGAAGAGCTGCTGGTTTCTGTGACTCTCACAGTAGCATTCGGCAATGTACATGCACTTTTTACCTTCATGGCCTTTCATTACAGATTATTTCACAAGCAGGGGCAGCCAGGGACCATGGGGCAGATCCTCTTTAGTTTCTACAGGCATGCTGCCCGAGGGTAGGCCAGAGTATTGAACTACATTTAAGCAGCAAACAGAAGATGAGGAAAAGGCCATGCACAGGCAGCAGACTCTCAGCCCTGAAGCCAACAGACGTTACGTTAAATATTCCACCACTGAAGGGGAAAACAGCCTGAAACAGGCAAGAGCCTCCAGCCTATGGGAGCACAACCTTCACCCCCAGGAAAGAGTCTCCCCCAGGTCTAGATCCAGTGCAACTCCACTGAACGCAGGCCACTTCTTCAAAACCCACACCACATGCCTGCTTTGGAACCCAGCCCTGCAGGTTCACCTTCCCCTCAAGGCGCCATCTCTCGGGACCTCCACTCTCACCTTGTCCTCATCAGGTCTGAAAAGGATGCGGTAGGTTGAAGACATGCCCGGTGCTACCTTATAGTCCTCATTACTCGGGCTGATCAACTCGAAGTAAGGAGAGTTCCCCAGGATGACGTTCAGCAGACGAGGAACCTGCAGGGAAGACACAAGTAGGATTTTGTCGCTTGTGGAAACATGAGAAGGGACCAGGACAGGCCATGTGACATCCTTCCTTACCACCTTTCCAAAACACTTTTAGCTCTGAAGCTACACGCACGTAACACACGAGGGTGGACTTGAATCCCTTCTGCTGAGCTACACAGCTGCAGCACAGAGACAGTAGGAACAACACGCCCTGCTCTGAAGGCAGCAGGAAGGAGATGCAGTACCTCAAGTCACCTGCGTATTCAACAAGCCCAAAGAACATGCTTGCTTCTGCCTGCACACATCCATGCAGTCATACCTCTGGAGGGGGAATGTATTATCTGAAGGCAAACCAGCGTGCGTTATACAGGGAGGGAAGGACGTCACTTCTGACACACCAGGGTGGAGCGGGGTGGTCAAGCTGCGGTGCTAGTCATGGCGGTGGACCAGCAAGAGAAGCAGACCACAGACACTCTGGGCTTCCTGAGAATAAAAGCTTACCTCAAGAGCAAAAGGACGAGCGCAGGAAGACAAAAGAACAACCCCAGGAAGAAGCAGATGGCTAAGAGAATTTAAAGGGGGCTGCAAAGCAGCAAGGGAGATCCGTAATACAAGGAAAGGCTGGTGCAGAGATGAGAACACCCAACGTGCCTCTACGATGGATACCACAGGCACGGAGACAGCAAACAGACATTCTCTAGCACACAGGCAGCAACGCCCCAGCACCCAATCTCATCTCAGAAAGCATAACAAGGAGACTTTGAATGGCAGGCAGCTCCACTGATGAACACGACGAGCCTTGGAAAAAATGGAGGCTCATTCTGCACCCCTGACCCAAGCCTGGTGACCCATGGCCAAGGCAGCCCTGGATGCTCTAAACACCCTTTGCTCCCACCAATGCCCTGGGGCAGCAAGCTCCAGGAGCCCATTTCCCACTGCAGCCACACGTTCTGGTCGCCAAGTCCCTTGGCACGTGAGCCCAGGTGGCAAAGATCTTCAGCAAGAGCCACCCAGGATGCCTCTGAGGGTGCTGAGGAGCAGCCTGAAGACAGGAAAGCAATTCGACAGCAAGTAGGCAAGAGCAGTAAGCATAGAGTGCAGCACTTCCGTATCGGAGTGAATACAGAGCACCTATTGGGCTCGATTACACTTTGCCTCTGTTACACATTGCTGCTAGCTGCAGTTTTAGGGGGTAGACAACCTCAGCTACCACGCAGGATACATCAGTAGGATTCCGAGGAATGTGGGAAACTCGTGAGACAGAGCACAATGTTCCTTTTCTCCAGGGCATGACCAAAACCCAGCAAAATTAGAACATAATGAACTCTCTTGGGATTAGCATCTCTATCTTTGTGCATTTAAATATGCCAAGGGTTTTCCTTAGAGCCGATCTGCCTTTTACACCAGGGCTCTCCGACGCCTGAGGTTGTACCAGCTTCACAACTGATTCATTTTGGGTAAAATCAACAGTTCACACACTGCCTCCCCTTCACAGGGCATAGAAATCCCAAGCTGCAGCTGTTACCAGTCTATTACGTTTTATTGGGAATGGCACCAACATCAATGCAGGTGTTGTTTTCCACTTGGGAAGCACGAATAGAGCAAATTCACTGTTTGCCTCTTTGCTGGTACTTGGCAAAGGCAAACATTCTGAGGTGCTGCACGGATGAGGGAGCAGCTGAAGCCAAAAGGCACAGTGGGAATGAAGCAGAGCAGTAGGAAAAGAGAAGCTGAGGCCCATTTTAATAAGCAAAGGGCACACCTGCAGCAAAGATTGCCCAAAGTCACTGTGAACCACACCAGTGGTGTCCCTTGGGCATAGGTACCCACATTGCAACTTCCCAGTATGCCCAAGCTACACCAGGAATGACACAGTACTCTCTGGGAGTAACTGAGGGACCATACCTTCATCCTTCCTTGCCAAAGGCTCTTCCATGCTCTACCACGTCCCTGTAAAACCTGTTATCTCAGGAGATACTCTGACTTCTCTTGCTGTTCCTCCCCCTACATTAAGCCCTGACGGTGTCACTCCTTTTGTCCCCTCCTTTGTTTCTCCCAACAGGGAGATTTGAGGAGGGCGTTAATTCACCTGCACACTTCCACCTCCCCCCCGCTCCCCGCTGTGCCCTCCTCTCACACACACGTCTTGCTCTTTCTTACACAACCGGATCCTGAATTACGCCTGTTTCTCACCTTTCTCTGCTTCCAGCACACTTCCTCTTACGTACCAAGAGAATCCCTGTGCGGAAGAAAGCGCTCCGCGACAGGACGTTGAACTCAGCCCCTTTCCTCCCTCCTGTCTTTTCCCACCAGCTTGCTCTTGGCACATGCCTCACTGGAGCAAACGTTTCCCCAGCTGAAATTCAAAAGGTCTCCATTTCCCCCTCTACAGCAGAGCAGAACAAAGTTGCTGCCACTTCTCAACTTCTCCCTGCTCATTCTTCTTAGGAAATCTCAACAGGATCACAATCTTTCCCGTTCAAGTTGGAGACCTTCAGGAGCACATTACCCTGCCTGTGCTGGGATTCTCCAAAGAGAAAGCACAGCCACGCTGGCTTAGAAACACCTGAGCAGAACCGAACTAAGCTTAGCAGGAGCCTCAAGTGGCACCTCAAGTCCTCCCCTTTAACTGCTGCTGCTAAGCCAGCCTGTTTCTCCTGCTCTTCCAAAACACCCAGCCTGGAGTGCTAATGCCAGGAGTTACAACTTACTCCAGCACAAAGTGGAGAAAACTCAAGCCCTGTGCTTTGACACGGAGTTGCACACAGGGGGCTCAACAGGCTGAGAGAGGGAAACATGCCCTGCCAGAAACCAAGATTAACCAAGGAGCCACCGGGACACGGTGCACACTCGCGGTAAAGCATGACAGCAGGCAAGCACTGCCCAGCCCTCGACATTCCCATCAGTCCAGGGCTTTCAAGGGGAAGCATGCTGGCTCAGAAAGCTCCTTTGGCTTAGTTACCACCAGTGCGCGGCCAAAACCAGCGGCAGAATCCCCAGCATGGCAACATTTCCCCCATCTTGCAGAATCACGCTGCTGAGACATTTTATTCTGGATGCGCTGCGCTGCAGCAGGTAACTTGCTCTGC
The DNA here is from genome assembly GCF_037157495.1 of Lathamus discolor. NCBI lineage: Eukaryota > Metazoa > Chordata > Aves > Psittaciformes > Psittacidae > Lathamus > Lathamus discolor. The sequence goes on along the minus strand of NC_088909.1, from coordinate 25,496,892 downwards.
TGCACACCACGTGAATTCCACTGCTCTCCTCCTCCAGCCCAGTGCTCAGCCTCCACAGCCCAGCACTTACCCTGTCGATGTTCCTCAGAGCTAGCGCCGCTATGTAGAACTGGCGGGGAACGTAGTTCTCAAACACCACCTCGGATGGGAACGGCTGGAACAACCTCTGGTCCAGGCCAACTGCTGAGAACTGCAGATGCAAGACAGAGCAGAGAGAGCTTCAGCTGCTGGGAGAAAGATTAACGAATGAAGATCCCACACTGATCTCCAGTAAATACAGTCTCTTGGTGAGTGCATCTGCCCAGCTCACACTAGGAGATGGGAGCCCACCCACCTCCGCTCTCAGCTCACAAAACTTTTCTGGACCATGTTGAGCAGCCTCAAGCTAAGAAGCTCTTTTGCAGGCTGTTTCTCCAGGCTACCTTCTCCAAAAGGCAAAGCAGCGCCCACCTCCAGCAGAGCCCTCTGCTAAGGGGCTCACTCAGCTCCAGACGCTTGCTGGAACAGTCACGAGCACTCAGGGAGCAAGCAAAACCCAGGAGTTTCCAGGAGCCTCCACAGGAAACAATTTGCAGGTGAACTTCCCTCTGAGACAGCGAGACTGAGTCCCACGCATCCCAAATATCTTTTTGGTTTTTTGATGCAGACCCGAGAAACCAGTCGGAAGACACCAGTACCAGGGAGGAAAGGCCAACAAGAAAGTAACAGGGCAGGAGGGAAACAGACAAATGAGGTGAATGCTGGATGGGGATGAAGTTTCAGCTGAAGTCTCAGCATCACGGGGCAACTTGAGCTAGACTGCAATTCGTATCCCCTTTCCCCACGAGCTTTATGTTGATGCTTCACTGTATTCTCTTACTGCTCGTTTCTTGAACACCGCTGCAGAAGCAGCTCTGAAAAATGCACGCAGAGACCAAACGCTGACCCAGCAGAGGCAGTACTTGGAGATAATTCCTCCCTGCTTGCTCTCCCCTCTCCCAGCTGCACTGCTGTCACTCGAGAGACACAGGCAGCTCTCCCGCTTCTCCACAAAAGCCACGCTCAGGCCGAGCCCAGTAGCTGTAGCACTGCCAGTTATTTGGGCGCCCGTCTTACGTGTTCCCACCTCCTGTGCTGCCTGGGGCAACCCGTAACCGATGTGCTACATCAGGTCTCTTGCTGGCAGCTTTCTGCTCAACAGCCTACCTCAGTCATCCACCCACCTGGACTGTGTGTTAGACTGAGCAGTCCTGCAAGAAAAGCAGCTTTGAACATCCATCTAAGAGAACACTGATCCAGGCAAAGCGCATCCACTCTTCTCTGCCCAGCAAAACCCACCCACTGCAGCAGAGGTTCCACTGCCTTTGTGCAGACCAGGACTTCAATGGCTCATTGGAGAAATGTGTTTTTTGCCTTTCCCCCAGCAGAAAGAACTCCACCACCTCCAGTTGGAAATGACAACAGGACCTCATCACCAAGGTGCTTGGGTAAGCTGGAGGCAAGGCTGCCACAAGCACGTGCCCTCTTCAAATGTCACATCAAACGGCAAGGAGAAGAGCAGGGAAAGGCTACCTTTTGATGGGAGACTTCACCCATGTCCCGAAGCTGGGTAGCCCGGGGCCGCCTCATCTCCCGAGGGCTGGCCAGCCTCTGCCTGGTGGTGAGAGACTCTTCTGCCTCTCTGACCAGCTTCGGATTACGAGATGCTACCACTCTGCTCTGGAATCCATCCGCCCTTCTGGAGGACCTCATGGGCCGGGGGGTCTTGCCACTGGCCATGTCGCAGAGGTCGCCTGGAAGAAGCAACAGTTGGACAATCCACAACCCCAGAACCTTAAAACCCTGGACCCACGGAACCCTGGAACCCCGCAACCTCAGGGAAGGGCTCTTAAAGCTCACCCAGTTCCAACCCCCTGCCACGGGCAGGGACACCTTCCACTAGGGCAGGTTGCTCCAAGCCCCGTCCAACCTGGCCTTGAACACTGCCAGGGATGGGGCAGCCACAGCTTCTCTGGGCAACCTGTGCCAGGGCCTCGCCATTCCTGGCACACCCAAAGGACACAGCTGTGTCTCCAGCCTCTGGCATCCTTCCTAAGCGGAGAACACAGGGCCTCCCCACCCTCATTCATGATTAGACCATATTTAGGCTCCATTCATAGACGTAAAACCCCACAACAAACAGACCCTGAGCCAAAACAGCCTTTTGCTCTGGGGGCAGTCCCACGAGCCACACAGACGCACCAGGCGCTACTGGCACTTCTCACCCTCTCTGCAAGGAGCCTGATGATGTTTCTAACTAAGTCAGCACAGAGTTCAAGACTCTGATTAAGAACTATAGTTTCTCAAGGCTACTTTGCCTGGCTCACGTTACAAAGATTATCTGGCAAAAACGGCTCCTTCCAGGCAGGAAATCACCCCACTGCCCAAGAGCATTTCTCCATGCAGAAGGACGCCCTAATTTTCACTTGTTAACACCCAAACTCCAGGCTCCCTCCAGGCACTCCAGGCTGCCACAGCAGGAAAAAAGCAGGAAACCATCGAAGGCACATGAGCAATTAGCTCAGAGCTACGTAAAATCCAGGATGATATTCCCTCCTGCTTCCCTGTGCTCCACATCACCTCTGCTGTGTGCACTTGCTGTACACAGCAAGACAGCATCTAGGCAAAGACGGCCATTCCCTGCCCCTCGACTGCTCCCCACACCCTGCAAGCAAGGCAATCACTTCATTCCTTTACTGCCAAGGCAGCGACAGCACGGCACGTGTTTGTGGTGCCGGGCCCTCCACGGCTTCAGGAAACAAGGCTACCGTTTCCTTTTGTCCTTGCAAGAAACTCCAGAGCTCTGCACTGCCCTACGGACAGGAGGACCTGCTGCAGCAAGAGCTGGGATTTAGAGCTGGAAATAACTCCTTTTCAAGGGAGAAACCTAATGGGGATGATCCAGCATTAAGCTGGGTTTCAGTGGTTTCTTACCGGGTCTTAAGAATAACTGCCTTATTCGTTCCAATTCTCCGAGCTGTGATTTCACTTCACTTGAAACGAACCCTGTCGTCGCCCCCACAACGCTTATTTCCAGAGGGCTTCCAACCTCCACAGCCCAGCCAGCCCAGCAGCTTCCCCCCACGCCCTGGAGCAAGGCTCTTCCACAGCCCCAGAGCCTGCAGGGACCAGCCTCCCAGAGGAGCAGGAAAGGAGCACAACGGAGCAATCGGGCACATCTCCCTGCAGGGGCAGGACAAACCAGCCACCAGGACACAGCACCCTTCCAGCCCACCACCCCACGGCTCCCTGCTCCCCACCTCAGACAGCCAAGGCTCCCTTTGCTGCAGGACCTACAGCCTAGCTCCAAGTCTCTACCCTCCCTGCAAGTTGCACGGCAATTTCAGAGCCCGTTCAAGCCCTTCTACCTGCCCAGCCCTGCTCTTAGCCCAGGGATGTTTAAATCCTGCCGGCTATCACACAACTGCCCCATCCCTGCTGCCAGCGGAGCTGCCTCCTCCCTGCCCAGGGCCAGACGCTACCTGAGCACGGGTGATTCACGCTTCTCCTGGAGGATTCCTCCGTGCGGGGCCCAGCCTTGGCTCCTGAATGCCCTCGCGCTGCTCGGCAGCTGTGGGCAGCTGCAGGGACAGGAGCCGCCCAGGGACGCCTCGGTGTGGCTCTTGCCCACCAGCACAGCAGCTAACTGCTGCTGGGCTGCCAACAGCCAGGGGAACCTGGGCAGCAAAGGACAGGGCTGGCACCTGGGCTGCCCAGCCCCTCTCCTCAACGCTCTGGCTTTGCCAGCTAGGGCAGGGTTTCACCAGCGCCTCGAGGAAGCAGAGCTCAGAGCCTGACAGTAGCTCAAGCCTGCTCCTGCCTCAGCGGCTCAGCAACTCCTGCTCTCACTGGGCCACGGCTGCTGCTCGCATTTAACAGCAGCAGCTCCCCTGTACGTCACAATAGGCGAGGGCCACACGTGGCTTCCACGGCCACCGCAGGGCCTTGCTAAAGCTACAGCCTTGCGGATCCCTGCAGCCCCCCTACGCCTTCAATGTCTCCCCCGCAGTGAAGCCCTGCACCAGGGCTAAAGTGCACCTTACAGCAGCATTTGGTCACACTCCGTGAGCGACACATAAATTGCTGGAGACACCGCAGATGAGCCAAGAATTTCCCTGCTTCAGCAGGAAAGAAAAAAGCTTCCGCACTGACTACAAAGCAACCATTTAATTCCTACTTTGCTGGCCCACGAGGAGCCCCGCCACACCAGGGCCATGGCCAGCCTGCCTTTGCGGTGACCCCTGTTGCTGTCCCTGGTGAGCACCCGTCGATGACTTTGTACCCATTAAGCCTGCGCACACGGGCACACGCACCACACAAGGCCACCCAACTGCCCGGGGCATCTCAGCTGCCAGGAGCTTCACACGTTTGCAGCACAGCGTTTGCCAGAAACAAAAGCTTCCCATGAGACTCGGGGCCACAGGCAAAGCAAATCCTCACACCTGCCTGGCGGGGAACGTGGAGCCCTCACTTTGAAACCAACACTCATCATCTGGGCCTTTACAACACAGGCAGGGAGGATATGAGCCCCGAGTGCTAACTGGCTCTCCAGGCAGCCAGCCTCTGGAAACACTCCAAAACATGTCCCGCACCATGTCCAGCCACGAATCCAGCTGGAAACTGGAGAGCTCAGGCAAAGACACCTCAGGCGTGACACCCCTGTGTGCTGAAGGCACCAAGGCAGAAGCTCTCTAACTAAAGGAAACCCCTTACAAAAGCTCTACCACAGCTGACATCATTAATAGGAGCCCACTAGTAGAGCTTCCTGCTATTTCCTTCATAACCTTCAACTGCCAGCCAACGCTGAGACAGCCCAAGCTCCCTTCCAGGGTCATAGAATCATAGAATCATAGAATAGTTAGGGCTGGAAAGGGCCTCAAGATCATCTAGTTCCAACCCCCCTGCTATGGCCAGGGACACCTCACGCTAAACCATCCCACGCAAGGCTTCATCCAACCTGGCCTCGCACACCGCCAGGGATGGAGCACTCACAACCTCCCTGGGCAACCCATTCCACACCACCCTAACAGGAAAGAATTTCCTCCTTAGATCCAATCTAAACTTCCCCTGTTTAAGTTTTAACCCCTTACCCCTTGTGCTGTCACTACAGTCCCTGATGAAGAGTCCCTCCCCAGCATCCCTATAGGCCCCCTTCAGGTACTGGAAGGCTGCTATTAGGTCCCCACGCAGCCTTCTCTTCTCCACGCTGAACAGCCCCAACTTGCTCAGCCTATCTTCATATGGGAGGCGCTCCAGTCCCCTGATCATCCTCGTGGCCCTCCTCTGGACTTGTTCCAGCAGTTCCATGTCCTTTTTATGTCGAGGACACCAGAACTGCACACAATACTCCAGGTGAGGTCTCACAAGAGCAGAGTAGAGGGGCAGGGTCACCTCTTTCGACCTGCTGGTCTCGCTCCTTTTGATGCAGCCCAGAATACGGTTGGCTTTCTGGGCTGCGAGCGCACACTGCCGGCTCATGTTCATTTCCTCATCGACCAGCACCCCCAGGTCCTTCTCTGCAGGGCCGCTCTGAATCTCTTCTTTGCCCAACCTGTAGCTGTGCCTGGGATTGCTCCAACCCAGGTGTAGGACCTTGCACTTGTCATGGTTGAACATCATAAGGTTGGCATCAGCCCACCTTACAAGCGTGTCAAGGTCCCTCTGGATGGCATCCCTTCCCTCCAGCGTATCAACCGGACCACACAGCTTGGTGTCACTGGCAAACTTGCTGAGGGCGCACTCAAGCCCACTGTCCATGTCAGCGACAAAGATGTTGAGTAAGACCGGTCCCAACACCGATCCCTGAGGGACACCACTCGTTACCGGTCTCCAGCCGGACATCGAGCCATTGAGCACAACTCTTTGCGTGCGGCCGTCCAGCCAGTTCTTTATCCACCGAGTGGTCCATCCATCAAATTGATATCTCTCCAATTCAGAGAGAAGGATGTCGTGTGGGACAGTGTCAAACGCTTTGCACAAGTCCAGGTAGATGACATCAACTGCTTTACCCTTGTCCATCAATTCTGTAGCCCCATCATAGAAGGCCACCACATTGGTCAGGCAGGATTTCCCCTTAGTGAAGCCATGCTGGCTGTCACCAAGCACCTTGTTGTTTTTCATGTGCCTTAGCATGCTGTCCAGGAGAATGTGCTCCAAGATTTTACCAGGCACAGAGGTAAGACTCTGTAATTCCCCGCGTCTTCCATTTTCCCCTTCTTGAAAATGGGGGTTATATTTCCCGTTTTCCAGTCGTCGGGAACTTCACCTGGCTGCCATTATTTTTCAAATATGATGGCCAGTAGCTTAGCAACGTCATTCGCCAGCTCCTTCAGGACCCGCGGATGGATTCCATCAGGTTCCATGGACTTGTGCACGTTCAGGTTCTTAAGACGGTCTTGAACCAGATCCTCTCCTATAGTGGGCCTAAGGTCTTCATTCTCAAATTTTTACCTTTAAGTGGAACCGACTGAAGTCTTAACCGCGCTTTCCCAAAGAATCTTAGAGAATAACAGAATCGTAGAACGCTTTGGATTGGAAAGGACCTTAAGATCCTCTAGTTCCAACACCCTGTCACAGGGAGGGACACCTCACACAAGAACATGGTGCCCAAGCCCCGTCCAACCTGGCCTTGAACACTGCCAGGGATGGAGCATTCACCACTGCTTTGGGCAACCTGTGCCAGTGCCCCACCACCCGCACAGTGAAGAATTTCTTCCTTCTAGCTAACCTGAACTTCCTCTGTTTCACTTTAAGCCCATCACCCCTTGTCCTCTTGATACAGCCCCTGATCAAGAGTCCCTCCCCAGCATGCTGGTAGGCCCCCTTCAGATACTGGAAGGCTGCTATGAGGTCTCCACCCCGCCTTCCCTTCTCCACGCTGAACAGCCCCAGCTTTCTCAGCCTGTCTTTGTACAGGAGCTGCTCCATCCCCCTTAGCATCCTCGTGGCCCTCCTCTGGATTTGCTCCAACAGCTCTAGGTCCTTCTGTTGAGGACACCAGAACTGTACACTGTGCTCCCAGTGGGGGTCTCATGAGAGCAGAGGAGCAGGATCACCTCCCTTGACCTGCTGGTCATGCTCTTGGTGATACAGCCCAGGACACAGGGGGTTTCCGGGCTCAAGCGCACGCTGAAGCTCCTCATGTTCCAACCCCCAGGTCCTTCTCCTCACGCTGCTCTGAATCACTTCTCTGCGCAGCCTGCAGCTGTGCCTGGGATTGCCCTGACCCAGGGGCAGGAGCCTGCACTCGGCTTTGCTGAACTTCATGAGGCTGGCCACCTCTCCAGCATGTGCAGGTCCCTCTGGATGCCATCCCTTCCCTCCAGCGCGCCGGCTGCACCACACAGCTTGGTGTTGTCTGCAAGCTTGCTGAGGGCGCTCGATCCCACTGTCTGTGTCAGCGACAAAGATGTTGAACAGGGTCTGCCCCAACACCGACCCCTGACGGACACCATTCGTCACTGGTCTCCGTTTACACATTGAGCCATTGACCGCGACTCTCTGTGTGCAGTCATCCAGCCAATTCCTTGTCCAGCGGCTGTGCATCCAGCGAATTCATGCCTCTCCCGTTTAGAGACAAGGACGTCGTGTGGGAGGATGCTAAATGAAATTTATTGGCTCCAGAGAGCACGAACGTGGCGGGAAGGGCCAGGGGCAGCTGGTCACTTGCGGGTGGAGGGCAGGCCCCGGAGGTGGTAGATCCAGGAGCCGCCAGGGCAAGAGACCACCAGCCTGCTGGTGACAGGAGCCGGGCCGCCCGTGAAGGAGACGGTGATGGTGGTGCTGCTCTTGGCGCGCAGCATCTCGGGGGCCCTGACGCTGAAGGCCGGGTGCTTTACGGCATACTGGAACGCCGTGGCCCTCGGGAAGACGTTCCTGAAGGAGATGGAGGTGGTGCCGCCGGCTGGGATGAGGAAGGGGCCCTGGGGTTCAGGGGGCAGCGCAAGGCCGATGAGTGGGATGCAGTACTGCCCGCCCAGTGCAGAGCTGAGCTGCAGCGTGGCCTTGGCTTTGCCCAGGTGGCAGGGCTCAAAGGTCACTTCCACATTCAGCTCCGAGCCCCCAGCGCTGGCGGGTGCCGCACTGATGGATTTTGCCGTCCGGAAGTCGGCACAGTCGGTCTGCGCAGGGGAGACAAGAGACCATGGGGGGTTGGTCACAACAGCAGAGCCAGCGCCTCGGGAAGAACACGATGGTCCCCTGGCCCTGGCCCGTCCCACCCAGACCATAGCCCTGGTGAGTGCCTGCGGTGAATGGGCACGAGAAGTGTGCAAACGTGCCCAGCAGGAACAACCCTGCACCCAAGCCCCAAGACTGCCAGACCTGGGCTGCAAGCGGGAAGCAAGCCCAGGCACCACGGGGCCTGCAAAAGCAGCTCCAACCAGGGCAGCAGACACGGGCCCGCAAGGGAGGACAAGCCCACACTAGTGGGAAGGCCCCTGGGCTCACATGGCCACCCTGGCTCTGCCAGGCCACGCCAGAGGCACTCGGACCCCCTGGTGGAGAGGGCTGGTGCTGGCCAGAGGAGCTGCCTCCCAGCCAGAGCCCTGGCAGCCCGGGCTCACCTGTAGGAGGTACTCGGTCTCCTGCTGGGCAAAATTCCGTATTTTGGTGGTGATGGTCTGACGGGAGCCCAGCGTGGTGCGGAAATACACGGGCTTCTCTGGCCTGCTCGAGGTGGCTTTCAGCTGCAGGTTGTAAGACAGAGAGCCCAAGTCGCTGCTCTGGAGCACCAGGTGCCCGGTGCTCTCACCCGTTTTCAGGGGCTGATACTCCAAGACAAGATCCGCCTGGGAGGAAGGAAGGAAAAAGCCACGGCGTCAGGCACAGGCAGGGAACACGTGTGCCTGAGAAGGGGGCAGCTGGTCCCTGCTCTGCTCAGGCAGCGCTTGAAGGCTGGGCTGCCTTCCCCGCTCTGACTCCCTCTCTCTCGGGCACAGCCTTGCTCCTTCTGGGGGACGGTTCACTCAGGGACAGATCCCAACAGCTCAGAGCCCTCCAGCATGATGCCAGAAGCTGCCCACCCTAAAAAGCCCCTGTGCTCCCCCAGGGCACACACCACCTCCTGTCAATGCAGGCTGCAGACAACCTGGCCGCGGGATCAGGCTTGTCCTGCAGCCACTCGCACCTGGAAGCAACACATTAAATGAGGGGCACATGGCACAAGGGCCTGCCACGTGACGCCCAGTGGCGGCGTGTTACAGGGGCCAGCAGGGCAGACTCCACCAGCGCAGGATGATTCCCACTGGGGATATTCTCGCACACTGCTCCCTCTCTACGTCATCGGCAGGGAGCTGCCACCACGGAAAGAGGCCCCACATGGCTCCTTTCAGGCATCACCCTCCAAGAGCCCCCCCTCCGGCCACGAGTAGGGAGAGCAGAGTGAGCCGGAGGAGCTTTGCTCCTACCTTTGACTGTGCAGGAACAGTAAAGTGCTGTGGAACGCTGACGTCCGGCACTTTGCAGTTGATGGCAAACGTCACCGGGACAGGCAGAGGGTTGTCCACCTTGACGGTGGAGGACACTCTCTGCCGAACGGCGGTGCTCATTTCAACAGTGCCGATGGGTCCCGAAGCCATCACCTTGAAAGTCACCATGTGGAACAAGTACTCTCCGGTTGTCTCGTTGAGGAAGGTCACCTGAATCAGACAGAAAGGGAAGTGCTGCTCATTCCACACAGGAAAACAGACCCGGAAGAGCCCACCGAGCTCAGCGCCCTGCTTCCAGGAATGGCTATGAGCACCCAGCGAGGAGGAGTGCAAGACCAGAGAAAGCACCTGTGGTATTTCATAGGACCCGTGCACGTGGAGGTATGAAAACGGGCGTGTAGCTTCTCAGTGAGCCAACAGCTCCTTGAAGGGCCCTGCAGACCAGTGTCCTCACTCACCTTTGCCCTGTAGACTCCTTCTTTGTAGGAGAAGAAGGTGAGCTGGTAGTCCTTCTTCGCAGAGCTCGGCACGTCGATGTATGAACACCCCTGCAGCACGGAACTGCTTTCCAGGTTCTCTGGTTTGAGCATGTCAATAACCACCAGGAACCTGCGGGTGAGAAGGACGCAGTGAAGGTCAACAGGAAGGACTCCCATAGGATACCCATCGTGCGGGGGTACAATACAGTCCCTCTCATCCTCAGTGCCTCGGGCACAGGGCGCCAGCTCTCACCCCCCTTGGAGGAAAGCCCTCCAGGATGGCTCTGCACAGGCAGAACGTGGGTATGGCCAGACACAGCCAAGGAGAGGGAAAAGCTTTCAGGAGGGAGCTTCCAGGCACTGGAAGCTTCCTTCCTTGTGCTGCTGCAGGGATTGCTCATGAGGCCAGACTCCCTGGGCTGGACTCACCTCTGTGGTCTCTGCAGCCAGTTGGACACAGGGATGAGCTCCGTGTGGGAATTCCTGCACGGAACCTGCCGGGAAATGGCCCCTGAACACCTGGGGGCTTCAGCAGTTCCTTCCAGCTGGTAGCGTAAGCCTGTCCCGTCCGGCAGGGGGAAGAAGATGGAGCCCTACAGACAACGAATAGGACAAGTCGGCTCTGGAGCACCCCTGGACAGTCCCACGCCTGAGGCTCTCACTGAGGCAGCTTTCAGCACGTCCAGCTGGCAGAGCTGTGACTGCAGCCCTGTCCCGCGCAGGAGGAGACAGACGCCAGCGTCGCACCTGCTCTGAGCTGCTTGTGAGCGGGTGCGTGGCCCACAGGACACGGCGCAGCTACAGGACACAGAGGCATCATCTCTGGGCAAAGCAAGGAAACACGGGCCCTGCAGCAGAGCTGCTCTGCACATCCCAACACTCCCTTACTGGCCCCACTCACCTGGGCATGTCCCTGCCAGCCTGTGCTCACGCAGGGACAGCCGTGGGCAGGGGGTGGCCGTCCCTGATGAACTCCATTGCCTCAGTCCTGCTGGCCTTAGCCCCAACAGCGCTGACCAGAGAGCAGCCTGTAAGCTGGCACAACAGGGGCTCCCAGACATGGGCCATGGAAAGCTCATATCCATGCTCATTCTGGGTGCCCATGCATCCCAGACACCTGCCTCTGCCTCCACAGCAGCTGAAAGCTGCAAGACTCCTCACGCAGGCTGTACGTTAAAGAGATGCTGAGCACGTGCGACCCTAAGGGCACAGATCTGCTGAGCACCCTGGAGACTTGAGGCCAGAAATCTCTGACCTGGCCCACTGTAAGGCCAGCTGGAGCGGGACAAGGAGCGCGACAAGGACCTGGCAGCTCCAGCACCACAGAGCCCTTCTGAACTGACCCCTTGGATTTAGGAGCTTGTTGCTGGCCTGGCACAGAAAACATTGCAGAGGGGCCAGTCACCCCCATGTGCCCAGCCTGAGACCTGCAGGAAGGGCTCCTCCCAAAGCTCCTGCATGACCCTCAAGAGATCTCTCTCGTTTCCCACCTGCCTGCTCACGGCCAGGACGGCACTGACAAACTGCAGGGCAGCTTTGCCCTTCTTGCTCCCTGCAAGCTGCAGAAGGACACCAGCCAGGTGCTGCTGGCAGAAGTGGTTGTGCCCGGGGCTTGGAGAGCCTGTGCAGCCCGTGCGCTGAGCATGGGGGTCTCTGAGCCCCCTGGGCTGCCACAAGCAGCGACCCAGAGCTACGCAGAACAAACTTCATTTCTTGGCCTGCAGAAAGCCTGGCTTTTTACGTTAGCTGCTCCAACACGTTTGGTGCTCAGTCCCGACTTCCCATCTGACCTTTGCCCGTGCCTGGCCCCCAGCCACCACAAAACCCAGCTTCCAACAGAGAGCACAGGACACCTTCAGCTTGGACAGGACCTCCAAAGGTCATCTCGGCCAACCTCCTGCCCAAAGGAGAGTGACCTACGAGGGTCATGCCACGAGGGTCAGCACGCTGGCACAGCTCACCTACCTGATGCTTCTTGTTCCCACAGCTCATGGTTAGGGGTCTGTAGGTGACCTGGTAGGCCTTTTCTTTCTGCCTGGCCTCCAGATGGATAAATTCAGGCCCTTTCCAGTATTTCCCCTCAACAATGGGCTGCAGGGTCCAGGCCTCGCTGCTCGGGTTCGACAGGAGGATGGTCTGGCTCTGCTTCTCACGCACATTGCAGCTGAAAGTCAGGGTCTGCAACAGAGGAGCACAGAGGCTGCTGGGTCGTACCCACAATCCTTGCCACTCTTCTCACGCTGGCTTTACACCAGGACCTGGAGCACGGGGAGCAGCTTTTCCTTGTCACATGCAAAAATTACACTTTGGCCACAGCTTTTGGAGTAAATCAAGCTGGTTGTTCTTGAAGAAGGGAGCAGAACAAGCCTTTCGCATGCTGGGTGAAAGGAAACTTCAGGGGAGTCCTGAAAGGAAACTGCTGTGCAAGGACAGATCTGCAGCCACACAGCCCTTTCCTTCATGGGCAGGATGAAGAGGAGCTCCATGCTCTCTTTGGGAGCAAGAGCCAACTGCTCCCAAGCTACCCCCTCCCAGGGGCTGGATGCAGATGCCTTGCCCCTTCCTACTGCTGAATGCCCTCCCCTGGCCCGGCACGGGGGAGAAGTGTGGCTGCGGGTGCAGTGCTGGGATACAGCGGGGTGGCTCTGTGGGGAGGGTCTCAGGAGAGCCCGGCAGGGTGCTCCCACGGCACGGGTGCTACAGTGCAGAGCCAGGACAACCGAGCTGCTCACTGGAGGAGCAACACCTCGAACAGGGGAGAAAGGCAATGACAGGGCTCAGGAACTCTGGCAGTCCTGCCCAGCACTTTCTCTCTGGGATACCCCGGCACAAGCCAGTCTGCGCTCGCAAGTGTCCTTCAGTTCCTGCCCTGGCAGAGATGTGGCGCAAATGCTGGGGTCCAGGGGCCCATCCTGTCCCTGCTGCGTTACCTCTCTGGTGCCAGGGGCCTCCACGCAGGATCCTGATAGCGTAAGGCGGAGCGCCTCGCTGCCCGGGATGAAGCACCGCAGCCCCTCGTACTGGACAGCCTGGCTCAGCTTCGAGGGGCGGAAGGTCACAACGAAGGGGACATCCACCCCTGGCCTGATGTAACCCTTCGTGGGGCTGATAGAAAAGTCCGGCTGGAAGCTCTCCACGTCCCACAAAAACCTTGCCAAGGAAAGCACAAGGACAGGAAAGAAGGATTAGCCACGGGGAGCTGTCAAGGCAGGGTAAGTCTCAGCGTGAGGCTCTCCGTCTCTGGTGGGCTTTCCCACCACATCTCAGGCCTGATGCTGAGCCACCTGGCAATAAGGCTTCAGGCTGGGCAGGACCCACTGCACCCATCTCTAAATGAGCTTTTGCTCGTACCCCCTTGCTAACTGCCAGGGCCTGACTGCACGGCCATGGCTGCACGACTCTCCAGCGGGATGGAGAAGCAGAGAGGAGCTATCTGGGCACACTACGGCTCCTCACAACCCTCATCCAAGCAATCAGCCCTCAGAGAGGCGGGGGGGTCCTGCTTTACCTGACTCCTGCGTCGCCCGCGTTCCGCATGACGACGCGCCGGCACGTGTAGCTCTGCCGTACCACGGCTCCAAAGCTGAGCTGGTCCTGGTCCAAGCTCACGAGGCTGCCCTGGCAGGAGCCCCGCACCGCAAAGAGGGAGCGCACCAGCCCGCGGCACTCCAGCAGCACTTCCCCGCTGAACGGCTGCATGCGGCGCTTCGGGGAGAAGGTCACCTCCACTTTGCAGGTGTCTCCTCTGGCCTTCAGCTTTAGCTCCTTGCTGGGCTTCAAGCACAGAACCTACCCGAAGAGATGAGTGGAGACTATTTCATCTGGCAAGCCAGCTGCGGAGCCTCCCTCACCAGACTCAGGGAAGAGGCTTCCAATTCCTCTTCTGTCCGCACCAACACTGACCCAGTCCCACTCATTCCCTCGTAGGCATTCCTAGGTAATACCAAAGGTGTTTTCTGCCATGTGTCCACCTGGTCACGGTGAGGTCACCTCTGCCTTCTAAAGCTTTCATGGAAGTTCCAACAGAGCTGTAACCCTCCCTCTTTCAAGATTCACCTCCCTCGCCTTTCCAGATCTAAAATATGCGGCTGCATCCTGACCTATGCGTCTAAAACAGGTTAGAGGAATTGTGCCGCCTTCTCACTTGTGGCTCTCGGGGAGTCCTGGCACCCAGCTCAGCTGAAGCATTCACACTGCAAGCATCTGCTGGCAGAGCAGTGCCAGCAGGGAGGACGGGGCAGGCACAGGCAGCCAGGGCAGCCCACAGCTGTCATTAGCTACTACCTCCCACCCACAGCAGCTCATCGCTCCCTGCAGGCACGCTAAAGTGCTCTGCAGAGAAGGAATGGCACTTACCCCAGCTTCCTGCAACTCTGGCACGGTGGATGTGACTCTGAGCTTAAAGGCGAGAGGGCCTGCACTCTTGTTGGCTATGGTGACGATCTTCTTCACCGTCTGCCCAATGCAGATGTTTCCTAGCTTCACCACCTTTCCTGGTGGATGCACAACGTCAACCTGAGGCAGGAGGGATTGATATCAAGCCAAAGGAAAGAAGGAGAAGAGGTTTTCTGCCACTCTCGTGGCAGAAACACAAACCATGGTAGGCTGGGGAAGAGATGAGGAAATGAGAAAACCATGCTGGTTGCCACCTGCACTTTTAGCATTTAGATTTCATCTCACCTTCATTTCTATGCCCCTTCCTTGGGCCTCAACAGTCAGCTTCTCAGCCGGGGCACACGGAGGCAGCAACAAGCTGTTGTGGCTGTTGTCGTCTTTAGGTGTCCGTAGGAGCTGCGCACAGAGGGAAGAGAAACCACAGACAGCATGAGTTTCTGGACCTTCACCACGTGAACAGACTCCCCAGACGAGCCATCCCCTCCCATATTCTTTCCCCCCAGTGGCAGGGATTATCCAAGTCCCTCCACAGCCTGCCAGCAGAGCCGGCTAACCCTGGAATGCCACCGGGCTTTGCCCTGCGCGCTGCCCCCGTCTCCCTGGCACAAGCCTGGGAATGCTGGAGCGCTGGGAATCTCCAGGAGCGTGCACAGACCTTCCCCCTCACCTGCTCCTCAGCAAGGTGCTGCTGGTCAAACTCCAGTGAGTAAACCCCACAGGGGTTCTTCACCACCACTGTCCCCTCTTCCCCATGGCTCTGTGGCAGCAGCGGTCCCAGCTCGAGCTCTGCGGGGCTCAACTCCAGCCGTGGCTCCAGACCACATCCCAAGACCGGCACCCGCAGGCGTTGGCTGCTCTGGCAAATCTGGATCTGCAGCTCGCCCCGGTAGCACTTCTGCAAAGAAGCAGCACAGAAAGCTCCTCCGTGAAGCCCCAGGTGACAGCGCCTCCAAGGCAACAATCGCCCCAGGGTCAGGGGTCTTCTCAGCACCTCTAAGCTGAACCCAAACCAGGCAGTTACTTAGAGCAGGGGCTACAGCATCTGCATGGCTCTGAGTAACTGCGGTGAGTCCTGCTGGGGAGTGTAAGTGGTCAGTTGGCTACCAGATGGATCTAAAACAGCCTATCAGAGGTTTTCACCTAGTCGTGGGGGAGCGCAACGCACGTGAGAAAAGTCTGCTTTCTCAGACACAGTCCTGGCGCTGCAGCACCGGGCAAACATCAGCTGTGTGAAAGAGGCAGCTGAGCTCTCACTGGACAGAAATAAGGATCGTCTTCTCTGCTCAGTGCTTGGCTCTGGTCAAAGCTAGACACGAGACGCTGAAATCTCCACGAGCAATTGAAAGATCCCTGCGACTGTCCCCAGCCATGGAAGCACTTGGGTCCATCCTGTCACACGCTGCCAGTTTCCAAGTCACGGTGGCCACATGCAAACTGCCTTTGGGAATGCTCCACCATTTAAGCTGACTCCCAAACTGCATGGGACCGTGCAGGGGAAACTGAGGAACGGTGGGCACAGGGCTGGCAGAAAGCTCCACGCGGAGGCAGAGCTCATTCCCCGCTCCCTGTGCTGGCCTCCCCTTACCACACTGCCCTGACAGTCCTCCTGGGGGTGACACCCACCAAACTCACCTCTTCCGTGGGTGAAAAACGGACTTGGACATGGCACTGCTGTCCTGGAGCGAGGGTTCCAGCTGAGGGCAGCACCTCAAAGCCACAGGGCGCGGGCCTCATCTCCTCCCGCAGCTTGTCATGCTCGCTCGCTGGCAGATGTTTGTCCACCTGCGCACAGAAACCAGTCGCGTGAGGTCTCCTTGGTCTGCGAGGACAGACCCTCGGTTCCTGCAGTGCTCCGAGATGCTGGCACGGTGCAGGGAGCACCTTCATCCCACCCAGACGTGGCCACCCCTGCCTACAACTGGAGGGCAAACATGTTGGCAGGGCAGGCAGATGGGGAGGCAGTGTCCTCGGAGGGGGAGGAATGGGTGAAGATGGCAGAGAAGTGAAGCGTCAGCTAGTGAGCAGGCCCAGGTGAACCAGCCTTGCTCTGTACCCTCAAAAGCTTCCTCAAGCGAGCTGCAGCCCAAGTGCTCAGGCAGCCAGAGGGGCGGGAAAGCCAAGAGAGGCAAAGAAAACCCAACCGAGAAGTTGTGTGTTACACGTTGTCTGTGCTTTACCTCCTTAACAGCCTCATTCATGCTCATGGACCATTTACAGGGGACCTGGGACGTGTTGTGGAGCTGGATGGTTTCTTCCTGCCACTGCCCACACTGGACAGAGGAGAACTCCAGCCTGTCCCTCGAGAGGCAGAGGGACGGCTCAGCCACAATGGCACGCAGGCGGACCTGGAACGTGGGGCCTCCTCTGACCTAGAGAAGGACAGAGCATCCAGTTGAGAGCCCGGCTGACACTCGCTGCTGTGCCCAACCTGCTGCCTGCCCCACAAGCTGGCCTACCTTGATGGGCAGGAGCACATCCACCTTTCCCAGGGGCACGCTGGCACTTTGTGGGTCAAAGCACACTTCAAATGTCTTGGTCTCACAGCAGGGCAGGCGCTTCACAAGGTCCAGGCACACGCTGAAGCCTGAACACAGGAAAATCAAGCAGCTGAGATACACAAGCAACAGGAAATGGCTCAGGAGCACGGCAAGGCCACAGGGGTGTCCTGGCTGGCAGCTCTGTGAAAGACCCCTTTCCATCTCCAGAGAAGCTGCTCTGCTCCCCTTGTCACTGCCCAAAGCAAAAGGATTTTCACAGCCAGAATCCAGGGGTTGCAGGGTAAAAACGAACCACATTGGTTGAGGAGCTCCAGCAATTCCTTCAGCAGGCATCTCAGGGAAGGACGCATACACCTCTCCAAAGGACAATTTCCAACTAAGATACCAAATGCTGTGGTGTTCCCTGGACAGCGGCTTAGAAGAGACGCCTGGCCACCCGTCACAGACAGCAGTCCCCGTGTGACGGAGCTGCAGCCTTACCCCAAGGCCTCTTTGCGAAGCCTGTTTCGATACGGCACAGGATCCCACAGGCCGTTCAATAAGGCTGAGCAGAAGTGCTCTGGCACTAGGAACTCTGAACAAAGCACTTCCGAACCACAGAGGGTCCATCTGGCTGCAACATAAACCCTCAGAGTGCACGAAGAAACTCCGATGGTGCTCACGGGAGCCAAGAGCAGAAGATGCTGAGAGGCGATCATGCTGATCAGCCCATCTGGCCCCTGCAATGACTTTTTAGGGCAGCCACAGGCAGACCAGGTCTCTGGGCACTGCTCGACAGAATTCAGGCTCTTGAACAGGGCACCGGCCAGAGGGGTACTAAGGAGGAAAAAGCTGCCCAAGGAAGTACTCAAATCTCCCCATGCCCAATGGCTCCAGCTGATGTGGCAGAGACAGCCCCTTCAAGCCCCCGTGAAGCCTCTTTACCACTGGTTACCTGTGTTATACAGGACATATCCATCGGCCTTGAAAGATGCAGGGAAGTGCCCGGTGTTGGTGAGCTTCACCATGTGTGTGTGGATGTCACCGGGAACGACATAGCCAAGGTCCAGGACGTATTCGGGCAGCTCAGCTCTGAAAGGAGGAGGAAGGACACTCTGTAAAGCCCAGCATGGCGTGGGGTGGAGAAGCAAATGGAGTGGATAATTCTGTATCCACTGCTGTGAAAACTCAAGCCAAGCCCAGGAAACCCAAGGCCTGACCTGAGCACCCAGTAATAAGACTTGGCTAAGTCATGGGGAGTGCAGGGCCTAGGATTTATCAGCCACCAACGGGATCTTCGAGTCAGTTTAAAGCGGGTACTGGACACAGTTCCTATGCTGTGAAAAGCCATTGCAGAGAAGTCCACTGCGTCTCCACGGGTCTCAATGAAACTGCTAAGCTGGTGTCCGGCCCAAGCCTGAAACTGCTTCAGGACCTTCTCACAGGATTTCCTTGCAGAGGATACCTCCACTGCTCTGCAGCCAGATCTGTCCCCAAAGCAGCGCTTGAGAGTATCGCGTGCAGTAACCAACACTACAAGATTGCTGTGAAGGTCTTTTTGCAGGCAATCCCACTTGGAAAAGCACATAAGGGATCTGGACCATTCCCTGCTCTTCCTGCTTAGTGGGGTCTGCTTCTCGGCACAAAGACACCGGCTTGGAGATGCCCCTTTCACAGCTGGTCAGCAGGGGTGGTGCCTGTGCTGTCTGCAAGGGCTTGCTGGTCTGCACCCCCTCAGCTCTGAGAACAGAACCCAGCAACTGTGGGGAGCGGAGCACCTCCAGAGCTCAGGGTAGCACTGTGCAAGTGAGGACACCGAGCTGCCCACAGGGAGCACGGCGTAGCTCTCAGCATCAGGCCCTTTCGGAAGTCTTCAGCTATTCCCAACTCTGAGACACAAGGAGCTCTCAGGGGCAGGGCTGCACTGCTGGCTGTTACCCTCGCGGCCCCTGGAGACAGGCTACAGGAGTCCCTACTAACTTGAGAAGCCTCCGATGTACACGCTGGTGAAAGGCAGTGTCCTCCGGGGGACGGGAGGCGAGAGCTTTCTGCTGCTCCAGGGCATGTTCCTCAATCAGCATCTCCTCCATCTGCATCTGCAGCTGAGCATCCCACTGAGGAAAGGAAAGACAGGGGCTGGTTAGCCAAGGTCCTTCCCAAGGCACAAGCTTGTCTCGGGTGGAGGATCCCACCCTGCTCTTGTGGAGAGGGGCGACGGAGTCAGTCTGTCTCACTGATCGGTGTCTGTGACACTTCCTGCTCTCTCAGGCAGGATCATATCCCCACAGAAATGAACTCCAGTGTCTCTGCCTGCCCAGTTATCAAAGCTGATCTGGACAGACACACAAACAAGCCAGAAACCTTCCAAAGCTCCAAGTATGTCCCTGCCTCCAGTCAGTGCCAAAGCAGCCTGGACAAAAGCTCTCCTGGAAAGGGAACCATGAGAGAGCTGGAGCCTCCTGGAGATACAGAACACAGCACAGCCTCAGGCTGCATTCAGGCTGCTGCTTTATGCTCTGTAAACCTGGCAGGGCTTGGCCGGTGAGCAACAAACCCCCCAGCACCGCCCTGTGTGTCCTTCAGAGCACCAGAAACCCAACTGCCCGAGCACAGCTTTCAGCATCTCCCTGGGGTAGTCAGGAGCTGGCGCATCGCCACGAGGGACAACTCCCAGAGGTGGGCAGCCCAAGGGGCACGCTGAGCTGACACACTCCGTGGCCAGGGGTGTGCAGGGAGGTGCCCAGTGCCGGCAGGGCCCTGGGCAGCTGCCGTGGGGCGCAGGGGCTCCAGTGTCTCGCAGGAGGGTGGCACGTGCGGGACAGGGCAGCAGCTCTACTCACCACGGTGCCCGAGTCGTCCACGCGGGGCTCGGCTGCCACAGCCTCCCCCAGAGCAATGGCCTCTTCTCTCTGGCTGCCTTTGTCCAGCTTTTCTTTGGCCTTTAGGAGGATCTTCTCATATTTGGCGTTGCCTGAAAGCACAGGACACCACCCATAGCAGTGGGGCAGCACAAATCCCACGGAAGACGGGAAGCCCCGTTCCCCCGACACCCAGACACAAACTGCTCCAGCAATGTAGGGAAAGGAGATCCTGCTGCTTCTCACCCCCACCCGTCTTTCTCGCCACACAGGAGCATCTCAGCCCCACAGCGTGATGCAAACCCAACCCCTGTCAAAATCCCTGCCAGCCTCTATTACAGCTTTCCCAAGCTTTTCTGCCCAGCCATCATCTTCCCAGTCCTCTTGGCAAGCTGTGCACGATGGTTCCTGCGGCAAAGCCCACATGGGCTCATCTGCCAGAGGCTAAAGAAGCAACCAGAGGGCTGACCTTGTCTGACAGCCCTGAAACCTCCAGGCCTGCTCGAGGTGCCTGTGAGCTGCCCTGTGGGCATATGGCATGGGGGAAAGCCGAGCAGACAGGCAGTGCTCACCTTTGATGTTCCTGGGCAGGTCCAAGTGGATCCTGGGAAAGGTCCCCTCTCCTTTCAGGGAGATTTTTTCTGGCTCCAGGTGACCCAGTTGGATCTGGAAAGCCCTGCAGAAGACTCCAGGCACTCCTGGCAGGTAATACACTTTCAGCACTTGCTGCTTGCCAGGTTCAACGTAACCCTGCAGGGCACACAAGAGGGAGGGACGCAGTGTACCAAAGACGATTCACTGGAGGGATGGCTCACATGACAGACGCGCTGAGAACACAAGACAGGTTCTCATACATAAGGAAACATCAGACATCACCACCTCCAGCTTTCCTGTATCCAAACGCCTGAGTCTCACTGCTCTTCTGCTCACAGGGTTTACCCTCTGCTAGCCAGAGCCAGGCACAACAAACCAAAGCTCTTTCACCAGCTGCTCTGGAAGAACGGAGAAGGGCCTCTGCTTCCAGCAGGGCCAGCAGCTCCTGGCAGCAGCTTGCAGGAGAGGACATCAGCATGTCACCCCTCAGACGGACAGGCACTGAGGAAGGTGGAAGCCACTTGGCCCTTTGGCTTCCTCTTCCCATCGCAAAAGGGCACCAAGACAGGAACACTGCTCCAGCTCTAAGACACCCAGGCAGGATGACAAGCTGCGATGGAGTGATGCTCCAGTGATGGCACAACCAGAGAGCTCAGCACTCAGCTCCAAAGAGCTCCCGGAGCACTCGTGCCTCCCACTGGTGCTTGCTGTAGGACAGCAGAGCCAGCGGCGCCCAAGGACAATCAGGGGCTCCGTTAGGATTCTGCTCGATGGACCTCCTCTGCCTCTGCAACAGTCGCTCACAGCCCTGTCTCTCCTGGCTGGTTTTGGACGGGGCTTGTGTGCTCATTCCCCCTGTTTTCCCCCAAAGCGCTCTCCTGGGCAGCCTGACACAGGCCGGGTGAAGCCCTTGTGCTACTCACCCTGCTGGGCACGACCAGGGGCACGCCAGGCAGAGGGCTGGCTGCAGTGCCTGTGCCGGGGCTCAGCACCGCAAAGGCAAATCCCAGTTTCCCGCTGTTTTGCAGGGTCAGCGCTGCTTCCGTGACTTTGTTAAACACCTGAGCAGAGGACAGAAGAGCAGGAAGTTACAGGCACACGTCTGCTGCCAAGAATTTCATTCCTCTTCCATCGGGTTGAAAGCAAAGGAACACAGCCCAGAAGCAGGGAGCGCACAGGAGAGATGGGCACTGGGCTCTCTGGGTTAGCCTGGGCAGCCCGCGGCCACAGGGTACCCCTGGGCCCTACACAGGAACAGCTATTTGTGGCAGAGGTGCAATAGCAACCATGGAAAGATCAGTAATAAAGCAAGTAGGGGACACAAGCTCTCTGCACTTAAAGGTGTCACCCAACTGCGAGCTGAAACACAGGAGGAGGCATTGGGGCATTTCAGGAGAAAAGGCACCTGCACACAAGTATTTGTGGGCACAACACAAGCCAAAACGGAGGGAGAGAGGGCAACGCACACAGGGCCAACAGCTGGAAACAGCTGTGGGGGTTGTAACCGGAAAGAAGTACAGTGTGGGTTATTCGGGGACATTCTATCCGGCTACGGTGACTGGAAGCCCAGGTCAGCTGCCTCCTTGGTTGATGAATCAGGAGCATTAAAAGAGAGCACCTCATTTGGGCTTTAGGAGCAGATCAGCGGATGGATGTCTGAGGGACACATCCCTCTGCAGATCACCACTGGGATCCTGCCTGCCCCAGGAGGCAGCGTTAGTTAGAGGAGGGATTCCCAGCTTTGGGCTGGGCTGGGGTGGAGATGGCCATTAAACGCCAGCTTGGAGGTATCCCCCAAACGTTGGACTTCCAAGCCACAGAGCCAGCGAAGCAGCTGGGAAGGGGGGAGAGCCCTGGACCCGGGTGGGCAGCAGCCCACCGGTCATGCTTGGAGGCAAGGAGCACTGACAAGAGCAGCGTGCGGTACCTGCAGCCCGCAGTCGATCTCGGTGGTGTCCAGGAGGTAGCTGATACGCGAGGCCTCCCCACGCAGAGCCACCTCGTAGCTCGGGCCTCCCTCCACCCTGCACAGCGCCGTAACCTGGCTGACGGTGTTGGCGTGGCCGAAGAAGGAGAAGCAGACGCGCTGGCTCTGGCCCGGCTGCAGCTCACCGTGCAGCGGCAGGATATCGAAAACCTGCAGGCAGGGAGGAGAGATCCACACGTGGAGCACGGGATTGATGCAGGAGAGCAGCCTCAGCTTGGGCCAAAGGACAGACGTGGCTGCAGGGGCCTCTTCCTCAAACACAGGCAACATCCTCCTCATCTCACACTGCAGCCGTTCCACTCACCAACGGAGAGACCATGGGGAAAACCTTCTCCCACAGTCCCAATTAATGCAGTAGCTAATACACTACATTCATTTGTGGTGTCTCCTGGCAGCAAGAAATTCTCTCTGCTGCAGAACTTGCCTTCAAAAACACCTTTTCCTGCCCTCAGAAGAACACGAGACTGGGAGCTGAGAGCCTGTGGAGCCGGGGGCAGGATCCAGCCCAGCTCCTCGCACTCCTCATGCTTTTCCCTGTCTCTGATTCACATCCTGCTCTCTCCAGATGCTGCAGCAACTGCTGCCGCAGCAAATGCTGCTGCAGGAATTTCTTACCCACCACTAGATGAGGACCAAGATGGATAAAATCCTCCATAGCTGCCGCACAAGGAATGTTCTTGACCAGCCCTATAACACCTCCCATGTGGCCTCTCCAATGACCAGTGATGCGCTTGTTATGACATGAGGCCACTCTGGAAGCAGCACCCAGGACACCAGTGGGAGTGGGAGTACGTAACTGCTTGCTACACTGGAAATGTGGAAGTGAGACAGATTCCCACTTACCTCCTCCACACCCAAGGCGAGGGGCTCTGTCTCCATGAACCTGGAAAAAGAACAGACCTTTGCTCAGGGACCTTGCAGTGGGAGGGAGGGAAGTCTGCACAGCAGCTCCTCGGCAGGATGGGGCCCCTGCGGGGGCATCAGTGGTGTGAGCTCAGCAATGAGCTCCAAAACTGGGATGGAGCAGGTCAACGCCTGGCAATGACACTGCTATAGCAGCGCTGCAGGCAGCTGGCAACTGCTTGCCTCCAGATCTGCTATCTCCTGCTGCGTGATTCTGAAGATCCATTCCGTCACTGGAGAAAACACCTTGGTGCAAAGGCTTAGCTCAGCTTTGAGCTCTCAGAGGTCCAAGGGCTGAGGCTTAGGGTTAGTCTGTCTCTAACCACGTGGGTCTACAACAA
This sequence comes from Lathamus discolor, assembly GCF_037157495.1. NCBI lineage: Eukaryota > Metazoa > Chordata > Aves > Psittaciformes > Psittacidae > Lathamus > Lathamus discolor. The sequence continues at coordinate 25,473,412 of NC_088909.1, read as the reverse complement.
GAGTAACCACGAGAGATTCGTGCCTCAGAAGTCAGAGAAAGGGCACACGTTGGTCTACACTGCCTATGTCCAGCCACACAGCAACAGTTGGATTGTGTTGCTCATATCACAGAATCACAGAATCCCAAGGGTTGGAAGGGACCTAAAAAGATCATCTAGTCCAACCCCCCTGCAAGAGCAGGGTAACCTACAGTACATCACACAGGAACTTGTCCAGGCGGGCCTTGAATATCTCCAGTGTAGGAGACTCCACAACCCCCCTGGGCAACCTGTTCCAGTGCTCTGTCACTCTTACAGTAAAGAAGTTCTTCCTGACGTTAACGTGGAACTTCCTATGTTCCAGTTTACACCCATTGCCCCTTGTCCTATCACTGGATATCACTGAAAAAAGCCTAGCTCCATCATCCTGACACCTACCCTTTACATATTTGTAAACATTGATGAGGTCACCCCTCAGTCTCCTCTTTTGCAAGCTAAAGAGACCCAGCTCCCTCAGCCTCTCCTCATAAGGGAGATGTTCCACTCCCTTAATCATCTTTGTGGCTCTGCGCTGGACTCCTTCAAGCAATTCCCTGTCCTTCTTGAACAGAGGGGCCCAGAACTGGACGCAATATTCCAGATGCGGCCTCACCAAGGCTGAGTAGAGGGGGAGGAGAACCTCTCTTGACCTACTAACCACTCCCTTTCTAATGCACCCTAAGATGCCATTTGCCTTCTTGGCCACAAGAGCACATTGCTGGCTCATGGTCATCCTCCTATCCACCAGGACCCCCAGGTCCCTTTCCCGTTCACTACTTTCCAGCAGGTCAACCCCCAACCTGTACTGGTACATGGGGTTGTTCTTCCCCAGATGCAAGACTCTACACTTGCCCTTGTTAAATTTCATCAAGTTTCTCCCCGCCCAACTCTCCAGCCTGTCCAGGTCTCGCTGAATGGCAGCACATATGATCACTCTGCCCCACGTAGCAGCAATGACCAAAGAGCAAGGAGGAAAGAACGGGCTGGACAATTAGAAAGAAAAAAATGTAAACACACAAAGTCTTGTTGAGGCAGAGAAACAGCATTTTTCTCTCCTGACCAAAATAAACGTGCGTGACTGATCCTGGGAGTCTCTGATGACCAGCTCCAGCAAGGTCCCAGGTAGGGAAAGTTCCAGTCTTTGATCTCCCCTTCATGAGACCTGATGCTTGATTCCCTCCATGTCAGACTGAGTTAGAGCTGATGATTTAGAATACCAACAGTGCTTAGTGTGGACCAGAAATAACATCTGACACGCTGCCCTTCTGCAGGCTCCTAATGAACACTTTGAGTGTTTGGTGGTAACACCTTGGAGACCATCTTCATTTCCAGCTCTGGCACACAGCATCCCATGGTGTCTGCTGAGCGCCCCGGAGTGCCCCAGTGCCCTGGTCGTCTCCCCCAAGCCCTCCTAATAGCCACAGCTCATCTCCAGTTCCCAAGAGGTCACCTCCTCCGAGTCAGATCCCAATTCCCTTCACACAGCTGCTTCTTGATCGTTTCCCTTGTTTGTAATAACAGCGCTTCAGTGCCACGTGGTGAACTTTGCTGCGTTTCCTAGGGCATTACGGAAAACCATTTGCTACCGTCCTTCAAACTGCCCAGAGCAGACTTTTGTGCTATGCAGAGAAGCCGCAGCAGAAGGAACACTAGGAATGTGCTTCTAGATGTGCTTCAGCACCACTACAAGTTTGCTCTTGGCCTTGGAAACCATAGACCACCACTGCATGGTCCTCCTTCCCAGGGATGTCCATACAAGGGCTCCCTCCAGCATCTACAGCTGGACCTAAAGTCACAGCAGAACCTGCCATTCCTCACTAAAACTCTACATAGCTCTTCTGTGAATGTGACGTGCAGTTCAAGAGATGAACACTCACTTCAAGGGGCTGTTTGCCTCAGGCCACGAAGATCTGAGAAAGCAGCTTTCTACATCAGCCCTCCTGCCCCCAGGAACCCATACAGGCCTACAGCAAAGCAGAGCAAGGGACTGCGACAGCAGTGTGTCACTCTGATGGCAGTGCCTGGGTAGGATCTTAGTACAAAATGACAACAGATGGGCTTAGCAGGGAAGGACACCTTCTACATCCGCTTCTCCAAGTGCCGAAGCATGGCTTTGCAGCTGCAGAGATAAAGCAGGACTCCAGCTTATGGCTATGTGAAAAGGGTCAGTAGTGTCCTACAGTCCCAGCTTGGCTGGAGAATGCTGTCTCCTTCCCAGCATCAAACCGGCGGAGATCACCTGTTCCCTGAGCACCTTGGCTGAGCACAACTCAGAGGTGTGATTTCCTCAAGGGAAGGTTGAAAACAATTTGGCAGATCAGGCAAATGGCCTCGGGCTTTGCAAACCACAAACAGGACATCAGGAAGAAGAGCTTCCAGGAGAGGGAGAGGTGCGCATACCTCACTGGGTTCACCTGGCTGTCCTTCAGGAATGCCCAGTGGTACTGGACAACCAGTGGGCTGCAGTTGGTCATCTCCATGTAACGCACATCCTTGCTGTCATTCAAGATGCAGCCAAAGTCCACGGCCGTGCTCTGGATCTGGAGATTCGGGAAGTAGACTTCTCCCCGGACGGTGACCTGCTCTTCGTGAGGATGCTCCAGGAACTTGATCTTCAGAGCCTTCTCCGCTGCCCGGATAAGCAAATCCTCCTCATAAGCAGGGTTAAATCCGATGCAGAGTTGAAGTTCCTCCCCTGTCCTCAGCTTCATGGGCTGCAAGGAGATGAAGAGAAAATGTTCAACGTGTGACCCCAACACGGGCTTCTCGCTTCATCCTTCATTTTCTTCACGCTGTCTGACCAAGCACCGCACTTTTTTCTGAAGCTGCCTGAGGCTCACGGTTCTGTGCTCTGCACCAATACAAGAGGAAATCCACGTTGGTCTCCTGAATTCTGGAGCCGCAGAAGCCACCTGCTAAACACAACCAAAGCAGCACTCTGGTACCCAGGCCTTCGCCCTCTGGAGGAACTCCTTTAGCCTGCAGCACAGCGGTGGCTGCACCTCTGACAACACGTGCACTGCAGAGCCCATGCCCAACACCTTCCGCACACACCAGGGCAGGAGCCAGACAGCAGCTGGAGAAGCCTACCTCAGCCTTCCCAAAGGCAGGGCTGCCCTCAAAGACAGCAAGCTGTTCCCCAGCTTATCTGAGGATGGCTGCTGGAGAGCTGGCATGCCTTCCAGCAGACACCTTTCCTACAGCTTGCCCACAGCTGGGTGCCTGCTCCCTCCTCCGCCTGTCTTCAAGCCAGGAGGTCTCTTCCCGATTCAGATGGCATTCTGTTTCCTTCAGCAGCTCGTTTCACATCTGATTTAGCTTGGGCCACTTTACTGCAGACTCTACAGAACACACTTCCATCGTGGAGGACCTCCCAACAGAGACACACCACCACGTTCATCCCTCTTCAAAGCCCAGCAGCAACAAAGTCCGGGGCTGCTCACCTGAGCATCTGCAGGGAGAGGCTGCTGGTCCGCAGTGCAGATGGAGAAGGGCTGCTCTAAGGCAAGGACCACGCTGAGGGGCAGCGAGCACATGTTCTTTACAGAGAGAGGCTTGTACATCACAGCCAGGACATCACCGGGGTGCTACAGAAACAGGAGACAAGAAAAAATGACCTTGAAGTGGCCATGGACCTCCTCCCCTTCAGACGCATTTCAAATTTTCCAACCCCAAAAGTGCATCCATCTCTATTTACTCTTTTGATTGGTTTCTACCCCTCTGCAAAGTTTGTCCTCCAACTCTAGCAGACGCTTTCGCGTTTAGAACCCACAGCCTTCCCCAGGGGACAGGGAAACAGTCTCGCGTACAGATGAGGGAGCAGCCCCCCAGAGGAGGCAGCTGCTTCAGCAAGATCCAAAACAGAAAGTGAACCCACTCTGGCTCCAGTTGTGTGTCCTCTCCTGCCCAGAGAGCACACACAGGCACAAGGCACAAGGCCATTTCCACTCCCATACAGTAGTTTCTTACCACCCTATCAGCTCTGCCAGGCCCGCAAGGCAGTGATGCTGCTCAGAGGAGGCAAGCAAGCAGGATATGGCCTGCAGCGGACAGCCTGCAGCAGCCCGAGGTCAGCTTTGAACATTCACGGGCACATGCAGACAGCTCCAAACCTCAACAGTCTGGCCACAACCTGCTGCCCCTGCTCCACTGACAAGATGTTGCAGCCTCAAAGCTAAGCTCAGCCTAAGCCTTTTCCTCCTGTCCATGCATTGCTCCGCGCTTCCTGCATGGTTTATCTAAACTAGACAGTCTTTGGGAAACTAATTGTGGATGCATTGGCATCCAACTCCTGCAGTGTCGCAGCACGCAACACATGGGAGCATGTGGCATCAAGCAGACCACAGGCAGACATCAGGGGGAGCTGAAAAGCTTCTGATTAGATGTGAACTGCCTGCTCACAGGATTTGTGCTTCTCTGGAAGCCTGGGAAGTGGAGGAGAGACCTGAAACCGCAGAAACTAAATCATGAGCTATCTGCTCTTTTTCAGACACCTCACGCGACGGGGAAAGGTGATGCAGGAGTCGGGATCCAGACACTAAAGGGCACACACGTTGCACTGGTGCTCTCATCGCTGCAGCTGAAGGGCACTCGTGGGTCCTTTGAAGAAGGTGAGGCTTGGGAAAGGCAAAGAGGCAGCACCCATACCGACGGCAGGGAAGGCAAAGAGGCGCAAGAGATGCCAGTTTTTCCTCATCAGCTTGAGGAGTTGACAGGAATCTCAGCTTTTCTCAGCTTCCCTACACGATCGCTGCTCGGACATCACCACACCTTGGAAGATCCTCAAAACCCTGACTACAGACACTGGCGTCTCTCTAGAGGGGGGCATGCTCCCCCTCGCCAGAGCAGCTGTAATCTCAGTTCTACCTGGCTCAACTTAGAGAACAGCCTCATCTCTAGCAGCATCCTCACTCCTCTCACCACCACCTCAGGGAGGGTGAGGAGGGATCTGCTCTCCACCTGCAGCCCCAGCACAGCAAGTGGCTCTTCCAAAGCCCACGCTGCTCTCACGGGTCCCACACCTCAGCCCGTGCCCTTGGCTCAGCAGCTCAATTCTGTCTGCACCTCGAGAAGGGCAGAATAGAGCTGCGGAGACTGTCCCCAGCCCCACAGGGGTGAAATAATGATCTCGGCATTCATGACAAAAGCTGGGCCTGGCTCAAGTCAACAGCCAAAGCTCTGTGGACTTGGAGAACTTCCTCCTTAGGACACAGGCACACCCCAGCCACACCAGTCAGTGCCAGGATGCAATGCAGAGACTCACCTTCTCCACCCGGAAAGTGATTTCTCTGCTGGATATTTGCAGAGCAGGAGCAATGAACTCGCACGTGACGTCCACCTGCACGATCAGATTCTTCACTCCCTCCTTGCCCACGATGGCGTGACACAGCAGCTTCTCCTTCACCACCTGCATGCGAGCCACACGGCCCCCAGCGGGTGTTATCAGGGTGTCCACAAAACACACTGCATCTTTGAGCCGCCCACCCACACGCCCCATTACTGCATGAAGTTACAGCCATTGGTCTCCTCAGGAGCCCTCTCTTCTTTATAAGCTGCATCCTCTTTGTTCTGCACTCACGCGTCCCTCGTGTTACAACCCAACCACCACAAAAGGCCCTCAGGAGTCTTGTGCTGCCTACAGCTCTCAGAACAATCCCTGCCCAAACGGTTATTGCTTTGCTTTGTCCCACTGCCAAACAAAATGCTTACCGAAAACTGTAGGAACTCATGAAAAAAAACCAAACCAGACTGTATGAAGGGAAACAGGGGATAGAAGGATCAATGCCAGCAAATCCTCCCTTGCAAGTTTAGTGGAAAGGATCCCTGGGAAAACCCCAGACAGACAGCCTGCCTTCCTAGGATGTACTGTGTCCCCCTAGACCTGCCTGTAAAACAAACCTCCCCAGGAAAGAGATGTCTTCAACCTGGCATGAAAACCCTCTACTTAAGCTGGATGCTCTTACATCCAAGACTTTTCCTGATTCCTCCTCATGGTTTCACTTCCCCACATTCCTCCCTTTTTTCCTCTCTCTTCCCTCTGATAGACCACCACAACCCAACTCCTCCTCAGAGCCTAGAGACGTCAGAATCACCTGTGCTGCACGTGCACCACAGGGTCTTGGGCTTCTAACCAGCCTCAAGAGTATGAAGTTCTCGAGACCTAGGGAAGGTGGAAGACCCAGTCCCAGGCTCTTGGCTTGGACTGCACGAGCCAGGTAGCCACAGCTGAGCTCACAGATGCCCATTTGGCTTTCCAGGAAGGCACCCTCACCAGTGGCCTGACCATTTCCCTTCTGGTTCCTTCTTCCCTCTTCAGCAAAGCCTCATGGGCTCAGGACTGCACACGGACAGTCCCATCGGAGTCAACCAGCTGAGGGATCAAGTCTTCCTCAAGCTACCACTCAGGCAATCCTTTAAAACACCTCTCAAACTCTAGCAGCAGCAGGAGCTTAATGCACATTTATTCCCCATTCACTTAAACACTTGTGCCCAGTGCTCCTGGAGCCAGGGAAGGCACACCGGGGTCAGACGGCAGCTCCTCTGCAGAGCTGGATTTCCCCCGGAGAGTAGGGTCCAGGGAGGAGAACACTCAGTGACCCTGCTGAAATCTGCCCCTCTGAGCTGCAACCCAAGGGTGCTGCAAGACCTGCCTGCCCTCGGCACACGGGGGCTGGCTGAGGGAGCGGGGCGAGCGCTGATGGGAATACTGACACAAGTCAAGCTCTCAGTTCTAATGATCCCCAGAACACTTTCCCATGTGGACGGACATCATTCGGATCATTAGAGCTGGCACACTGGGTTCATTTCTCTCGTCCCGGTCTCCGGGCCGGACAAGCTCCCGGCCCGTGTCTGTCTACAGAGGAAAATCAATGCTGCTCCCAGACACTCCCTACCTTCCTGGGTGTTTTGTTTCACTCGCTGCTTCCCCACACAGACAACTGGCCATTTCTTTAGTTACTTTCTGCCTGGGCTCCCAGTCTACCTCTAACTTTAAGGCCAGCTGAGAAAACTGGGGCTGCTCAGCCTGGAGAAGAGAAACCGCGGGGAGACCTCAGAGCAGCCTTCCACTAGCTGAACGGGGCCTACAAGGATGCCGGACACGGACTCTTCTCAGGGACTGCAGCAACAGGACAAGGGGTAATGGACTTAAACTCAAACAGGGCAAGTTCAGGTTAGATACAAGGAAGAGGTTCTTCACTGTGAGGATGGTGAGGCACTGGCACAGGTTGCCAAAGCAGTGGTGAATGCTCCATCCCTGGCAGGGTACAAGGCCATGCTGGACAGAGCCTGGGGCGACAGTGCCTTCAGGCCATGTTTTGCTACCACCAAGTTGGCTTTATGGTAGCCATGGAACTCAAAAAGCCTCAGCAACTGACGGTGGCGAGCATGGAAAGCAACTGGTGCTGCCACGGTAACTTATGGCAGGAAACCAGGTTCTCAGAAGCACTTGCCCATTTGCTCAGGCAAATGTCAAGGGGCTGCAGAAATGCCCTGATGCAGAACTCACCTGAGGGGTGCTGCAGGAGCCTTTCAGCACCACCTCCGCTGTCTGGCCGGGCATCAGCTCCGTCCTCAGCGGCTGAAGCTTCAGCACGGGGCCACAGGAGGAAACCTTGCCCTTGCTCTTACTGATGCGAGGGAGACGCTTGCGCTGCTTAAGTGTGGTGCCACCTTCTGTGGTCCAATAGAGCAGATGGGTGCGTCGTCCTTTGTTTGTCATCTTGAAGCGGTAACAGCAGGGATCCAGGCTAGAGGAGAAGCAGAGACACAAAATGGCAGGGGAGCTGCTATTTGCCACTGGTCACCCAGCTTCAGCACCCTGAGGGCACGACCTGACTGCACACTCGGCTTCACCAAAAGCCAGACCTTGGCTGCCCCTAGGTTTGTCACCATCCAGCAGCTGCTCTGCTGGCACCCTTCCAGCAAGGAAGAGCTTCGTAAAGAGCCGGCCCCACATGCAAGTAGCTGGAGGAACAGCCTCGCTGCCACTCCACCTTCCCCTTGGGAGCTGTTGTTCATGCCTCTGAGGCGTCTCGTAGGGAGCATCCAACCCTCATTGCCCCCAACGTACCACCCTCTGGTGGCGGCTCTGCAGCCGACAGCAATGGCAACAGCTCCAAACTGAGCCCGCGGGCAAAGACATAAAGGGGGGCAGAAGACAGCTACATGAATCACACGGACACTGTCCCCTCCATTGTGCAGCCAGCTTGTGGCTGCACTGAGCACAGGAAACTCTGGACAAGCATCAGCCTCCCTGCGATGTCCCTGCGTACGTGGAGGGCTCGTGGGTGCGTATTTTACCTCTCCAAATCTATCCCAAGTACTTAAGGTAGGATTAAGCTGCTCTTTCTACCCCAAGAATTCAGGTATCGGAGCACCACGGACCCTCTTTGCAGCCACAGAAAGGAAGAGCCACCCCAAGAAGACTGTTCTTCTTCTCTGAGGAGGTCTCCAACACAAGGCAAACAGCACTTTTTTCCTCCTGTCTCCAAGAACATGACTGGTTTCAGACACACACCTTGGGACCACTGAATCCTCTCCTTCCAGCTCACCAATTTCAATCGAGACTCTTCATTTATCCCACTCCACCTCAGCAGACTTCCACACTTCCACACTTCCTCCCCCTTCCAGAGCTGGTCCTGCATCCACACTCGCTTGCCCGTGCCTCGGGAAGCAGGCAGGAGAAACCAGGGAAGAGCCACCACGTCTAATAAAGAGCAACCGGGCACGGAGTGGGGGAGAGGAGCCAACTGGGGGATGACACAGGGCAAAGAAATTCTGCTGCTCCTCCAGGGCTCCTGGCCAGAGGGGAAATAAACCAGCGCCATTCATTCAGTCGAGGAGCTGCTAACAAGCTACTGCCCAGGCTTGCTGCTGCTCTGAGATCTTACTCCAGACGGAATGGCAAAGCAAGCAATATCACTGCAGAGAGAAACATGTCTGTACTTGTAAGGCAGCATTTCTCAGCTGGAGGCTTCCAGGACCTGCTCTCTTCCTCCAAATCTTTGTTTGATAAAGTGAGGAGACAAATGGATTATGACTAAAGACAATTCAGCAACAACTTAGCAACTGCTCTCCAGCTCGGTGGCTTTCAGAGTACCTACTGACTTGCAGATGGCCATAAAATGTTTCCAAAGGAAGCCCTGTGGCTTCAGGGAAGCAGAGCCAGGACTGTGAGCACTGAAGAAGCTTGAGGGACTGCAGCAGAACTCCTCCTTGCTGAGCCCATGGGGAAGTGGGAGCTGAGAGATTCCCTACCTGAAGCAGGGCGCCAGGTTGAGCTCCGGGCCAAAGGGTTTGTCAATGACAATCGTGGTGCCAACGCCAACAGCCTGGACGGGGATGACGTAGGCACGACTGTTCTCAATGAACAGCACCACCTCGTCCTTGAATTGCTCCGTGTCATCCAAGTTTGCAGTGACAGCCAGAGACACCTCGGCCTTGGCAGGGATCACTCCCTGACTGGGTCCAACGGTCCAGCACGAGTCTGCACCAGCCTGGAAGACAAACAACACTCATTTAGGACGGAAACCACGGACCTGGCTGCCACCAGCCAAGGCCTGCCCAGGCAACACGTTCACACCGAGCCAGTGGGTGTGAAGATTCCACTGACATTCATGTACAGCTTCTCTGGCTCGTGCTGACACAGGGCAGCTCGCTTGGAAAGGAGCCCTGAGAGCTCCGCTCCAAACGTGAATCTGAGAGTCTGCTCCCTGACAAAGCTCATTTATCAAAGCTTGGCAACAAGCCCGCCAGAAAATTGTACCCCAGAAACTATTCCTGAGGAATGAGGATGGGGGTCTCGACGGAGCCAGACCTTCAACTCCCTGGCGTGACCCAGCACAGCCCTGCTGGGCCCGCCCAGGCCAACAGCCCACGCCAACAGCCCAGGCCAGGGGAGGACGATTTGCATCCTCTCCTCATTCTTTCAGTCAGCATCTGCTCTGGCTCCAAGGGGCAGCACCGTGCACTGCTGAACAGGAGACCTGCCAGGGCCACAAGGCTCTGCCGAGACACATTCCCTTGGGTTTCTAGGTCAGCTTCTGCCTGCCCCCAATCCAGCCTGTGTCTCAGAGACAAGAAACCTCTTGGAGCCACGCTACAAAATACCCCCACTTTCAAGACAAATACCCAACCTCTGATAACATCTCTGCTACTTGCTTATCCTTGAGTGCGCCGCAAAATGATGCCGTAGCTGCATGCACTGCATGCACAAAGACAGTGGCTATTTCTGACCCTATAGCAGCTTCTTGTACTATTGGGCATCAGAGCTCCTGAGTAACCAGTAAGGGCTGGGATCCACCACTTCAGAAGTTCACCACGATAATCAGAATCTTATCCCAGCACAGACGTCCATCGTGAATGAAAGCTTCCACAATCTGGTTACAATGGACACCAGTGTGCAGCTGACGGATGGAGGGAGGGAAGGAGAGAGGGAGGAAGGGACGGATAGCTGCCCCAAGGGATGACTGAGGAGACACCACAATCAGCTCTCTTGAATCTGTTTACAGATGAGTCACTGAAGTGATCTGGTCACTCTGGCCTTGCACAAGTGACAGAGGAAGCAGAACTCCACGTTACAAATGCAGCTGCACTTGATCAAGCCGTAGCTCTAGCGAGAGCCGTAGCTCTAACAACAGCATTCCCATTCTCAGTCAGGCTGAGTCACTGTCCTCGTAGGGCTGCTCATGAAGGGGAAATAAACCCCGTCCTGCACCAGCTGGCTGCAGAGCCTTGTCCCAGGTGGTTCAGCATTCCCGGTGGGGGGGACCCTCTGTTCTTCATTTCAAAGCTGCTCCTTATCCACACAAACAGCCAGTGGCAGGAAACAGCCCAAAAGCACCCCGAGCCCTGCAGGAGGCGGAGATCAGAGCCTGAGGCTGGCTACATGCTCCCGCCAACAACCGGCCTCCTCCTGCCTCCTCAGCATCAGCATCTCCTCAGCACAAGCACGGGGACCACTGTGGTTTAGCCTCTGCCCCGAGCACCGTCAACGGGATGTTTTACGGGATCAAGGGGCAGAGCTTGTCTCCATTTGTGCTCCCTGTCCACAGCTCACCCCTCCATGATCGCATCTGCCCTCCCTGCCAGGCTGGGGAGGCCAGGGACACCACTCTGCGCATCGCGGCTCTCCAGGGCACGGCTACGGCTTGCCCAGCTGCTGCCAAGCGCAACATTTAAGAACCAAACTGCTCCTGCTTTGCCTTTGGGAAAAGCTCTCAGCTTGCTTCTAGAAGCACAGCTGTCTTGAAGACTTCTAACCCTCTGTAATTCAGTTGCCAATAGGCACAGCGCAACAGGACATGTTTGCTTTCCCCTGACGAGCAGAGTAACAATTGCTTTGCTTACCAGCAAGTAAGAAAGGGCACTGAAGGAGGCAGCTGCTGAGGGCACTGGGGTGCTTGCTCTTTGCAGAGGTCAAAAGCAGATTTTTATGGTGCGGACAAAGCAAGCTGCCTGCGAATCCCCCACTTTGAGGTTCTATTTAACCCCCAAACGCCTGGAAAAGCAGCAGGAGGGAAATTCAGCCCCCTCCTCCTTGCCCAGGGGGCTGAGCCTGTGCTCTCACACCCTGCTGGATGCCTCATGCGCAGACACAACCAAGTCCCCAGCCACAGGCCTGCGTGAAGCGGCTCCAGAACTTCAACAACCCAGCCTGCAGAAGAACAAACCTCCTCTCAAGCCCCTCACAGACGCCCCTCCGGTGGGGAGCACCCCCCAGACCCAGCACACGAGCCCTTCCTGGCTGCATCAGCCCCTGTCAGAAGACCCCACAACCTCCTTCTGCTCCGCAGCCTGTTCCACCCTGCCGCCTCCAGGAATTAAACAGCCTCTTTCTGCAGCCACATGCTCTACAATGTTACAGAGCACACAGGCTCTGCAGGTACACAACCCTTACAAGTCTGCTTCTGGGCAACAACCCAGCTGGTTTGACCCCCGAGGAGGTGTGAAACCCACTTCACCCTAAGCGCCTTGAGGACAGACCTCTCAGTTCCAAAAACAAAGACTCTCACAGCTAAACGCCTTCCACAAAATAAAGGGAGAACTTGCAGAAATGAACTCCTTTCTGCTCAAACATCTCTGCAAACTCTGTTTTACTGACGGGTGCCCCAGCTACAAGTGCCCCCGGAGCCAGGCTCCTCTTGCTGCACTCGGATGGAACATCTGGCTTTCTCTCTCAGACACATCTCAGTGACGTGGAAATGTTGCATAGAAATAAGTGCTCCAGTCACAGGCTGCTATGGGCCACTCACTTGCTCTGGAAAACAGCCCCAGCGACACTTACCATCTTTGCCGAGAAGGATGCGGGGATGACAGACTGATTGGAGAGGTGAAGGGTCCGGGAAGCATCTTGTAGAACTTGGATGCTGCCAAAATTTATCTCACTTGGGTGCACGTGGACAACTGGTCCTTCTCCAGTGCTCAATAAATGGATTTCCTGCTCCAGGAGGCAGGCAGGAAAGAGAAAAAAACAACAGGGAAGGTTTAGAATGACTGGACAGCTCTAAGGGGGCTCGTAGGCTGAGGGAATTCTGACTGTTTGAAGCTGTCAGGGTTGTGAGGCTGAAACAGGAAGGCTGGAGCAAAGGTGGCACCTGGAGTGGTCCCTGCGGATCTGAAAGCCACAAGATCCCATTATGAGGGGATATAGAACCCCCATCTCCCACGCATGCTTTTCACACCTCCTCCATGCTGTCAGCTCTCCTTCCGCTACTCTGTGCCTACGCCTGCTCCTTGTACTGCTCCATCATGCCATAAACCACCCTCCCTGACTGCTGCGGCTGCACAGCCACACTGCACAGGAACTTCTTCAACCTTCCCAAAGCTTCTCCTGTGAAAACCAGTAGAGGCTGGAAGCAAAGCTCTTCTCAGCAGAGATCATGCAAGTTAGTTGCCTCTCATTTGTGCTTGTGTGCATTCCTGGTATTACTTCTTTATTGCACCAAGATATTCATTACTAATTGCATCATTCGAGCAGTATTTTTTTCTGCTGACAGCCTGAGACCCAAAAGTTTGTTCCTGCAGAAGGGGCACAAACTAGCGGAGGAGGAATGTGGATCCTTTTGCTAAACCCCCTTCTCACATCACTAAAACCAATGAGAATTTATCCAGTCTGGCGGGATTTCCCCAGCTCCAAACACCCCAAGCCTTAACCAGGCTTGTAGAGCCTGAAGAAGGGAGGGCTCTGGGGAGACCTTAAAGCACCTTCCAGTGCCTAAAGGGGCCAACAAGAAACTTTGAGAGGGGCTTTGGATAAGGGCCTGCGGGGACAGAACAGGGAAGGACGGCTCTAAATTGACGGGGGGGGGTGGGGGGTGGTGATCAATATGGGATCCTGGGAAGAAGCTCTTCCCTGTGAGGGGTGGTGAGGCTCTGGCACAGGTTGCCAAGAGGAGCTATGGCTGGCACAGGCTGCCCAGAGGAGCTATGGCTGCCCCATCCGTGGCACTGTTCAAGGCCAGCTTGGATGTGGCTAACAGCTCCCGAAGCTGCACTCAAGCCATAAGGCAGACCTAGAGGAAATGACACCCAGAAACTCCCATTTGTGCAGGCAACACCCAGCCAGGTTTTGACCAGCATTTGCGGGCTGCGAGCAGCAGCCGAGCACGAGCGCAGCGCCTTGAGGACGGATTGACTGGGCACAGGGTCACTCAGTCCCATGCCTTCTCCAGGCATTAGTGTTGCTTATGCCACGAATGCCTTCTTTCCTTGTAGACAACAGCCATAGATCATTTTCCCTGGAAGAACCCCTGTACGCTCTACATCCCACCAAGATGAGAGGCACAAAGGCACACGTCTGCCCCAGCACTCACCAGTGGGGATTCTCTACTCCCAAACACCGCAACACGAGCAATGGTGTCCTGCTTTCCCGTCACCTGGACTTCCAGTGTGAACGGGATCTCCACCGAGCTGTGAGGCTGGATAATCCCACGGGGCTCAGGGCTGGAGTACCACACAGCAGCAGCATCCTTGTTCTCCTATAAGGGACAGAACCAAACACGGCTTCAGACTGACCTTTGAGGAAACTTTCAACTCTTTAACATCTACCACAACGCCAACTCACACACGTGTCTAAAAATGCCTAGGAGAAAGCAGAAAGGCACAACTCAAGATGCAAGACATGTATGGGTTCAGCATCCCGAGGGGGGCCAACAGCTGCTGCCTCCACAACCCCCCGTCCCGTGCTGGCAGCCTCCTTGCAGCAGCTTTTCACAACCCTACAAGTTCTCCCGCATTGAAAGCATCCCGAAGACTAGAATATAATCTGCTTCCTGGAGAGTTTAAGCTGCTTCCTGGAGTTGACATTCAGGTAGCTTCCTGTTCCCAGCAAACCTTTAGGGTTGAATACAAACCAGCAACATCTTAACCAAACCCGGTTTTTCCCTAACAAACCCCTAGGTGACATTGGAGGCAGGAGGCAGATGCGATGCCAAACCTGAGGAAGAGCCCAGTAGCAGCCTGGAAGGTTGCTGTCGTTCACAAGGGTCAGCATCTGCTGGTAAGGGACTTTGAGAGAGCATCGTCCAAAGGTCAGAGCCGGGTGGAGCACTCGCAGCGGGGGAATTACACATCTAGGCAGAGAGATGAGCAAAAGGGAATTAGATTCTGACACAGCGTTGCTTACTTGTTTACTTCTCAATGAGCACCAAATGGAGCACGACCCATTTGTCACCGTCAAATAGACATTTGATACGCCTACAGTGAGAAACAGCCTTCAACTTCTTTTTACCCAACAACCTCTTGCAAAAGAGGGGCAGACCCTGAGTCTCAGCATCACAAAAGCTGCTCAGTGCCCAGGCAGAGCACGGTGCCCTGTCCCAGGTCAGCTTTGCCCCTCCTTTGCCCCAGGAGGCTCGCAAGGACCCTCTCAATGGCCCCAGCGAGGTGTGAGCTCTGAGGGAGCTTTCCCACCGAGGAGCAGCGCTCGCCAAGGCTCCAGGAACACCAGACTCCAGTGTCTCAGGGAAAACACCGCTGTGTCCCTGCCTGAAATCCAGCCCTTTACCCCAGCAACGCAGGGTGCAGGCCACCACCTGCCCTGCGCCGTGAGCGATAACCCTCTCCCAGGCCCTGTGGCTGCCTTGCTCCTTTCCCCACGGGTCCGCACGCCAGCTGCTCCCATTTGCACTTGTTCTACACAACTGCAGCCCAGGCACTGACTGCACAACTCTGCCCGGGAGAGGGAACAGCACCGGTGAAATGCATCCCTCGTGCCGTTGAACTGACGCCCACCGCAGCACAACAGGCCTGAATGTGGCTGAAGCAAGAACAACTTTGAGCTTAACTCCAAGAACATCAATGCTCAGCAGAGCCAGACGGAAGCACAAAAACCTGAGCTCACCTTCCACACCAAGGACTACTTTGTCTGTCACAAGATCTCGCCTTTACTTTTCCCTCACCAGTCCTGCCCTAAGCCCCTTGCCCGTCTGCACGGCCCCTCCTTAACTGAGGCAGACAACAGCTTGCAGCAGCTGCTTGCTGTGGCCCAAACCAGTCCTGGATTCTGGCCACAACCCAGCACAAGTCCAACACTTGCAGGAAGGAGGAGAGGCGGCCCTTTGGAAACATTACACCTCAAGCCCCCAGAGCAGGCCGATAAGGAATATAATCACAGTTTCCTGTAGGAGAAGGCCCTGGGCCGTGCCTGTGCCTGAGCACAAGTGCTGCTCATAATGGACTGCTTTCCAAGCGCTGCTGTTCTCCTGTCTAGCTGGGCAGAACTAGCTCATTGAGCAATGCTCCTCGTTTGGAGCTGGAGCCAGCCAGCTCTACGCAAGGCAGCACCACTTGCTTCTGGCAGATGCATAGGGAAAGAAGAGGGGCTGCAAGGGAAGCGTTGGTACCTGGCTCTGACGGGCAGTGATAACACCTCTCTGCCAACACCATCCACATCAACCACCAGGGCCAGCTTGTATCTCTTCACAGTGTTGGAGCACAGGGTGACCTGGAAGACAAGAGCATCAAATACTTCATCACTCCCAAAACCCATCGGCCATATGCAGTGCCCTCCACATCTCCTTCCACAGCAAGGAAAGGGAGGATTTAGTAGATATGAGGAAGATGAGGTATCAGGAAGAAGTTCTTCCTTGTGCGGGGGCTGAGGCCCTGGCACCGGTTGCCCAGAGAAGCTGTGGCTGCCCCATCCCTGGCGGTGTTCAAGGCCAGTTTGGATGTGGCTTGGAGCAGCCTCGTCTGGTGGAAGGTGTCCCTGCCCATGGCAGGGGGCTGGAACTGGATGAGCTGCAAGGTCCCTTCCAACCCAAAACAGGCTAGGATTCTGTGATGTTTGCCTTTAATTCTTCTGCTGGTTCATGTGTAGAGCACAGTCTCTGGCAGTAACAGAACTCTTTGGACAATACCTGAATTACTGAATGCGCTTTGCGTTGCCAGGGCAGATGTAGAGCCCAACACTAGTGCCCAACTCTTACTCGCAGGATGCTCAGAGCCAGCAGTGCTAAAGCCCCCTCAATGCCACCGAAGCTCCAGCTCCACCTCTGAAGCACACAGGGCTGGACTCTTCGCGTACCTGGATATCCAAGTGTCCCTTGGCGCAGATGGTCCCTGTGCAGGGCCTGATAGTAAATTCAGCTGGCTTCTTGGCACCTGGGGCTCGCTTTCTCCACGACGGACCAGTGCTGTCTGACACCTGAGCAAAACTGGTCACGCTGGGTGCTCCCGAGCCGTCCCCAGGAATGTGAAGGTTGAAGTTGAAGGGCACCGAGGAAGTGTTAGTGAGGCGGCAGCACAGGGTGCGAGGAAAGCCTGGGAAAAGGACACAACAGGAGTTTATTATCCCGTGACTCCTGGGGTGGACATCCTGCGGTGATAAAACTGCGCTTGGAGTTTGCCTCCTTTCAATGGCAATTACAGCTGATTGAGAAGCTCTGTAGGGAAGTCGTCGTCAATTACGGTCAATTTTACGCTTGTCACACAGAAATGCCACTCTGACACAAGTGCCTCTAACTGTGAGGAGCTCTCACCTCCCCCAGACCAGCACCAATTCCTTCTCAACCATGACGGTGCATCCAGAACATTTACTCTCAAAAGTCAGTCCAGAAAAGTCCCTGTGAACTCCACAAACACTCCCACAGTTTTCGAGAGATAAAAGCAGTATGTTGTCATCAAAGAGATGATCCAGGAAAGGAAAGGAAAGATGAAATTGGCAGCCACAGCATGATGCAGAGCACTCTGAAGCAGTTTCTCCAGACAGGAACCTCGGTGCATCTCCTGGTTTGGGACAATCGAGACTGAGCCTGTGGCAGCTCACGGCCCACTTCACTGGAGGCAAACCTGATGCTTGCTCAAGAACAAGCAGGACCTGTGTCTCACCCTCCCGAAGGAGTGGGGACAAACGGCCATGCTGCACACCGCCTTTCATTACCCCACAAAGGCTGACATGGCTTCAGCTTTGGTACTTGCTTTCCATAATGGAAGCCACTGACACAATCGCAGCTGATCTGGGGGGTTGAGTTCACATTTAAACTTGAGACCATCTCAGTGAGAAGTCCTTTGCGAGACTGAGGTGGAGAACCAGAATCTGCATCTCAGTGGAGAAGCTCTGGGTGCACAGCCGCCAGCTCTGTCAGCAGAGCTGGGCTTTTGGTGGGGAAGGAGGAGCCCATGTCTGAAGACATGGGCGCCCAATGCGGAGCTACTGCTTGGCCATGTTACCTGGGAGCTGACAACGAGTTGGCCTCACAGCACTAATTGATTTCTCACGCTAATGGTCAGGTGGGTAAATGGTGCCCTTGCCTCACAACAGCAAAATTCACCCAGGGCACCTACAACTTGCCTTCAACTCCCTTCTCCAGTTGGCCGCGGACAAGAAAGACTTTCACAGTCATTCTGTTGCTGAGGACTGGCAGATTGGGGCTGGACTGACTGTGAAGGACACCAGAGAACACTGACTTTCTACTCCCTCCGTTCTATTTGAACCATTCAATTGGCTCTGTGCCATTCTGTCTGGTTCTGTTTGATCTCATGATGGCAAAATACTGCCTAGACCTCCCACCCTGCAGCCCAAGCCCAGGGCACACTCACCAAAGGAGACTTCACCGAAGCGGAGGGACGATACATTGAAATGAAACGCCGGCCCAGTGACACAGCCACTGTGAGGACAAAGGCAGAGGAGACATGGCCTCGGTTAAAGAGAACTGCAAAGCCTTCAGCTTTCCTTACCGTTCCGGTGGGTAAAAGCCGGCCTGAGAACCTCAGGGGGTTTCACATCAAGCCCTCACCCTCATGCTCAGCACAGCATCCAGGTGGACGGGAGGCAGCCAAAGCAAAGCGGTCAGCAGCCCATAGCTGCTTGTGGGGCTTGGGGCACAGTGTCATGCAGGGTATGCCCCCAGGTTGTTGATGGCCTGAGGAAGGACACCAAACAAGTGATGGCTGCGTGCCTCAGTTTCCCCATCTGTAATGTGTTGGACACAGGGGTGTCCCCAGTAAAGCACACTCAATGTAACTACCCTTCCCAGCCACAGCTTTCCTGCTTTGGCATTTCTTAGCTGGAACCGCTCTTCCCATGGAGTACAGGAACACCTTCCTCAGAAGATCTTGATCCACGCAATCGTTATGGGGGCAGGACTTTGAGACACGAAGCCGGGGGAGCCCCAGACATCCCTTGACAAGAGCCGCAACAGCTCAACAGAGCGGACAGTTGAATCTTGGAGGAAAACATCAGCCAACCACCAGGGCACCAGCTGACCCATCCAAGAGCAACACGTCTTCAACCACCCAACACAGAATCGTCAAATCATCTACGCTGGAAAAGACCTTTAAGATCATCAAGTCCAACTGTCACCCCAGCGCTGCCAAGCCCACCACTAATCCGTGTCACTAAGGGCCTCGTCTACACGGTTTGGGAACACTTCCAGGGATGGTGACTCCACCACTGCCCGGGGCAGTCTCTTCTAATGCCTGACCACCCTTTCGGGGAGAAACTGTTCCTAACATCAAGTCTAAATCTGCCCTGCGCACACTGAGGCCGTTTCCTCTTGTCCTTTCCCTTGTTACTTGGGAGAAGAGACCAGCCACCTCCTGGCTCCATCCTCCTTTCAAGTAGTTGCAGGCATAACGGAACCTGAACACACCGCATCTCCTCACCTGCCCTTAAATTCAGCAGACTTGAAGGCTCCAAACTCCAGGACTCACCAACATCCACCTGAATCACCACGTGAAGCTGCACAACACCCATTAATTTATTTCATGGTTGATGCCAACCAATGCCAGCTCTGCCTCTCAGCTCAAAATCAAGGACCACAGCAACTGGTGTGTTCAACCCAACCTATTCCATGGCTCCCTCTTGCTGACAATTCCACTTCACTTGCTGCTGCGGTCGCAAGGAGTCAGCGTCAAACTGGAGTCAAGGTTAGTGTGGGCTCCTAGTGTGGGGATGCCAGGATGAGAGCCAAGATCAAGACCTCAGACAAGCCTTTTCTTTCTCTGCTCCATCAGCAAATGAGGTAGGTGGGAGATGACTACCCAGAGAGAGCTACAGATGTGGCCGCCAAGCTCTTAGAACCCTCCTCACCTCACAGTCAGCGTCAGAGGCTCAGGGGATCCCTTCACATTGAACTGGAATTCCTCTGTGAACTGCCCCATGACACTGGCATTGAAGGAGATCCAGATGGCCTGATGATCAAAAGGCAAAAGCATGCCCTCCCGGGGGCCAAAGGTGAAGCAGGAGCCCAGAGCTCTCTCCGGAGGGACCACGCTGAAGGGAGTCTCAGTAACTCCTCTGTTGAGCAGGAACACCTGCAGCAGCAGCGAGAAGGCAACATGGAAATACATGAGGAATCCTCTTTGCTTACAGAAGGCTCACTTCTTTTCTAGTTTAGCAATTAACATCTGTAAAAGGCAGAAGATGCTGAGCGCTGCTGCCAAATACAACAGGACGAGTTCTGCCTCGGGGTTTTTTTCCATGCAAAGCAGGGATAACTTCACACAAACAGAGCCACTCTGGGCTTATTCCCCTGACACAGAGCACTCCACTTGACCTGCAGTGCCAAGCGCCTGCTCAGCACCACCAAGTTGATTCAGACCCATCCCACAGCTCCACGAGGCTCGCTGCTGCCCGAGAGCCATCCGGATCCACCCCATGCCCTGCGCCCCGTCCTGCTCACCCTGTAGCTGTGGCTTGAGCCAACAGTCACCTCCCCGATGCTCAGCTGGTCACAGCTGAGTTGGACCTGGGGCCCGACGCCTTCCCCGCTGATGCACAGGGGCAGCCTGGTCTCACAGCCTGTGGAGGGAAATCTCTGTGAGTGCAATTCCCTCTGCTACGCGGCACTTTCCAGGTTGTCTCAGTGCTGCTGCCGGTCCCTGGGCTGGATGGAACCAGCTCTAGATGCTCCAGGACAAGATACGGGACCCATCTCGTCCCTCAGGACATACGCCTTGGGGCTGCTTTCTCATTTCTAACCAACCCCCTGGGCCGGTGTCTCAGAGAACCACAGAATGGTTTGCGTTGGAAAGGACCTTAAGATCACCCAGTTCCAACCCCTTGCCATGGACAGGGACACCTTCCACTAGAGCAGCTTGCTTCAAGTCCCGTCCAGCCTGAACTTGAACATTGCCACGGTCGGAGCAACTTCCTTGGGCAGCCTCTTCCAGTGCCTCACCACTCTCACAGGAAAGAATTTCTTCTGTATATCTAAACTAAATCTCCCCTGTTTAAGCTCGAACCCATCAGCCCTTGTCTTATCTCTCCAGTCCCTGATGAAGGCTCTCTCTCCAGTACGGGGAAACCAGCCTTTGCACTGAGCAGATCACATAAGCCATAAATGTACTGCTAACGTGCACATCCCTTGGTGCAAAGGCAACCGAGACCTCAAGGCTTACAGCTAAACTCCAAGGTGGGTCCTTTCCCTTACATTTGCTAGAGATGACAGAGCACAAGATCTTCAGTCTGAAGGCTGCTCTCAGCCACTGAAGCAGCCTAAGGTGCCTGAATCCTGGCTCAAATTTTGGATGAGCTCTCACTGCCATCCCAGCCTACTCTGCACACAAAGTGAGCATCACGAGAAGGAGGAGAGAGCCACGCCACAAAGACTCATCTTGGAGGTAACTGGTCTACAGGGGCCTGGTGCTCCTTCACTAAAGCTGTGTTGCAAATGCTGGCAAAGCCATGGCGGGAAAGCTTATTCCTTCACTGCTTGGTCACTTCTGGGATCAGGAAGGCAGAGCCAGGCATCCTGAGCCCTGGCCTCCGACAGGAGACCACCGGGAACCACGGGGACAGCGGCGTGTGCCAGCACTGCCCTGTTGAGCCCTCCAGAACTACATGAGGTCCAAGTGGGCTGGAAGAGTGTTTCTACCTCCTCTGTGGGAACAGGAGCAGGAGGAAAGAGCTGTACCTGAGATGTCACAGTAGACTGTCTCTTGGTAGACTCTGGCTTCTTTGGGCTTAAAGATCACATTGATTTCAAGGGAAGAATTGGGCAAGACATCTCCATCCTGAAACAGAAGTGACAGCAAACCATTTATCTTCAAACATCACATTCTTGTTTCCACTGCAGCCCTGGAAGCCTTTATTTAGGCTTTATTTAGAGCATCAGCAAAGAGCAAGGAGCAAGCAACGCTTGCCAACAGGATTTACAGGAGAGCTTGGAAGCAGCAGCTTCCAAAGTCCCTCGCCTTTACTGGCACCCGGAAGGGGCATTTTGTTCCCCTCAGAAGAGACTGAGCTCTTGCTCGCGGATTTAAGTCTGGGCCACGCTACCAGTTTCTGCAACGCTCTGCTGCTCTCGCAGAGGATCCTGGCACTGGTGCTCAGTCCCAGGAAGCCCTGCCACACATTTCAGGAGGCATCCCTGGTTTCTATAGGCTCTCACTTCCTGCAACTGGTTTAAGGAAAGGCACCTCTCAGCCTTACATGGGCTGCAGGAGCAACCAAGAAGAGAACAGCAGCCCCTTCCTCGGAAAACAAAATAGAAAAATAAACTACTTTCACCCACTGTAAAAGAAAGAAGAGGTTGGGATTATTCCAGGGTTTACTCCAAGATGAGAAGGGATGCTGCGCTGCTCAGACAGCAGCCATTCTTCATCTCAAGACCATGCAAATACTCAGAAGGCAGGCTCTGGCTGATTGAAGGCCATGGGGTTTTTGCTGGCATCACCAGGAAAGTGAGCAGTTTTCTCTACCTATCTGCAGTAGAACTCAAAAAGCCCGTTTAAACCTGCCAGCCTCGTGTCCAGGCTCACAGACGACACTGGAAGGGAGACTCAGACGTGATATAAATCCAGGTTTTAGGAAGGGATTGCTGTGCTTGGGCTCAATTTGGCCTCCTTTCCACCCAGGACCATTGCATTCTGCAGGTCAGTATGTGAACTAACAGTGCACCAGTGTCCTTTCTTCAGCCCCGCGCGCTACGTGGGAATGTGTCCTTACGGAGAATAACTGATACCTCTGAACACTGTGAGGACACTCATGAAGTGCCCTTAATTCACAGCCCTTGCAGCAGAGCCCAGCCTGGGGTCGGCTCTTGCTGCTGTTCAGAAATGCTTTTTGCAACAAGTGCCCCTAGCCTCACCAGAAACCGGATGTCTCCTCTCTTGGCACATCAAGCAGCTGATGTGGGATCTGCCAAGGGACCTCCTTCAGAGATGAGAAGGAGGAGGAGCAGCAGGAAGGGAGGTTCTCAGCCATCACTTACCATGGGCACAATGGTGAAAATATCACTGCAGAAAGGCATGGAGCCTCCCTGCACTTCTGTCCCCTGGTTCTGGGAGCTGCAGATGGGAAGGGAAGGGTGTTCTTTGAGAGGGGGGACCAGCCCGTGCTCCGCAGGAACATCAACCAGCTTGTCCTCTTCCAGCCTCTGCAGCCTGTGCCATGGGAGAGACGAACCAAGCAGATAATTGAATAAGCAGCAGATTTGCAAAGCCTGTCGTGTCAGTGCACGAGCAGTAAAGCACTCGGCGAGGAAGAGCAGCAGCTCAGCAGAGGGCTGACCCTGAGACACAGGCTCCCACATGGATCCCATTATTGCCGTTCTTCCCAGCACAGCAAGGAGTTTTACTCCTCACTGACGAGCTAACAAGAGGTTTCTTAAAGCTGGCAGCCCTCAAGAAAAAGCCTCCTGCATTGGGAGGGGAGAAGCAACTGGCTTTCAGCTGCTCGTTACCAGCATCACACTTTTCCCCTTCCCTTTTGCACCCACAGGGGTGAGGAGACAGTATCTGCACTGCCTTCCACCAGAGGATCCCGATGCACTTCCAAAGCAAAGCAACGGATTTGGGCATCCCATCACTTCAGTGACACAAATGGGTTTCTGAGCATGAAAACAGAGGTGCCAAGAGACGAAGGGACTCTGCCCAGCATCACCTAGTAAAGAAGTCAGGACCAGCATCTCTGAATGCAAACCCTACGTGGAATCTTGAACCACCTCATCTTTTCCCTCGTTTTGGCCTCCACTGCAGAGCTGTGATGCACTTAACCTCTCCCTTTATTGGCGGCTGCAGCAGAAATCATTCTAGCATTTAAAGACCACAAGCGGGAGATGAAAGGGGAGCCCTGCTGCAGAGCGGTTGCTCCTTGCTGGCACACTGCTGTCCCCCCTGCACGCTCCAGTCCCCTGGCCATGAAGAACCAGCGGGTGACAGCACTGGGGGACCAGCGAAAAGCTCCACGTGCAGCAAATCGAGGCAACGCCGTGTGAACGATCATCACCCAGCTAAATCCAAACGCAAAGAGAAGGGAAACAGGCAAGGACGTTACTTGCTGCACACACACTGAGCCTCGCGCACATGCTGTGCATGAGGAGGGCTTCCACACACTGGCATGAGCAGCCCCCAACTCAAGCTCCGTCAGCAGGCCAGAATCACATCCCCAAAAGCGCTGCAGGAGGGACACCTTCTAATGGGCCATGTCTTTTGGGGTCACATCCCAACACAGGCTCCTGCACTGCCTCCTCTCAGGAAAAGGCCCTCTCTCCTCTGAGATCTCAAAAGCTTCTCTGACAGCAGGACGGTGGCCTTGGACCATCCCCAAAACTACGAGTAAGGAGGAACCAAGCGTCGTGCTCAGAGTCAAGGACAGAGACTGGCACGACAGCAAGTCTCATACGTAAAAAATCAGGTTGAAGTGAACTCTGGGGAAAGCTGATGGCTTCTGAGGGGACAGAGGATCACCCAGGGTCCAGTCCGAGACAGGCAGGTGGGGAGAGATGCTAAAGAAATGGTCCAGGGAAGAATCAAGGCAAGCTCACGAGATTTTCTTTTAACTCAGTGCGTTTGCACAGAACTCACACACTGTGTCATTAAAAACAGACAACAGTGGAAAACTAGTTCTGGCCTTTGAGGCATTTCTGACCTAATTACGCTGAACTTGATGTGCTCAAAGCCCTTGAAAAGTGCTGCAGTTCAAGGCAGTTTCCTGATCAGCTCTGGGTTCAGACTAACTCCTGTATATCTGCACCCATCTGAGCCTGAAAAGTCGCACAAGGATTGCCCAAGTCACATAAGCTTTAAAGTGTCATTTCCAGTTCATCCCCCCAGGCTGTGAGTGTTTCTCTGCTGCCTGAAATGGCAATTTCAAAGCTTTGCAAGAGACACCCTTGGAAGAACCTGCCCCATCTCTCACCACCACGACGACACAGGTTGCTGAAGCCCAAAAGCACTTCCAAGTCCTGGCTGCCCTCCCTTCCCCGCAGAGCCCTCCACATCTGCCCAGCCTATGAGGAAGGGGAGAAACACCTCGTTGGGCCAGAAACCAGGACACTGAAAGGCAATTCCCCAGCCTACGGCAGGACGGCCTCCACCTTCTGGGCCAACCAAGCACTCTACCCTGCCTGTGACTGGAAAAGGAGCCTGCCAGCTTATCAAAGAAGAAACTGCTAGAGTATCACAATAGCTGTGCCACCTGCAGCTCTTCAGGGCTACTGCTCAGTGCAGTCCCAGGTACCGAGTGCTGACACCTTCCTCAGCCTCATGGACCCTCTGTAGTGCACGGATCTCTGAACTCAATAGTTTGCCACTCCCAAACGTGAGTTTGCCCTCTCAGGCAATCCAGTGATTGCACTCAACCTTCTCTCCCCAAAACATCATCCTCAGCTGTAGCACGGCTGGGACTGCAATGGCAAGGGTTAAGCTCCACGCTGTGCATGGGTTTACGTGCCCTAATCCGTTCAAAAGCCCCAACAGCCCTCTGAGACCGTGTGTTAGTTTTCCCCTGGGGCATCTATCTTTCTGAGACGAATCTCTCAAACAAACCTCAGCTTCTGCCGCTCCTCCTCTTCCTGATCAACAAAACGCTTCCACTGGAAGTGGGCCGTGATGGCACTCTGATTGTGGATGACCAGGGATCTTAGCTTTGACAGCGTGACAGAAGTCTTCTCAACTGTCAAGGAGCTCTTGTCAAGCCTGATGTTGACATTTACAGCTGTTCCACAAAGGCTTTTGTGAACATCTTCACCTGGAACAAAGCAAAAGCAAGTCTCGCCTCATCTCACTTGCTGACGGAAGTACAAGGAATAGAGCAATCTGCAGGCAACAGAAGAAAGAGCTGCAGTTTTGAGCTGCATAAGCAGTTCCCCGGATCAGGACACTTAGCATATCCTGACAGCTGCACATGCTACAGCATGAGGATGTCCTGGCACCACCTTAGGCACCTTATTTTGGGGGTCGTTCGTGGAGATGTATCTTTTCAGATGTGCCTGGGTGCCCTTTGGGCTGCCATCCCACTCAGGTCACAGGGAATTCTACATCCAAGTCACTCAGTGATGCTGAGGAGCGTCACCTCAGCCATGCGTTGCCCAGGGTCTCCTGCAGGCAGGAGATGCCCCCAGTGTCGTGTCATCCTCATCTCCTGGTCCTGAAATATTGGGCATAGCTCTGATCTCAGAACCCAAGCGGGAGCATTTGAAATGCAATGGAGAAGGGCAGAAACAACAATGGAAACTACAGAGCAGCTTCTGTGCTGAGCTCTGCACTCAACAGGCTGCTACTGGGCCCTCGGATCCATCTGCCAACTCCTTCTTTGGCTCCTGCTACGGTCACAGCCAGGTGCCTCACCACTGCCCGCACATTCTTCCTTGTCAAACGTGCTGCTGTTACCACTTCACCACCGGAGAAGTGAGTCCCTTCACTAGGGTAAGTGTCCTCTGGAAGGCTGGAGACTTACTTCCAGCACCAGAGCAACACGCACAGCAGCACAGCCATTTCAAAGTGTTTCTCCAAGGTGGTGTTCACGACCTACCTTCAGACATCATTGCACCCTCACATTACTGACTCCAGCCAGCCCTAGCAGCAGCTTGCTCATAAACCTCACCACTAAAGAACTGCTGCTAACAAGGCGGTTTCTACAGAATCATTCCCAGGCTACAGCAAAGCTCAGAGCACCCTAATGGCTACCGCTGCCACAGTTACTGCTCCTCCTGGTCACAAGTCCTCAGCATGGCCCAGCTCTCAGCACAGCACCAACTGTACCCATGCAGCACATCACAAGAAGAGGGTCTCTACCTCAAAGGCCTTCCCAGGAACTGTAACACAACAGATCGGGATGAAAAGCAATGGCCCGTCAGGAGAGCTCTAGGGGACAGGTTGCAGGCTCTTCAGAGAGCTCTCTTGCACGTTAAAAGCCATCTCCTTTTCAGTCAGACTCCCTGCTGTGAGTTCTTCTGCAATGGAGCACCCAGAATATTCGCCATCGCCCCCGGTGCACCGTGCGCAGGAAGATCTGCCTGCCTTGTTACAGGCTGAAATATTCCAGCACAGGAATATCTGGCAGCCAGCAGGGGAGCTTTGCTCTACTCAGCGTGAAGGAACCTTGCAGAAGGGATTCAACAGGACAATGAAGCCACCAGATGATGACAGACAGCGCAGACACCGCTCTGTTTCGAAGGACACACGGAGGGTGCACCACGCGCTTACCTGTGTCATAGTGAACGATCATTGGACTCGTATAAACACCGGTCTTTGGTGGGTGGAATTCCACCGTGACTTCCATCGCTTCTCCAACGCCAAGAGTCCCAATGGAGGGATCCACAGAGAAAGGGCTGCAACACAAAGAGAGAGATCAGGACTGTATGGGAGATCCGGGCCCTCCGTTAAGTTTGCAGTCTAGTTCGCTTCAGCTCACTTGTGCAAGCAAGGAGCAAGCAAACCACAGTCGGTACAAGAAAACCAGAACATCCAGGATCAGAAATAGAGCGGGTGACTCTCCCTGCTGAAAGAGAACCAGACCTCAGAAGATCCCGCGGTATAACACGACCCCAGCCCCCCACACTCTGCACCCAGTTCTCAGTTCTCAGCTCTTCACCTCTGCACACGTGCAATCCAGTTACTCAGAATTCTGCTTTTTTGTGTAGTTCACTTAAAACTTTCCTAATGCTTCCCATTTCTTTATTGCAACTCGGGACTGAAATAGTTCATTGCCGAAGTTCGGGAACTCTTAAAACCCTTGTCAAGGAGCTCTCAACACACGCTCTATTACCCAGTAGAGTAGTTGGCAAGCGCCTTGCAAATAGATGCTAGACTTCACTGGGTATTTACTGTGGTGGTGCCTCTCACCAGCTCATTGCTTGCCTGTTTCTTGAGGCTGTGTTTGGGATCCGTGACCTGAGCCCCTCGAACTGTCCTCTGCCACACAGCACCTTCTTCAGCAGTCAAGCTGCCTTCCTACCTTGCCTCTTCCAACCCAACAGCATCAGACCTGCAAGATGCTGCGTTGGAGACACCACTGCAGTGTAAAACTTGCTTGCAGAGCTTTCTCAAAACACTGCAAGCAATGGCAAACCCCACGTGTCCTGCCCATCTCCAGCACCTCAGATGCTCTGCCTCCTTTTTCTCACAGTTTACAAGCCCATGACCACGCAACAGCGTTTTGCGCAAGGGATGAGCTCCTTTACCTCAGAGTGGTGATGCTGTAGCAAGCCTCCCGCTTCCCCACGTTGCGCACCAGCAGAGTTTTCTGGGTGCTGAACCTGACTGGACACTCGGAGAAGTTCAGCTGCTCAGGGAAGTCCAGGCTGGCTCGGGCACCTATGGCTCGGATAGGCACAAAGAACTTCTCCCTCTCTGTGATGATGATAAGCTCGTCGAAATAATCCTGCAGGGAGAGAAACAATCTCAGCACAGTGCCTTTAGCACCATGCCCATGGCAGAAGAAGAGCTGCTGGTTTCTGTGACTCTCACAGTAGCATTCGGTAATGTACATGCACTTTTTACCTTCACGGCCTTTCATTACAGATTATTTCACAAGCAGGGGCAGCCAGGGACCATGGGGCAGATCCTCTTTAGTTTCTACAGGCATGCTGCCCGAGGGTAGGCCAGAGTATTGAACTACATTTAAGCAGCAAACAGAAGATGAGGAAAAGGCCATGCACAGGCAGCAGACTCTCAGCCCTGAAGCCAACAGACGTTACGTTAAATATTCCACCACTGAAGGGGAAAACAGCCTGAAACAGGCAAGAGCCTCCAGCCTACGGGAGCACAACCTTCACCCCCAGGAAAGAGTCTCCCCCAGGTCTAGATCCAGTGCAACTCCACTGAACGCAGGCCACTTCTTCAAAACCCACACCACATGCCTGCTTTGGAACCCAGCCCTGCAGGTTCACCTTCCCCTCAAGGCGCCATCTCTCGGGACCTCCACTCTCACCTTGTCCTCATCAGGTCTGAAAAGGATGCGGTAGGTTGAAGACATGCCCGGTGCTACCTTATAGTCCTCATTACTCGGGCTGATCAACTCGAAGTAAGGAGAGTTCCCCAGGATGACGTTCAGCAGACGAGGAACCTGCAGGGAAGACACAAGTAGGATTTTGTCGCTTGTGGAAACATGAGAAGGGACCAGGACAGGCCATGTGACATCCTTCCTTACCACCTTTCCAAAACACTTTTAGCTCTGAAGCTACACGCACGTAACACACGAGGGTGGACTTGAATCCCTTCTGCTGAGCTACACAGCTGCAGCACAGAGACAGTAGGAACAACACGCCCTGCTCTGAAGGCAGCAGGAAGGAGATGCAGTACCTCAAGTCACCTGTGTATTCAACAAGCCCAAAGAACATGCTTGCTTCTGCCTGCACACATCCATGCAGTCATACCTCTGGAAAGGGAATGTATTATCTGAAGGCAAACCAGCGTGCGTTATACGGGGAGGGAAGGAAGTCACTTCTGACACACCAGGGTGGAGCGGGGTGGTCAAGCTGCGGTGCTAGTCATGGCGGTGGACCAGCAAGAGAAGCAGACCACAGACACTCTGGGCTTCCTGAGAATAAAAGCTTACCTCAAGAGCAAAAGGACGAGCGCAGGAAGACAAAAGAACAACCCCAGGAAGAAGCAGATGGCTAAGAGAATTTAAAGGGGGCTGCAAAGCAGCAAGGGAGATCCGTAATACAAGGAAAGGCTGGTGCAGAGATGAGAACACCCAACGTGCCTCTACGATGGATACCACAGGCACGGAGACAGCAAACAGACATTCTCTAGCACACAGGCAGCAACGCCCCAGCACCCAATCTCATCTCAGAAAGCATAACAAGGAGACTTTGAATGGCAGGCAGCTCCACTGATGAACACGACGAGCCTTGGAAAAAATGGAGGCTTATTCTGCACCCCTGACCCAAGCCTGGTGACCCATGGCCAAGGCAGCCCTGGACGCTCTAAACACCCTTTGCTCCCACCAATGCCCTGGGGCAGCAAGCTCCAGGAGCCCATTTCCCACTGCAGCCACACGTTCTGGTCGCCAAGTCCCTTGGCACGTGAGCCCAGGTGGCAAAGATCTTCAGCAAGAGCCACCCAGGATGCCTCTGAGGGTGCTGAGGAGCAGCCTGAAGACAGGAAAGCAATTCGACAGCAAGTAGGCAAGAGCAGTAAGCATAGAGTGCAGCACTTCCGTATCGGAGTGAATACAGAGCACCTATTGGGCTCGATTACACTTTGCCTCTGTTACACATTGCTGCTAGCTGCAGTTTTAGGGGGTAGACAACCTCAGCTACCACGCAGGATACATCAGTAGGATTCCGAGGAATGTGGGAAACTCGTGAGACAGAGCACAATGTTCCTTTTCTCCAGGGCATGACCAAAACCCAGCAAAATTAGAACATAATGAACTCTCTTGGGATTAGCATCTCTATCTTTGTGCATTTAAATATGCCAAGGGTTTTCCTTAGAGCCGATCTGCCTTTTACACCAGGGCTCTCCGACGCGTGAGGTTGTACCAGCTTCACAACTGATTCATTTTGGGTAAAATCAACAGTTCACACACTGCCTCCCCTTCACAGGGCATAGAAATCCCAAGCTGCAGCTGTTACCAGTCTATTACGTTTTATTGGGAATGGCACCAACATCAATGCAGGTGTTGTTTTCCACTTGGGAAGCACGAATAGAGCAAATTCACTGTTTGCCTCTTTGCTGGTACTTGGCAAAGGCAAACATTCTGAGGTGCTGCACGGATGAGGGAGCAGCTGAAGCCAAAAGGCACAGTGGGAATGAAGCAGAGCAGTAGGAAAAGAGAAGCTGAGGCCCATTTTAATAAGCAAAGGGCACACCTGCAGCAAAGATTGCCCAAAGTCACTGTGAACCACACCAGTGGTGTCCCTTGGGCATAGGTACCCACATTGCAACTTCCCAGTATGCCCAAGCTACACCAGGAATGACACAGTACTCTCTGGGAGTAACTGAGGGACCATACCTTCATCCTTCCTTGCCAAAGGCTCTTCCATGCTCTACCACGTCCCTGTAAAACCTGTTATCTCAGGAGATACTCTGACTTCTCTTGCTGTTCCTCCCCCTACATTAAGCCCTGACGGTGTCACTCCTTTTGTCCCCTCCTTTGTTTCTCCCAACAGGGAGATTTGAGGAGGGCGTTAATTCACCTGCACACTTCCACCTCCCCCCCGCTCCCCGCTGTGCCCTCCTCTCACACACACGTCTTGCTCTTTCTTACACAACCGGATCCTGAATTACGCCTGTTTCTCACCTTTCTCTGCTTCCAGCACACTTCCTCTTACATACCAAGAGAATCCCTGTGCGGAAGAAAGCGCTCCGCGACAGGACGTTGAACTCAGCCCCTTTCCTCCCTCCTGTCTTTTCCCACCAGCTTGCTCTTGGCACATGCCTCACTGGAGCAAACGTTTCCCCAGCTGAAATTCAAAAGGTCTCCATTTCCCCCTCTACAGCAGAGCAGAACAAAGTTGCTGCCACTTCTCAACTTCTCCCTGCTCATTCTTCTTAGGAAATCTCAACAGGATCACAATCTTTCCCGTTCAAGTTGGAGACCTTCAGGAGCACATTACCCTGCCTGTGCTGGGATTCTCCAAAGAGAAAGCACAGCCACGCTGGCTTAGAAACACCTGAGCAGAACCGAACTAAGCTTAGCAGGAGCCTCAAGTGGCACCTCAAGTCCTCCCCTTTAACTGCTGCTGCTAAGCCAGCCTGTTTCTCCTGCTCTTCCAAAACACCCAGCCTGGAGTGCTAATGCCAGGAGTTACAACTTACTCCAGCACAAAGTGGAGAAAACTCAAGCCCTGTGCTTTGACACGGAGTTGCACACAGGGGGCTCAACAGGCTGAGAGAGGGAAACATGCCCTGCCAGAAACCAAGATTAACCAAGGAGCCACCGGGACACGGTGCACACTCGCGGTAAAGCATGACAGCAGGCAAGCACTGCCCAGCCCTCGACATTCCCATCAGTCCAGGGCTTTCAAGGGGAAGCATGCTGGCTCAGAAAGCTCCTTTGGCTTAGTTACCACCAGTGCGCGGCCAAAACCAGCGGCAGAATCCCCAGCATGGCAACATTTCCCCCATCTTGCAGAATCACGCTGCTGAGACATTTTATTCTGGATGCGCTGCGCTGCAGCAGGTAACTTGCTCTGCTGCACACCACGTGAATTCCACTGCTCTCCTCCTCCAGCCCAGTGCTCAGCCTCCACAGCCCAGCACTTACCCTGTCGATGTTCCTCAGAGCTAGCGCCGCTATGTAGAACTGGCGGGGAACGTAGTTCTCAAACACCACCTCGGATGGGAACGGCTGGAACAACCTCTGGTCCAGGCCAACTGCTGAGAACTGCAGATGCAAGACAGAGCAGAGAGAGCTTCAGCTGCTGGGAGAAAGATTAACGAATGAAGATCCCACACTGATCTCCAGTAAATACAGTCTCTTGGTGAGTGCATCTGCCCAGCTCACACTAGGAGATGGGAGCCCACCCACCTCCGCTCTCAGCTCACAAAACTTTTCTGGACCATGTTGAGCAGCCTCAAGCTAAGAAGCTCTTTTGCAGGCTGTTTCTCCAGGCTACCTTCTCCAAAAGGCAAAGCAGCGCCCACCTCCAGCAGAGCCCTCTGCTAAGGGGCTCACTCAGCTCCAGACGCTTGCTGGAACAGTCACGAGCACTCAGGGAGCAAGCAAAACCCAGGAGTTTCCAGGAGCCTCCACAGGAAACAATTTGCAGGTGAACTTCCCTCTGAGACAGCGAGACTGAGTCCCACGCATCCCAAATATCTTTTTGGTTTTTTGATGCAGACCCGAGAAACCAGTCGGAAGACACCAGTACCAGGGAGGAAAGGCCAACAAGAAAGTAACAGGGCAGGAGGGAAACAGACAAATGAGGTGAATGCTGGATGGGGATGAAGTTTCAGCTGAAGTCTCAGCATCACGGGGCAACTTGAGCTAGACTGCAATTCGTATCCCCTTTCCCCACGAGCTTTATGTTGATGCTTCACTGTATTCTCTTACTGCTCGTTTCTTGAACACCGCTGCAGAAGCAGCTCTGAAAAATGCACGCAGAGACCAAACGCTGACCCAGCAGAGGCAGTACTTGGAGATAATTCCTCCCTGCTTGCTCTCCCCTCTCCCAGCTGCACTGCTGTCACTCGAGAGACACAGGCAGCTCTCCCGCTTCTCCACAAAAGCCACGCTCAGGCCGAGCCCAGTAGCTGTAGCACTGCCAGTTATTTGGGCGCCCGTCTTACGTGTTCCCACCTCCTGTGCTGCCTGGGGCAACCCGTAACCGATGTGCTACATCAGGTCTCTTGCTGGCAGCTTTCTGCTCAACAGCCTACCTCAGTCATCCACCCACCTGGACTGTGTGTTAGACTGAGCAGTCCTGCAAGAAAAGCAGCTTTGAACATCCATCTAAGAGAACACTGATCCAGGCAAAGCGCATCCACTCTTCTCTGCCCAGCAAAACCCACCCACTGCAGCAGAGGTTCCACTGCCTTTGTGCAGACCAGGACTTCAATGGCTCATTGGAGAAATGTGTTTTTTGCCTTTCCCCCAGCAGAAAGAACTCCACCACCACCACTTGGAAATGACAACAGGACCTCATCACCAAGCTGCTTGGGTAAGCTGGAGGCAAGGCTGCCACAAGCACGTGCCCTCTTCAAATGTCACATCAAACGGCAAGGAGAAGAGCAGGGAAAGGCTACCTTTTGATGGGAGACTTCACCCATGTCCCGAAGCTGGGTAGCCCGGGGCCGCCTCATCTCCCGAGGGCTGGCCAGCCTCTGCCTGGTGGTGAGAGACTCTTCTGCCTCTCTGACCAGCTTCGGATTACGAGATGCTACCACTGTGCTCTGGAATCCATCCGCCCTTCTGGAGGACCTCATGGGCCGGGGGGTCTTGCCACTGGCCATGTCGCAGAGGTCGCCTGGAAGAAGCAACAGTTGGACAATCCACAACCCCAGAACCTTAAAACCCTGGACCCACGGAACCCTGGAACCCCGCAACCTCAGGGAAGGGCTCTTAAAGCTCACCCAGTTGCAACCCCCTGCCACGGGCAGGGACACCTTCCACTAGGGCAGGTTGCTCCAAGCCCCGTCCAACCTGGCCTTGAACACTGCCAGGGATGGGGCAGCCACATCTTCTCTGGGCAACCTGTGCCAGGGCCTCGCCATTCCTGGCACACCCAAAGGACACAGCTGTGTCTCCAGCCTTTGGCATCCTTCCTAAGCGGAGAACACAGGGCCTCCCTACCCTCATTCATGATTAGACCATATTTAGGCTCCATTCATAGACGTAAAACCCCACAACAAACAGACCCTGAGCCAAAACAGCCTTTTGCTCTGGGGGCAGTCCCACGAGCCACACAGACGCACCAGGCGCTACTGGCACTTCTCACCCTCTCTGCAAGGAGCCTGATGATGTTTCTAACTAAGTCAGCACAGAGTTCAAGACTCTGATTAAGAACTATAGTTTCTCAAGGCTACTTTGCCTGGCTCACGTTACAAAGATTATCTGGCAAAAACGGCTCCTTCCAGGCAGGAAATCACCCCACTGCCCAAGAGCATTTCTCCATGCAGAAGGACGCCCTAATTTTCACTTGTTAACACCCAAACTCCAGGCTCCCTCCAGGCACTCCAGGCTGCCACAGCAGGAAAAAAGCAGGAAACCATCGAAGGCACATGAGCAATTAGCTCAGAGCTACGTAAAATCCAGGATGATATTCCCTCCTGCTTCCCTGTGCTCCACATCACCTCTGCTGTGTGCACTTGCTGGACACAGCAAGACAGCATCTAGGCAAAGATGGCCATTCCCTGCCCCTCGACTGCTCCCCACACCCTGCAAGCAAGGCAATCACTTCATTCCTTTACTGCCAAGGCAGTGACAGCACGGCACGTGTTTGTGGTGCCGGGCC
This sequence comes from Lathamus discolor, assembly GCF_037157495.1. NCBI lineage: Eukaryota > Metazoa > Chordata > Aves > Psittaciformes > Psittacidae > Lathamus > Lathamus discolor. Next base: position 25,438,820 of record NC_088909.1, on the reverse strand, counting down.
CTCCACGGCTTCAGGAAACAAGGCTACCGTTTCCTTCTGTCCTTGCAAGAAACTCCAGAGCTCTGCACTGCCCTACGGACAGGAGGACCTGCTGCAGCAAGAGCTGGGATTTAGAGCTGGAAATAACTCCTTTTCAAGGGAGAAACCTAATGGGGATGATCCAGCATTAAGCTGGGTTTCAGTGGTTTCTTACCGGGTCTTAAGAATAACTGCCTTATTCGTTCCAATTCTCCGAGCTGTGATTTCACTTCACTTGAAACGAACCCTGTCGTCGCCCCCACAACGCTTATTTCCAGAGGGCTTCCAACCTCCACAGCCCAGCCAGCCCAGCAGCTTCCCCCCGCGCCCTGGAGCCAGGCTCTTCCACAGCCCCAGAGCCTGCAGGGACCAGCCTCCCAGAGGAGCAGGAAAGGAGCACAACGGAGCAATCGGGCACATCTCCCTGCAGGGGCAGGACAAACCAGCCACCAGGACACAGCACCCCTCCAGCCCACCACCCCACGGCTCCCTGCTCCCCACCTCAGACAGCCAAGGCTCCCTTTGCTGCAGGACCTACAGCCTAGCTCCAAGTCTCTACCCTCCCTGCAAGTTGCACGGCAATTTCAGAGCCCGTTCAAGCCCTTCTACCTGCCCAGCCCTGCTCTTAGCCCAGGGATGTTTAAATCCTGCCGGCTATCACACAACTGCCCCATCCCTGCTGCCAGCGGAGCTGCCTCCTCCCTGCCCAGGGCCAGACGCTACCTGAGCACGGGTGATTCACGCTTCTCCTGGAGGATTCCTCCGTGCGGGGCCCAGCCTTGGCTCCTGAATGCCCTCGCGCTGCTCGGCAGCTGTGGGCAGCTGCAGGGACAGGAGCTGCCCAGGGACGCCTCGGTGTGGCTCTTGCCCACCAGCACAGCAGCTAACTGCTGCTGGGCTGCCAACAGCCAGGGGAACCTGGGCAGCAAAGGACAGGGCTGGCACCTGCGCTGCCCAGCCCCTCTCCTCAACGCTCTGGCTTTGCCAGCTAGGGCAGGGTTTCACCAGCGCCTCGAGGAAGCAGAGCTCAGAGCCTGACAGTAGCTCAAGCCTGCTCCTGCCTCAGCGGCTCAGCAACTCCTGCTCTCACTGGGCCACGGCTGCTGCTCGCATTTAACAGCAGCAGCTCCCCTGTACGTCACAATAGGCGAGGGCCACACTTGGCTTCCACGGCCACCGCAGGGCCTTGCTAAAGCTACAGCCTTGCGGATCCCTGCAGCCCCCCGACGCCTTCAATGTCTCCCCCGCAGTGAAGCCCTGCAGCAGGGCTAAAGTGCACCTTACAGCAGCATTTGGTCACGCTCCGTGAGCGACACATAAATTGCTGGAGACACCGCAGATGAGCCAAGAATTTCCCTGCTTCAGCAGGAAAGAAAAAAGCTTCCGCACTGACTACAAAGCAACCATTTAATTCCTACTTTGCTGGCCCACGAGGAGCCCCGCCACACCAGGGCCATGGCCAGCCTGCCTTTGGGGTGACCCCTGTTGCTGTCCCTGGTGAGCGCCCGTCGATGACTTTGTACCCATTAAGCCTGCGCACACGGGCACACGCACCACACAAGGCCACCCAACTGCCCGGGGCATCTCAGCTGCCAGGAGCTTCACACGTTTGCAGCACAGCGTTTGCCAGAAACAAAAGCTTCCCATGAGACTCGGGGCCACAGGCAAAGCAAATCCTCACACCTGCCTGGCGGGGAACGTGGAGCCCTCACTTTGAAACCAACACTCATCATCTGGGCCTTTACAACACAGGCAGGGAGGATATGAGCCCCGAGTGCTAACTGGCTCTCCAGGCAGCCAGCCTCTGGAAACACTCCAAAACATGTCCCGCACCATGTCCAGCCACGAATCCAGCTGGAAACTGGAGAGCTCAGGCAAAGACACCTCAGGCGTGACACCCCTGTGTGCTGAAGGCACCAAGGCAGAAGCTCTCTAACTAAAGGAAACCTCTTACAAAAGCTCTACCACAGCTGACATCATTAATAGGAGCCCACTAGTAGAGCTTCCTGCTATTTCCTTCATAACCTTCAACTGCCAGCCAACGCTGAGACAGCCCAAGCTCCCTTCCAGGGTCATAGAATCATAGAATAGTTAGGGTTGGAAAGGGCCTCAAGATCATCTAGTTCCAACCCCCCTGCCATGGCCAGGGACACCTCACGCTAAACCATCCCACGCAAGGCTTCATCCAACCTGGCCTCGCACACCGCCAGGGATGGAGCACTCACAACCTCCCTGGGCAACCCATTCCAGTGTCTCACCACCCTAACAGGGAAGAATTTCCTCCTTAGATCCAATCTAAACTTCCCCTGTTTAAGTTTTAACCCCTTACCCCTTGTGCTGTCACTACAGTCCCTGATGAAGAGTCCCTCCCCAGCATCCCTATAGGCCCCCTTCAGGTACTGGAAGGCTGCTATTACGTCCCCACGCAGCCTTCTCTTCTCCACGCTGAACAGCCCCAACTTGCTCAGCCTATCTTCATACGGGAGGCGCTCCAGTCCCCTGATCATCCTCGTGGCCCTCCTCTGGACTTGTTCCAGCAGTTCCATGTCCTTTTTATGTCGAGGACACCAGAACTGCACACAATACTCCAGGTGAGGTCTCACAAGAGCAGAGTAGAGGGGCAGGATCACCTCTTTCGACCTGCTGGTCTCGCTCCTTTTCATGCAGCCCAGGATACGGTTGGCTTTCTGGGCTGCGAGCGCACACTGCCGGCTCATGTTCATTTCCTCATCGACCAGCACCCCCAGGTCCTTCTCTGCAGGGCCGCTCTGAATCTCTTCTTTGCCCAACCTGTAGCTGTGCCTGGGATTGCTCCAACCCAGGTGTAGGACCTTGCACTTGTCATGGTTGAACTTCATAAGGTTGGCATCAGCCCACCTTACAAGCGTGTCAAGGTCCCTCTGGATGGCATCCCTTCCCTCCAGCATATCAACCGGACCACACAGCTTGGTGTCACTGGCAAACTTGCTGAGGGCGCACTCAAGCCCACTGTCCATGTCAGCGACAAAGATGTTGAGTAAGACCGGTCCCAACACCGATCCCTGAGGGACACCACTCGTCACTGGTCTCCAGCCGGATATCGAGCCATTGAGCACAACTCTTTGCGTGCGGCCGTCCAGCCAGTTCTTTATCCACCGAGTGGTCCATCCATCAAATTGATATCTCTCCAATTCAGAGAGAAGGATGTCGTGTGGGACAGTGTCAAACGCTTTGCACAAGTCCAGGTAGATGACATCAACTGCTTTACCCTTGTCCATCAGTTCTGTAGCCCCATCATAGAAGGCCACCACATTGGTCAGGCAGGATTTCCCCTTAGTGAAGCCATGCTGGCTGTCACCAAGCACCTTGTTGTTTTTCATGTGCCTTAGCATGCTGTCCAGGAGAATGTGCTCCAAGATTTTACCAGGCACAGAGGTGAGACTCACTGCTCTGTAATTCCCCGCGTCTTCCATTTTCCCCTTCTTGAAAATGGGGAATATATTTCCCGTTTTCCAGTCGTCGGGAACTTCACCTGGCTGCCATTATTTTTCAAATATGATGCCCAGTAGCTTAGCAACATCATTCGCCAGCTCCTTCAGGACCCGCGGATGGATTCCATCAGGTTCCATGGACTTGTGCACGTTCAGGTTCTTAAGACGGTCTTGAACCAGATCCTCTCCTATAGTGGGCCTAAGGTCTTCATTCTCAAATTTTTACCTTTAAGTGGAACCGACTGAAGTCTTAACCGCGCTTTCCCAAAGAATCTTAGAGAATAACAGAATCGTAGAACGCTTTGGATTGGAAAGGACCTTAAGATCCTCTAGTTCCAACACCCTGTCACAGGGAGGGACACCTCACACAAGAACATGGTGCCCAAGCCCCGTCCAACCTGGCCTTGAACACTGCCAGGGATGGAGCATTCACCACTGCTTTGGGCAACCTGTGCCAGTGCCCCACCACCCGCACAGTGAAGAATTTCTTCCTTCTAGCTAACCTGAACTTCCTCTGTTTCACTTTAAGCCCATCACCCCTTGTCCTCTTGATACAGCCCCTGATCAAGAGTCCCTCCCCAGCATGCTGGTAGGCCCCCTTCAGATACTGGAAGGCTGCTATGAGGCCTCCACCCCGCCTTCCCTTCTCCACGCTGAACAGCCCCAGCTTTCTCAGCCTGTCTTTGTACAGGAGCTGCTCCATCCCCCTTAGCATCCTCGTGGCCCTCCTCTGGATTTGCTCCAACAGCTCTAGGTCCTTCTGTTGAGGACACCAGAACTGTACACTGTGCTCCCAGTGGGGGTCTCATGAGAGCAGAGGAGCAGGATCACCTCCCTTGACCTGCTGGTCATGCTCTTGGTGATACAGCCCAGGACACAGGGGGTTTCCGGGCTCAAGCGCACGCTGAAGCGCCTCATGTTCCAACCCCCAGGTCCTTCTCCTCACGCTGCTCTGAATCACTTCTCTGCGCAGCCTGCAGCTGTGCCTGGGATTGCCCTGACCCAGGGCCAGGAGCCTGCACTCGGCTTTGCTGAACTTCATGAGGCTGGCCACCTCTCCAGCATGTGCAGGTCCCTCTGGATGCCATCCCTTCCCTCCAGCGCGCCGGCTGCACCACACAGCTTGGTGTTGTCTGCAAGCTTGCTGAGGGCGCTCGATCCCACTGTCTGTGTCAGCGACAAAGATGTTGAACAGGGTCTGCCCCAACACCGACCCCTGACGGACACCATTCGTCACTGGTCTCCGTTTACACATTGAGCCATTGACCGCGACTCTCTGTGTGCAGTCATCCAGCCAATTCCTTGTCCAGCGGCTGTGCATCCAGCGAATTCATGCCTCTCCCGTTTAGAGACAAGGACGTCGTGTGGGAGGATGCTAAATGAAATTTATTGGCTCCAGAGAGCACGAACGTGGCGGGAAGGGCCAGGGGCAGCTGGTCACTTGCGGGTGGAGGGCAGGCCCCGGAGGTGGTAGATCCAGGAGCCGCCAGGGCAAGAGACCACCAGCCTGCTGGTGACAGGAGCCGGGCCGCCCGTGAAGGAGACGGTGATGGTGGTGCTGCTCTTGGCGCGCAGCATCTCGGGGGCCCTGACGCTGAAGGCCGGGTGCTTTACGGCATACTGGAACGCCGTGGCCCTCGGGAAGACGTTCCTGAAGGAGATGGAGGTGGTGCCGCCGGCTGGGATGAGGAAGGGGCCCTGGGGTTCAGGGGGCAGCGCAAGGCCGATGAGTGGGATGCAGTACTGCCCGCCCAGTGCAGAGCTGAGCTGCAGCGTGGCCTTGGCTTTGCCCAGGTGGCAGGGCTCAAAGGTCACTTCCACATTCAGCTCCGAGCCCCCAGCGCTGGCGGGTGCCGCACTGATGGATTTTGCCGTCCGGAAGTCGGCACAGTCGGTCTGCGCAGGGGAGACAAGAGACCATGGCGGGTTGGTCACAACAGCAGAGCCAGCGCCTCGGGAAGAACACGATGGTCCCCTGGCCCTGGCCCGTCCCACCCAGACCATAGCCCTGGTGAGTGCCTGCGGTGAATGGGCACGAGAAGTGTGCAAACGTGCCCAGCAGGAACAACCCTGCACCCAAGCCCCAAGACTGCCAGACCTGGGCTGCAAGCGGGAAGCAAGCCCAGGCACCACGGGGCCTGCAAAAGCAGCTCCAACCAGGGCAGCAGACACGGGCCCGCAAGGGAGGACAAGCCCACACTAGTGGGAAGGCCCCTGGGCTCACATGGCCACCCTGGCTCTGCCAGGCCACGCCAGAGGCACTTGGACCCCCTGGTGGAGAGGGCTGGTGCTGGCCAGAGGAGCTGCCTCCCAGCCAGAGCCCCGGCAGCCCGGGCTCACCTGTAGGAGGTACTCGGTCTCCTGCTGGGCAAAATTCCGGATTTTGTGGTGATGGTCTGACGGGAGCCCAGCGTGGTGCGGAAATACACGGGCTTCTCTGGCCTGCTCGAGGTGGCTTTCACCTGCAGGTTGTAAGACAGAGAGCCCAAGTCGCTGCTCTGGAGCACCAGGTGCCCCGTGCTCTCACCCGTTTTCAGGGGCTGATACTCCAAGACAAGATCCACCTGGGAGGAAGGAAGGAAAAAGCCACGGCGTCAGGCACAGGCAGGGAACACGTGTGCCTGAGAAGGGGGCAGCTGGTCCCTGCTCTGCTCAGGCAGCGCTTGAAGGCTGGGCTGCCTTCCCCGCTCTGACTCCCTCTCTCTCGGGCACAGCCTTGCTCCTTCTGGGGGACGGTTCACTCAGGGACAGATCCCAACAGCTCAGAGCCCTCCAGCATGATGCCAGAAGCTGCCCACCCTAAAAAGCCCCTGTGCTCCCCCAGGGCACACACCACCTCCTGTCAATGCAGGCTGCAGACAACCTGGCCGCGGGATCAGGCTTGTCCTGCAGCCACTCGCACCTGGAAGCAACACATTAAATGAGGGGCACATGGCACAAGGACCTGCCACGTGACGCCCAGTGGCGGCGTGTTACAGGGGCCAGCAGGGCAGACTCCACCAGCGCAGGATGATTCCCACTGGGGATATTCTCGCACACTGCTCCCTCTCTACGTCATCGGCAGGGAGCTGCCACCACGGAAAGAGGCCCCACATGGCTCCTTTCAGGCATCACCCTCCAAGAGCCCCCCCTCCGGCCACGAGTAGGGAGAGCAGAGTGAGCCGGAGGAGCTTTGCTCCTACCTTTGACTGTGCAGGAACAGTAAAGTGCTGTGGAACGCTGACGTCCGGCACTTTGCAGTTGATGGCAAACGTCACCGGGACAGGCAGAGGGTTGTCCACCTTGACGGTGGAGGACACTCTCTGCCGAACGGCGGTGCTCATTTCAACAGTGCCGATGGGTCCCGAAGCCATCACCTTGAAAGTCACCATGTGGAACAAGTACTCTCCGGTTGTCTCGTTGAGGAAGGTCACCTGAATCAGACAGAAAGGGAAGTGCTGCTCATTCCACACATGAAAACAGACCCGGAAGAGCCCACCGAGCTCAGCGCCCTGCTTCCAGGAATGGCTATGAGCACCCAGCGAGGAGGAGTGCAAGACCAGAGAAAGCACCTGTGGTATTTCATAGGACCCGTGCACGTGGAGGTATGAAAACGGGCGTGTAGCTTCTCAGTGAGCCAACAGCTCCTTGAAGGGCCCTGCAGACCAGTGTCCTCACTCACCTTTGCCCTGTAGACTCCTTCTTTGTAGGAGAAGAAGGTGAGCTGGTAGTCCTTCTTCGCAGAGCTCGGCACGTCGATGTATGAACACCCCTGCAGCACGGAACTGCTTTCCAGGTTCTCTGGTTTGAGCATGTCAATAACCACCAGGAACCTGCGGGTGAGAAGGACGCAGTGAAGGTCAACAGGAAGGACTCCCATAGGATACCCATCGTGCGGGGGTACAATACAGTCCCTCTCATCCTCAGTGCCTCGGGCACAGGGCGCCAGCTCTCACCCCCCTTGGAGGAAAGCCCTCCAGGATGGCTCTGCACAGGCAGAACGTGGGTATGGCCAGACACAGCCAAGGAGTGGGAAAAGCTTTCAGGAGGGAGCTTCCAGGCACTGGAAGCTTCCTTCCTTGTGCTGCTGCAGGGATTGCTCATGAGGCCAGACTCCCTGGGCTGGACTCACCTCTGTGGTCTCTGCAGCCAGTTGGACACAGGGATGAGCTCCGTGTGGGAATTCCTGCACGGAACCTGCCGGGAAATGGCCCCTGAACACCTGGGGGCTTCAGCAGTTCCTTCCAGCTGGTAGCGTAAGCCTGTCCCGTCCGGCAGGGGGAAGAAGATGGAGCCCTACAGACAACGAATAGGACAAGTCGGCTCTGGAGCACCCCTGGACAGTCCCACGCCTGAGGCTCTCACTGAGGCAGCTTTCAGCACGTCCAGCTGGCAGAGCTGTGACTGCAGCCCTGTCCCGCGCAGGAGGAGACAGACGCCAGCGTCGCACCTGCTCTGAGCTGCTTGTGAGCGGGTGCGTGGCCCACAGGACACGGCGCAGCTACAGGACACAGAGGCATCATCTCTGGGCAAAGCAAGGAAACACGGGCCCTGCAGCAGAGCTGCTCTGCACATCCCAACACTCCCTTACTGGCCCCACTCACCTGGGCATGTCCCTGCCAGCCTGTGCTCACGCAGGGACAGCCGTGGGCAGGGGGTGGCTGTCCCTGATGAGCTCCATTGCCTCAGTCCTGCTGGCCTTAGCCCCAACAGCGCTGACCAGAGAGCAGCCTGTAAGCTGGCACAACAGGGGCCCCCAGACATGGGCCATGGAAAGCTCATATCCATGCTCATTCTGGGTGCCCGTGGATCCCAGACACCTGCCTCTGCCTCCACAGCAGCTGAAAGCTGCAAGACTCCTCACGCAGGCTGTACGTTAAAGAGATGCTGAGCACGTGCGACCCTAAGGGCACAGATCTGCTGAGCACCCTGGAGACTTGAGGCCAGAAATCTCTGACCTGGCCCACTGTAAGGCCAGCTGGAGCGGGACAAGGAGCGCGACAAGGACCCGGCAGCTCCAGCACCACAGAGCCCTTCTGAACTGACCCCTTGGATTTGGGAGCTTGTTGCTGGCCTGGCACAGAAAACATTGCAGAGGGGCCAGTCACCCCCATGTGCCCAGCCTGAGACCTGCAGGAAGGGCTCCTCCCAAAGCTCCTGCATGACGCTCAAGAGATCTCTCTCGTTTCCCACCTGCCTGCTCACGGCCAGGACGGCACTGACAAACTGCAGGGCAGCTTTGCCCTTCTTGCTCCCTGCAAGCTGCAGAAGGACACCAGCCAGGTGCTGCTGGCAGAAGTGGTTGTGCCCGGGGCTTGGAGAGCCTGTGCAGCCCGTGCGCTGAGCATGGGGGTCTCTGAGCCCCCTGGGCTGCCACAAGCAGCGACCCAGAGCTACGCAGAACAAACTTCATTTCTTGGCCTGCAGAAAGCCTGGCTTTTTACGTTAGCTGCTCCAACACGTTTGGTGCTCAGTCCCGACTTCCCATCTGCCCTTTGCCCGTGCCTGGCCCCCAGCCACCACAAAACCCACCTTCCAACAGAGAGCACAGGACACCTTCAGCTTGGACAGGACCTCCAAAGGTCATCTCGGCCAACCTCCTGCCCAAAGGAGAGTGACCTACGAGGGTCAGCACGCTGGCACAGCTCACCTACCTGATGCTTCTTGTTCCCACAGCTCATGGTTAGGGGTCTGTAGGTGACCTGGTAGGCCTTTTCTTTTTGCCTGGCCTCCAGATGGATAAATTCAGGCCCTTTCCAGTATTTCCCCTCAACAATGGGCTGCAGGGTCCAGGCCTCGCTGCTCGGGTTCGACAGGAGGATGGTCTGGCTCTGCTTCTCACGCACATTGCAGCTGAAAGTCAGGGTCTGCAACAGAGGAGCACAGAGGCTGCGGGGTCGTACCCACAATCCTTGCCACTCTTCTCACGCTGGCTCTACACCAGGACCTGGAGCACGGGGAGCAGCTTTTCCTTGTCACATGCAAAAATTACACTTTGGCCACAGCTTTTGGAGTAAATCAAGCTGGTTGTTCTTGAAGAAGGGAGCAGAACAAGCCTTTCGCATGCTGGGTGAAAGGAAACTTCAGGGGAGTCCTGAAAGGAAACTGCTGTGCAAGGACAGATCTGCAGCCACACAGCCCTTTCCTTCATGGGCAGGATGAAGAGGAGCTCCATGCTCTCTTTGGGAGCAAGAGCCAACTGCTCCCAAGCTACCCCCTCCCAGGGGCTGGATGCAGATGCCTTGCCCCTTCCTACTGCTGAATGCCCTCCCCTGGCCCGGCACGGGGGAGAAGTGTGGCTGCGGGTGCAGTGCTGGGATACAGCGGGGTGGCTCTGTGGGGAGGGTCTCAGGAGAGCCCGGCAGGGTGCTCCCACGGCACGGGTGCTACAGTGCAGAGCCAGGACAACCGAGCTGCTCACTGGAGGAGCAACACCTCGAACAGGGGAGAAAGGCAATGACAGGGCTCAGGAACTCTGGCAGTCCTGCCCAGCACTTTCTCTCTGGGATACCCCGGCACAAGCGAGTCTGCGCTCGCAAGTGTCCTTCAGTTCCTGCCCTGGCAGAGATGTGGCGCAAATGCTGGGGTCCAGGGGCCCATCCTGTCCCTGCTGCGTTACCTCTCTGGTGCCAGGGGCCTCCACGCAGGATCCTGATAGCGTAAGGCGGAGCGCCTCGCTGCCCGGGATGAAGCACCGCAGCCCCTCGTACTGGACAGCCTGGCTCAGCTTCGAGGGGCGGAAGGTCACAACGAAGGGGACATCCACCCCTGGCCTGATGTAACCCTTTGTGGGGCTGATAGCAAAGTCCGGCTGGAAGCTCTCCACGTCCCACAAAAACCTTGCCAAGGAAAGCACAAGGACAGGAAAGAAGGATTAGCCACGGGGAGCTGTCAAGGCAGGGTAAGTCTCAGCATGAGGCTCTCCGTCTCTGGTGGGCTTTCCCACCACATCTCAGGCCTGATGCTGAGCCACCTGGCAATAAGGCTTCAGGCTGGGCAGGACCCACTGCACCCATCTCTAAATGAGCTTTTGCTCGTACCCCCTTGCTAACTGCCAGGGCCTGACTGCACGGCCATGGCTGCACGACTCTCCAGCGGGATGGAGAAGCAGAGAGGAGCTATCTGGGCACACTACGGCTCCTCACAACCCTCATCCAAGCAATCAGCCCTCAGAGAGGCGGGGGGGTCCTGCTTTACCTGACTCCTGCGTCGCCCGCGTTCCGCATGACGACGCGCCGGCACGTGTAGCTCTGCCGTACCACGGCTCCAAAGCTGAGCTGGTCCTGGTCCAAGCTCACGAGGCTGCCCTGGCAGGAGCCCCGCACCGCAAAGAGGGAGCGCACCAGCCCGCGGCACTCCAGCAGCACTTCCCCGCTGAACGGCTGCATGCGGCGCTTCGGGGAGAAGGTCACCTCCACTTTGCAGGTGTCTCCTCTGGCCTTCAGCTTTAGCTCCTTGCTGGGCTTCAAGCACAGAACCTACCCGAAGAGATGAGTGGAGACTATTTCATCTGGCAAGCCAGCTGCGGAGCCTCCCTCACCAGACTCAGGGAAGAGGCTTCCAATTCCTCTTCTGTCCGCACCAACACTGACCCAGTCCCACTCATTCCCTCGTAGGCATTCCTAGGTAATACCAAAGGTGTTTTCTGCCATGTGTCCACCTGGTCACGGTGAGGTCACCTCTGCCTTCTAAAGCTTTCATGGAAGTTCCAACAGAGCTGTAACCCTCCCTCTTTCAAGATTCACCTCCCTCGCCTTTCCAGATCTAAAATATGTGGCTGCATCCTGACCTATGCGTCTAAAACAGGTTAGAGGAATTGTGCCGCCTTCTCACTTGTGGCTCTCGGGGAGTCCTGGCACCCCGCTCAGCTGAAGCATTCACACTGCAAGCATCTGCTGGCAGAGCAGTGCCAGCAGGGAGGACGGGGCAGGCACAGGCAGCCAGGGCAGCCCACAGCTGTCATTAGCTACTACCTCCCACCCACAGCAGCTCATCGCTCCCTGCAGGCACGCTAAAGTGCTCTGCAGAGAAGGAATGGCACTTACCCCAGCTTCCTGCAACTCTGGCACGGTGGATGTGACTCTGAGCTTAAAGGCGAGAGGGCCTGCACTCTTGTTGGCTATGGTGACGATCTTCTTCACCGTCTGCCCAATGCAGATGTTTCCTAGCTTCACCACCTTTCCTGGTGGATGCACAACGTCAACCTGAGGCAGGAGGGATTGATATCAAGCCAAAGGAAAGAAGGAGAAGAGGTTTTCTGCCATTCTCGTGGCAGAAACACAAACCATGGTAGGCTGGGGAAGAGATGAGGAAATGAGAAAACCATGCTGGTTGCCACCTGCACTTTTAGCATTTAGATTTCATCTCACCTTCATTTCTATGCCCCTTCCTTGGGCCTCAACAGTCAGCTTCTCAGCCGGGGCACACGGAGGCAGCAACAAGCTGTTGTGGCTGTTGTCGTCTTTAGGTGTCCGTAGGAGCTGCGCACAGAGGGAAGAGAAACCACAGACAGCATGAGTTTCTGGACCTTCACCACGTGAACAGACTCCCCAGACGAGCCATCCCCTCCCATATTCTTTCCCCCCAGTGGCAGGGATTATCCAAGTCCCTCCACAGCCTGCCAGCAGAGCCGGCTAACCCTGGAATGCCACCGGGCTTTGCCCTGCGCGCTGCCCCCGTCTCCCTGGCACAAGCCTGGGAATGCTGGAGCGCTGGGAATCTCCAGGAGCGTGCACAGACCTTCCCCCTCACCTGCTCCTCAGCAAGGTGCTGCTGGTCAAACTCCAGTGAGTAAACCCCACAGGGGTTCTTCACCACCACTGTCCCCTCTTCCCCATGGCTCTGTGGCAGCAGCGGTCCCAGCTCGAGCTCTGCGGGGCTCAACTCCAGCCGTGGCTCCAGACCACATCCCAAGACCGGCACCCGCAGGCGTTGGCTGCTCTGGCAAATCTGGATCTGCAGCTCGCCCCGGTAGCACTTCTGCAAAGAAGCAGCACAGAAAGCTCCTCCGTGAAGCCCCAGGTGACAGCGCCTCCAAGGCAACAATCGCCCCAGGGTCAGGGGTCTTCTCAGCACCTCTAAGCTGAACCCAAACCAGGCAGTTACTTAGAGCAGGGGCTACAGCATCTGCATGGCTCTGAGTAACTGCGGTGAGTCCTGCTGGGGAGTGTAAGTGGTCAGTTGGCTACCAGATGGATCTAAAACAGCCTATCAGAGGTTTTCACCTAGTCGTGGGGGAGCGCAACGCACGTGAGAAAAGTCTGCTTTCTCAGACACAGTCCTGGCGCTGCAGCACCGGGCAAACATCAGCTGTGTGAAAGAGGCAGCTGAGCTCTCACTGGACAGAAATAAGGATCGTCTTCTCTGCTCAGTGCTTGGCTCTGGTCAAAGCTAGACACGAGACGCTGAAATCTCCACGAGCAATTGAAAGATCCCTGCGACTGTCCCCAGCCATGGAAGCACTTGGGTCCATCCTGTCACACGCTGCCAGTTTCCAAGTCACGGTGGCCACATGCAAACTGCCTTTGGGAATGCTCCACCATTTAAGCTGACTCCCAAACTGCATGGGACCGTGCAGGGGAAACTGAGGAACGGTGGGCACAGGGCTGGCAGAAAGCTCCACGCGGAGGCAGAGCTCATTCCCCGCTCCCTGGGCTGGCCTCCCCTTACCACACTGCCCTGACAGTCCTCCTGGGGGTGACACCCACCAAACTCACCTCTTCCGTGGGTGAAAAACGGACTTGGACATGGCACTGCTGTCCTGGAGCGAGGGTTCCAGCTGAGGGCAGCACCTCAAAGCCACAGGGCGCGGGCCTCATCTCCTCCCGCAGCTTGTCATGCTCGCTCGCTGGCAGATGTTTGTCCACCTGCGCACAGAAACCAGTCGCGTGAGGTCTCCTTGGTCTGCGAGGACAGACCCTCGGTTCCTGCAGTGCTCCGAGATGCTGGCACGGTGCAGGGAGCACCTTCATCCCACCCAGACGTGGCCACCCCTGCCTACAACTGGAGGGCAAACATGTTGGCAGGGCAGGCAGATGGGGAGGCAGTGTCCTCGGAGGGGGAGGAATGGGTGAAGATGGCAGAGAAGTGAAGCGTCAGCTAGTGAGCAGGCCCAGGTGAACCAGCCTTGCTCTGTACCCTCAAAAGCTTCCTCAAGCGAGCTGCAGCCCAAGTGCTCAGGCAGCCAGAGGGGCGGGAAAGCCAAGAGAGGCAAAGAAAACCCAACCGAGAAGTTGTGTGTTACACGTTGTCTGTGCTTTACCTCCTTAACAGCCTCATTCATGCTCATGGACCATTTACAGGGGACCTGGGACGTGTTGTGGAGCTGGATGGTTTCTTCCTGCCACTGCCCACACTGGACAGAGGAGAACTCCAGCCTGTCCCTCGAGAGGCAGAGGGACGGCTCAGCCACAATGGCACGCAGGCGGACCTGGAACGTGGGGCCTCCTCTGACCTAGAGAAGGACAGAGCATCCAGTTGAGAGCCCGGCTGACACTCGCTGCTGTGCCCAACCTGCTGCCTGCCCCACAAGCTGGCCTACCTTGATGGGCAGGAGCACATCCACCTTTCCCAGGGGCACGTTGGCACTTTGTGGGTCAAAGCACACTTCAAATGTCTTGGTCTCACAGCAGGGCAGGCGCTTCACAAGGTCCAGGCACACGCTGAAGCCTGAACACAGGAAAATCAAGCAGCTGAGATACACAAGCAACAGGAAATGGCTCAGAAGCACGGCAAGGCCACAGGGGTGTCCTGGCTGGCAGCTCTGTGAAAGACCCCTTTCCATCTCCAGAGAAGCTGCTCTGCTCCCCTTGTCACTGCCCAAAGCAAAAGGATTTTCACAGCCAGAATCCAGGGGTTGCAGGGTAAAAACGAACCACATTGGTTGAGGAGCTCCAGCAATTCCTTCAGCAGGCATCTCAGGGAAGGACGCATACACCTCTCCAAAGGACAATTTCCAACTAAGATACCAAATGCTGTGGTGTTCCCTGGACAGCGGCTTAGAAGAGACGCCTGGCCACCCGTCACAGACAGCAGTCCCCGTGTGACGGAGCTGCAGCCTTACCCCAAGGCCTCTTTGCGAAGCCTGTTTCGATATGGCACAGGATCCCACAGGCCGTTCAATAAGGCTGAGCAGAAGTGCTCTGGCACTAGGAACTCTAAACAAAGCACTTCCGAACCACAGAGGGTCCATCTGGCTGCAACATAAACCCTCAGAGTGCACAAAGAAACTCCGATGGTGCTCACGGGAGCCAAGAGCAGTAGATGCTGAGAGGCGATCACGCTGATCAGCCCATCTGGCCCCTGCAATGACTTTTTAGGGCAGCCACAGGCAGACCAGGTCTCTGGGCACTGCTCGACAGAATTCAGGCTCTTGAACAGGGCACCGGCCAGAGGGGTACTAAGGAGGAAAAAGCTGCCCAAGGAAGTACTCAAATCTCCCCATGCCCAATGGCTCCAGCTGATGTGGCAGAGACAGCCCCTTCAAGCCCCCGTGAAGCCTCTTTACCACTGGTTACCTGTGTTATACAGGACATATCCATCGGCCTTGAAAGATGCAGGGAAGTGCCCGGTGTTGGTGAGCTTCACCATGTGTGTGTGGATGTCACCGGGAATGACATAGCCAAGGTCCAGGACGTATTCGGGCAGCTCAGCTCTGAAAGGAGGAGGAAGGACACTCTGTAAAGCCCAGCATGGCGTGGGGTGGAGAAGCAAATGGAGTGGATAATTCTGTATCCACTGCTGTGAAAACTCAAGCCAAGCCCAGGAAACCCAAGGCCTGACCTGAGCACCCAGTAATAAGACTTGGCTAAGTCATGGGGAGTGCAGGGCCTAGGATTTATCAGCCACCAACGGGATCTTCGAGTCAGTTTAAAGCGGGTACTGGACACAGTTCCTATGCTGTGAAAAGCCATTGCAGAGAAGTCCACTGCGTCTCCACGGGTCTCAATGAAACTGCTAAGCTGGTGTCCGGCCCAAGCCTGAAACTGCTTCAGGACCTTCTCACAGGATTTCCTTGCAGAGGATACCTCCACTGCTCTGCAGCCAGATCTGTCCCCAAAGCAGCGCTTGAGAGTATCGCGTGCAGTAACCAACACTACAAGATTGCTGTGAAGGTCTTTTTGCAGGCAATCCCACTTGGAAAAGCACATAAGGGATCTGGACCATTCCCTGCTCTTCCTGCTTAGTGGGGTCTGCTTCTCGGCACAAAGACACCGGCTTGGAGATGCCCCTTTCACAGCTGGTCAGCAGGGGTGGTGCCTGTGCTGTCTGCAAGGGCTTGCTGGTCTGCACCCCCTCAGCTCTGAGAACAGAACCCAGCAACTGTGGGGAGTGGAGCACCTCCAGAGCTCAGGGTAGCACTGTGCAAGTGAGGACACCGAGCTGCCCACAGGGAGCACGGCATAGCTCTCAGCATCAGGCCCTTTCTGAAGTCTTCAGCTATTCCCAACTCTGAGACACAAGGAGCTCTCAGGGGCAGGGCTGCACTGCTGGCTGTTACCCTCGCGGCCCCTGGAGACAGGCTACAGGAGTCCCTACTAACTTGAGAAGCCTCCGATGTACACGCTGGTGAAAGGCAGTGTCCTCCGGGGGACGGGAGGCGAGAGCTTTCTGCTGCTCCAGGGCATGTTCCTCAATCAGCATCTCCTCCATCTGCATCTGCAGCTGAGCATCCCACTGAGGAAAGGAAAGACAGGGGCTGGTTAGCCAAGGTCCTTCCCAAGGCACAAGCTTGTCTCGGGTGGAGGATCCCACCCTGCTCTTGTTGAGAGGGGCGACGGAGTCAGTCTGTCTCACTGATCGGTGTCTGTGACACTTCCTGCTCTCTCAGGCAGGATCATATCCCCACAGAAATGAACTCCAGTGTCTCTGCCTGCCCAGTTATCAAAGCTGATCTGGACAGACACACAAACAAGCCAGAAACCTTCCAAAGCTCCAAGTATGTCCCTGCCTCCAGTGAGTGCCAAAGCAGCCTGGACAAAAGCTCTCCTGGAAAGGGAACCATGAGAGAGCTGGAGCCTCCTGGAGATACAGAACACAGCACAGCCTCAGGCTGCATTCAGGCTGCTGCTTTACGCTCTGTAAACCTGGCAGGGCTTGGCCGGTGAGCAACAAACCCCCCAGCACCGCCCTGTGTGTCCTTCAGAGCACCAGAAACCCAACTGCCCCAGCACAGCTTTCAGCATCTCCCTGGCTGGGGTAGTCAGGAGCTGGCGCATCGCCACGAGGGACAACTCCCAGAGGTGGGCAGCCCAAGGGGCACGCTGAGCTGACACACTCCGTGGCCAGGGGTGTGCAGGGAGGTGCCCAGTGCCGGCAGGGCCCTGGGCAGCTGCCGTGGGGCGCAGGGGCTCCAGTGTCTCGCAGGAGGGTGGCACGTGCGGGACAGGGCAGCAGCTCTACTCACCACGGTGCCCGAGTCGTCCACGCGGGGCTCGGCTGCCACAGCCTCCCCCAGAGCAATGGCCTCTTCTCTCTGGCTGCCTTTGTCCAGCTTTTCTTTGGCCTTTAGGAGGATCTTCTCATATTTGGCGTTGCCTGAAAGCACAGGACACCACCCATAGCAGTGGGGCAGCACAAATCCCACGGAAGACGGGAAGCCCCATTCCCCCGACACCCAGACACAAACTGCTCCAGCAATGTAGGGAAAGGAGATCCTGCTGCTTCTCACCCCCACCCGTCTTTCTCGCCACACAGGAGCATCTCAGCCCCACAGCGTGATGCAAACCCAACCCCTGTCAAAATCCCTGCCAGCCTCTATTACAGCTTTCCCAAGCTTTTCTGCCCAGCCATCATCTTCCCAGACCTCTTGGCAAGCTGTGCACGATGGTTCCTGCGGCAAAGCCCACATGGGCTCGTCTGCCAGAGGCTAAAGAAGCAACCAGAGGGCTGACCTTGTCTGACAGCCCTGAAACCTCCAGGCCTGCTGGAGGTGCCTGTGAGCTGCCCTGTGGGCATATGGCATGGGGGAAAGCCGAGCAGACAGGCAGTGTTCACCTTTGATGTTCCTGGGCAGGTCCAAGTGGATCCTGGGAAAGGTCCCCTCTCCTTTCAGGGAGATTTTTTCTGGCTCCAGGTGACCCAGTTGGATCTGGAAAGCCCTGCAGAAGACTCCAGGCACTCCTGGCAGGTAATACACTTTCAGCACTTGCTGCTTGCCAGGTTCAACGTAACCCTGCAGGGCACACAAGAGGGAGGGACGCAGTGTACCAAAGAGGATTCCGTGGAGGGATGGCTCACATGACAGACGCGCTGAGAACACAAGACAGGTTCTCATACATAAGGAAACATCAGACATCACCACCTCCAGCTTTCCTGTATCCAAACGCCTGAGTCTCACTGCTCTTCTGCTCACAGGGTTTACCCTCTGCTAGCCAGAGCCAGGCACAACAAACCAAAGCTCTTTCACCAGCTGCTCTGGAAGAACGGAGAAGGGCCTCTGCTTCCAGCAGGGCCAGCAGCTCCTGGCAGCAGCTTGCAGGAGAGGACATCAGCATGTCACCCCTCAGACGGACAGGCACTGAGGAAGGTGGAAGCCACTTGGCCCTTTGGCTTCCTCTTCCCATCGCAAAAGGGCACCAAGACAGGAACACTGCTCCAGCTCTAAGACACCCAGGCAGGATGACAAGCTGTGATGGAGTGATGCTCCAGTGATGGCACAACCAGAGAGCTCAGCACTCAGCTCCAAAGAGCTCCCGGAGCACTCGTGCCTCCCACTGGTGCTTGCTGTAGGACAGCAGAGCCAGCGGCGCCCAAGGACAATCAGGGGCTCCGTTAGGATTCTGCTCGATGGACCTCCTCTGCCTCTGCAACAGTCGCTCACAGCCCTGTCTCTCCTGGCTGGTTTTGGACGGGGCTTGTGTGTTCATTCCCCCTGTTTTCCCCCAAAGCGCTCTCCTGGGCAGCCTGACACAGGCCGGGTGAAGCCCTTGTGCTACTCACCCTGCTGGGCACGACCAGGGGCACGCCAGGCAGAGGGTTGGCTGCAGTGCCTGTGCCGGGGCTCAGCACCGCAAAGGCAAATCCCAGCTTCCCGCTGTTTTGCAGGGTCAGCGCTGCTTCCGTGACTTTGTTAAACACCTGAGGAGAGGACAGAAGAGCAGGAAGTTACAGGCACATGTCTGCTGCCAAGAATTTCATTCCTCTTCCATCGGGTTGAAAGCAAAGGAACACAGCCCAGAAGCAGGGAGCGCACAGCAGAGATGGGCACTGGGCTCTCTGGGTTAGCCTGGGCAGCCCGCGGCCACAGGGTACTCCTGGGCCCTACACAGGAACAGCTATTTGTGGCAGAGGTGCAATAGCAACCATGGAAAGATCAGTAATAAAGCAAGTAGGGGACACAAGCTCTCTGCACTTGAAGGTGTCACCCAACTGCAAGCTGAAACACAGGAGGAGGCATTGGGGCATTTCAGGAGAAAAGGCACCTGCACACAAGTATTTGTGGGCACAACACAAGCCAAAACGGAGGGAGAGAGGGCAACGCACACAGGGCCAACAGCTGGAAACAGCTGTGGGGGTTGTAACCGGAAAGAAGTACAGTGAGGGTTATTCGGGGACATTCTATCCGGCTACGGTGACTGGAAGCCCAGGTCAGCTGCCTCCTTGGTTGATGAATCAGGAGCATTAAAAGAGAGCACCTCATTTGGGCTTTAGGAGCAGATCAGCGGATGGATGTCTCAGGGACACATCCCTCTGCAGATCACCACTGGGATCCTGCCTGCCCCAGGAGGCAGCGTTAGTTAGAGGAGGGATTCCCAGCTTTGGGCTGGGCTGGGGTGGAGATGGTCATTAAACGCCAGCTTGGAGGTATCCCCCAAACACTGGACTTCCAAGCCACAGAGCCAGCGAAGCAGCTGGGAAGGGGGGAGAGCCCTGGACCCGGGTGGGCAGCAGCCCACCGGTCATGCTTGGAGGCAAGGAGCACTGACAAGAGCAGCGTGCGGTACCTGCAGCCCGCAGTCGATCTCGGTGGTGTCCAGGAGGTAGCTGATGCGCGAGGCCTCCCCACGCAGAGCCACCTCGTAGCTCGGGCCTCCCTCCACCCTGCACAGCGCCGTGACCTGGCTGACGGTGTTGGCGTGGCCGAAGAAGGAGAAGGAGACGCGCTGGCTCTGGCCTGGCTGCAGCTCACCGTGCAGCGGCAGGATATCGAAAACCTGCAGGCAGGGAGGAGAGATCCACACGTGGAGCACGGGACTGATGCAGGAGAGCAGCCTCAGCTTGGGCCAAAGGACAGACGTGGCTGCAGGGGCCTCTTCCTCAAACACAGGCAACATCATCCTCATCTCACACTGCAGCCGTTCCACTCACCAACGGAGAAACCATGGGGAAAACCTTCTCCCACAGTCCCAATTAATGCAGTAGCTAATACACTACATTCATTTGTGGTGTCTCCTGGCAGCAAGAAATTCTCTCTGCTGCAGAACTTGCCTTCAAAAACACCTTTTCCTGCCCTCAGAAGAACACGAGACTGGGAGCTGAGAGCCTGTGGAGCCGGGGGCAGGATCCAGCCCAGCTCCTCGCACTCCTCATGCTTTTCCCTGTCTCTGATTCACATCCTGCTCTCTCCAGATGCTGCAGCAACTGCTGCCGCAGCAAATGCTGCCGCAGCAAATGCTGCTGCAGGAATTTCCTACCCACCACTAGATGAGGACCAAGATGGATAAAGTCCTCCATAGCTGCCGCACAAGGAGTGTTCTTGACCAGCCCTATTAACACCTCCCATGTGGCCTCTCCAATGACCAGCGATGCGCTTGTTATGACATGAGGCCACTCTGGGAGCAGCACCCAGGACACCAGTGGGAGTGGGAGTATGTAACTGCTTGCTACACTGGAAATGTGGAAGTGAGACCGATTCCCACTTACCTCCTCCACACCCAAGGCGAGGGGCTCTGTCTCCATGAACCTGGAAAAAGAACAGACCTTTGCTCAGGGACCTTGCAGTGGGAGGGAGGGAAGTCTGCACAGCAGCTCCTCGGCACGATGGGGCCCCTGCGGGGGCATCAGTGGTGTGAGCTCAGCAATGAGCTCCAAAACTGGGATGGAGCAGGTCAACGCCTGGCAATGAAACTGCCATAGCAGCGCTGCAGGCAGCTGGCAACTGCTTGCCTCCAGATCTGCTATCTCCTGCTGCGTGATTCTGAAGATCCATTCCGTCACTGGAGAAAACACCTTGGTGCAAAGGCTTAGCTCAGCTTTGAGCTCTCAGAGGTCCAAGGGCTGAGGCTTAGGGTTAGTCTGTCTCTAACCACGTGGGTCTACAACAAGAGTAACCACGAGAGATTTGTGCCTCAGAAGTCAGAGAAAGGGCACACGTTGGTCTACACTGCCTATGTCCAGCCACACAGCAACAGTTGGATTGTGTTGCTCATATGATCACTCTGCCCCAGGTAGCAGCAATGACCAAAGAGCAAGGAGGAAAGAACGGGCTGGACAATTAGAAAGAAAAAAATGTAAACACACAAAGTCTTGTTGAGGCAGAGAAACAGCGTTTTTCTCTCCTGACCAAAATAAACGTGCGCGACTGATCCTGGGAGTCTCTGATGACCAGCTCCAGCAAGGTCCCAGGTAGGGAAAGTTCCAGTCTTTGATCTCCCCTTCATGAGACCTGATGCTTGATTCCCTCCATGTCAGACTGAGTTAGAGCTGATGATTCAGAATACCAACAGTGCTTAGTGTGGACCAGAAATAACATCTGACACGCTGCCCTTCTGCAGGCTCCTAATGAACACTTTGAGTGTTTGGTGGTAACACCTTGGAGACCATCTTCATTTCCAGCTCTGGCACACAGCATCCCATGGTGTCTGCTGAGCGCCCCGGAGTGCCCCAGTGCCCTGGTCGTCTCCCCCAAGCCCTCCTAATAGCCACAGCTCATCTCCAGTTCCCAAGAGGTCACCTCCTCCGAGTCAGATCCCAATTCCCTTCACACAGCTGCTTCTTGATCGTTTCCCTTGTTTGTAATAACAGCGCTTCAGTGCCACGTGGTGAACTTTGCTGCGTTTCCTAGGGCATTACGGAAAACCATTTGCTACCGTCCTTCAAACTGCCCAGAGCAGACTTTTGTGCTATGCAGAGAAGCCGCAGCAGAAGGAACACTAGGAATGTGCTTCTAGATGTGCTTCAGCACCACTACAAGTTTGCTCTTGGCCTTGGAAACCATAGACCACCACTGCATGGTCCTCCTTCCCAGGGATGTCCATACAAGGGCTCCCTCCAGCATCTACAGCTGGACCTAAATTCACAGCAGAACCTGCCATTCCTCACTAAAACTCTACATAGCTCTCCTGTGAATGTGACGTGCAGTTCAAGAGATGAACACGCACTTCAAGGGGCTGTTTGCCTCAGGCCACGAAGATCTGAGAAAGCAGCTTTCTACATCAGCCCTCCTGCCCCCAGGAACCCATACAGGCCTACAGCAAAGCAGAGCAAGGGACTGCGACAGCAGTGTGTCACTCTGATGGCAGTGCCTGGGTAGGATCTTAGTACAAAATGACAACAGATGGGCTTAGCAGGGAAGGACACCTTCTACATCCGCTTCTCCAAGTGCCGAAGCATGGCTTTGCAGCTGCAGAGATAAAGCAGGACTCCAGCTTATGGCTATGTGAAAAGGGTCAGTAGTGTCCTACAGTCCCAGCCTGGCTGGAGAATGCTGTCTCCTTCCCAGCATCAAGCCGGTGGAGATCACCTGTTCCCTGAGCACCTTGGCTGAGCACAACTCAGAGGTGTGATTTCCTCAAGGGAAGGTTGAAAACAATTTGGCAGATCAGGCAAATGGCCTCGGGCTTTGCAAACCACAAACAGGATATCAGGAAGAAGAGCTTCCAGGAGAGGGAGAGGTGCGCATACCTCACTGGGTTCACCTGGCTGTCCTTCAGGAATGCCCAGTGGTACTGGACAACCAGTGGGCTGCAGTTGGTCATCTCCATGTAACGCACATCCTTGCTGTCATTCAAGATGCAGCCAAAGTCCACGGCCGTGCTCTGGATCTGGAGATTCGGGAAGCAGACTTCTCCCCGGACGGTGACCTGCTCTTCGTGAGGATGCTCCAGGAACTTGATCTTCAGAGCCTTCTCCGCTGCCCGGATAAGCAAATCCTCCTCATAAGCAGGGTTAAATCCGATGCAGAGTTGAAGTTCCTCCCCTGTCCTCAGCTTCATGGGCTGCAAGGAGATGAAGAGAAAATGTTCAACGTGTGACCCCAACACGGGCTTCTGGCTTCATCCTTCATTTTCTTCACGCTGTCTGACCAAGCACCGCACTTTTTTCTGAAGCTGCCTGAGGCTCACGGTTCTGTGCTCTGCACCAATACAAGAGGAAATCCACGTTGGTCTCCTGAATTCTGGAGCCGCAGAAGCCACCTGCTAAACACAACCAAAGCAGCACTCTGGCACCCAGGCCTTCGCCCTCACTCTGGAGGAACTCCTTTAGCCTGCAGCACAGCGGTGGCTGCACCTCTGACAACACGTGCACTGCAGAGCCCATGCCCAACACCTTCCGCACACACCAGGGCAGGAGCCAGACAGCAGCTGGAGAAGCCTACCTCAGCCTTCCCAAAGGCAGGGCTGCCCTCAAAGACAGCAAGCTGTTCCCCAGCTTATCTGAGGATGGCTGCTGGAGAGCTGGCATGCCTTCCAGCAGACACCTTTCCTACAGCTTGCCCACAGCTGGGTGCCTGCTCCCTCCTCCCCCTGTCTTCAAGCCAGGAGGTCTCTTCCCCATTCAGATGGCATTCTGTTTCCTTCAGCAGCTCGTTTCACATCTGATTTAGCTTGGGCCACTTTACTGCAGACTCTACAGAACACACTTCCATCATGGAGGACCTCCCAACAGAGACACACCACCACGTTCATCCCTCTTCAAAGCCCAGCAGCAACAAAGTCCGGGGCTGCTCACCTGAGCATCTGCAGGGAGAGGCTGCTGGTCCGCAGTGCAGATGGAGAAGGGCTGCTCTAAGGCAAGGACCACGCTGAGGGGCAGCGAGCACATGTTCTTTACAGAGAGAGGCTTGTACATCACAGCCAGGACATCACCGGGGTGCTACAGAAACAGGAGACAAGAAAAAATGACCTTGAAGTGGCCATGGACCTCCTCCCCTTCAGACGCATTTCAAATTTTCCAACCCCAAAAGTGCATCCATCTCTATTTACTCTTTTGATTGGTTTCTACCCCTCTGCAAAGTTTGTCCTCCAACTCTAGCAGACGCTTTCGCATTTAGAACCCACAGCCTTCCCCAGGGGACAGGGAAACAGTCTCGCGTACAGATGAGGGAGCAGCCCCCCAGAGGAGGCAGCTGCTTCAGCAAGATCCAAAAAAGAAAGTGAACCCACTCTGGCTCCAGTTGTGTGTCCTCTCCTGCCCAGAGAGCACACACAGGCACAAGGCACAAGGCCATTTCCACTCCCATACAGTAGTTTCTTACCACCTTATCAGCTCTGCCAGGCCCGCAAGGCAGTGATGCTGCTCAGAGGAGGCAGGCAAGCAAGCAGGATATGGCCTGCAGCGGACAGCCTGCAGCAGCCCGAGGTCAGCTTTGAACATTCACGGGCACATGCAGACAGCTCCAAACCTCAACAGTCTGGCCGCAACCTGCTGCCCCTGCTCCACTGACAAGATGTTGCAGCCTCAAAGCTAAGCTCAGCCTAAGCCTTTTCCTCCTGTCCATGCATTGCTCCGCGCTTCCTGCATGGTTTATCTAAACTAGACAGTCTTTGGGAAACTAATTGTGGATGCATTGGCATCCAACTCCTGCAGTGTCGCAGCACGCAACACATGGGAGCATGTGGCATCAAGCAGACCACAGGCAGACATCAGGGGGAGCTGAAAAGCTTCTGATAAGATGTGAACCGCCTGCTCACAGGATTTGTGCTTCTCTGGAAGCCTGGGAAGTGGAGGAGAGACCTGAAACCGCAGAAACTAAATCATGAGCTATCTGCTCTTTTTCAGACACCTCACGCGACGGGGAAAGGTGATGCAGGAGTCGGGATCCAGACACTAAAGGGCACACACGTTGCACTGGTGCTCTCATCGCTGCAGCTGAAGGGCACTCGTGGGTCCTTTGAAGAAGGTGAGGCTTGGGAAAGGCAAAGAGGCAGCACCCATACCGACGGCAGGGAAGGCAAAGAGGCGCAAGAGATGCCAGTTTTTCCTCATCAGCTTGAGGAGTTGACAGGAATCTCAGCTTTTCTCAGCTTCCCTACACGATCGCTGCTCGGACATCACCACACCTTGGAAGATCCTCAAAACCCTGACTACAGACACTGGCGTCTCTCTAGAGGGGGGCATGCTCCCCCTCGCCAGAGCAGCTGTAATCTCAGTTCTACCTGGCTCAACTTAGAGAACAGCCTCATCTCTAGTAGCATCCTCACTCCTCTCACCACCACCTCAGGGAGGGTGAGGAGGGATCTGCTCTCCACCTGCAGCCCCAGCACAGCAAGTGGCTCTTCCAAAGCCCACGCTGCTCTCACGGGTCCCACATCTCAGCCCGTGCCCTTGGCTCAGCAGCTCAATTCTGTCTCCACCTCGAGAAGGGCAGAATAGAGCTGCGGAGACTGTCCCTAGCCCCACAGGGGTGAAATAATGATCTCGGCATTCATGACAAAAGCTGGGCCTGGCTCAAGTCAACACTCAAAGCTCTGTGGACTTGGAGAACTTCCTCCTTAGGACACAGGCACACCCCAGCCACACCAGTCAGTGCCAGGATGCAATGCAGAGACTCACCTTCTCCACCCGGAAAGTGATTTCTCTGCTGGATATTTGCAGAGCAGGAGCAATGAACTCGCACGTGACGTCCACCTGCACGATCAGATTCTTCACTCCCTCCTTGCCCACGATGGCGTGACACAGCAGCTTCTCCTTCACCACCTGCATGCGAGCCACACGGCCCCCAGCGGGTGTTATCAGGGTGTCCACAAAACACACTGCATCTTTGAGCCGCCCACCCACACGCCCCATTACTGCATGAAGTTACAGCCATTGGTCTCCTCAGGAGCCCTCTCTTCTTTATAAGCTGCATCCTCTTTGTTCTGCACTCACGCGTCCCTCGTGTTACAACCCAACCACCACAAAAGGCCCTCAGGAGTCTTGTGCTGCCTACAGCTCTCAGAACAATCCCTGCCCAAACGGTTATTGCTTTGCTTTGTCCCACTGCCAAACAAAATGCTTACCGAAAACTGTAGGAACTCATTAAAAAAAAACAAACCAGACTGTATGAAGGGAAACAGGGGATAGAAGGATCAATGCCAGCAAATCCTCCCTTGCAAGTTTAGTGGAAAGGATCCCTGGGAAAACCCCAAACAGACAGCCTGCCTTCCTAGGATGTACTGTGTCCCCCTAGACCTGCCTGTAAAACAAACCTCCCCAGGAAAGAGATGTCTTCAACCTGGCATGAAAACCCTCTACTTAAGCTGGATGCTCTTACATCCAAGACTTTTCCTGATTCCTCCTCATGGTTTCACTTCCCCACATTCCTCCCTTTTTTCCTCTCTCTTCCATCTGATAGACCACCACAACCCAACTCCTCCTCAGAGCCTAAAGACGTCAGAATCACCTGTGCTGCACGTGCACCACAGGGTCTTGGGCTTCTAACCAGCCTCAAGAGTATGAAGTTCTCGAGAACTAGGGAAGGTGGAAGACCCAGTCCCAGGCTCTTGGCTTGGACTGCACGAGCCAGGTAGCCACAGCTGAGCTCACAGATGCCCATTTGGCTTTCCAGGAAGGCACCCTCACCAGTGGCCTGACCATTTCCCTTCTGGTTCCTTCTTCCCTCTTCAGCAAAGCCTCATGGGCTCAGGACTGCACACGGACAGTCCCATCGGAGTCAACCAGCTGAGGGATCAAGTCTTCCTCAAGCTACCACTCAGGCAATCCTTTAAAACACCTCTCAAACTCTAGCAGCAGCAGGAGCTTAATGCACATTTATTCCCCATTCACTTAAACACTTGTGCCCAGTGCTCCTGGAGCCAGGGAAGGCACACCGGGGTCAGACGGCAGCTCCTCTGCAGAGCTGGATTTCCCCCGGAGAGAAGGGTCCAGGGAGGAGAACACTCAGTGACCCTGCTGAAATCTGCCCCTCTGAGCTGCAACCCAAGGGTGCTGCAAGACCTGCCTGCCCTCGGCACACGGGGGCTGGCTGAGGGAGCGGGGCGAGCGCTGATGGGAATACTGACACAAGTCAAGCTCTCAGTTCTAATGATCCCTGGAACACTTTCCCATGTGGACGGACATCATTCGGATCATTAGAGCTGGCACACTGGGTTCATTTCTCTCGTCCCGGTCTCCGGGCCGGACAAGCTCCCGGCCCGTGTCTGTCTACAGAGGAAAATCAATGCTGCTCCCAGACACTCCCTACCTTCCTGGGTGTTTTGTTTCACTCGCTGCTTCCCCACACAGACAACTGCCCATTTCTTTAGTTACTTTCTGCCTGGGCTCCCAGTCTACCTCTAACTTTAAGGCCAGCTGAGAAAACTGGGGCTGCTCAGCCTGGAGAAGAGAAACCGCGGGGAGACCTCAGAGCAGCCTTCCACTAGCTGAACGGGGCCTACAAGGATGCCGGACACGGACTCTTCTCAGGGACTGCAGCAACAGGACAAGGGGTAATGGACTTAAACTCAAACAGGGCAAGTTCAGGTTAGATACAAGGAAGAGGTTCTTCACTGTGACGATGGTGAGGCACTGGCACAGGTTGCCAAAGCAGTGGTGAATGCTCCATCCCTGGCAGGGTACAAGGCCATGCTGGACAGAGCCTGGGGCGACAGTGCCTTCAGGCCATGTTTTGCTACCACCAAGTTGGCTTTATGGTAGCCATGGAACTCAAAAAGCCTCAGCAACTGATGGTGGCGAGCATGGAAAGCAACTGGTGCTGCCACGGTAACTTATGGCAGGAAACCAGGTTCTCAGAAGCACTTGCCCATTTGCTCAGGCAAATGTCAAGGGGCTGCACAAATGCCCTGATGCAGAACTCACCTGGGGGGTGCTGCAGGAGCCTTTCAGCACCACCTCCGCTGTCTGGCCGGGCATCAGCTCCGTCCTCAGCGGCTGAAGCTTCAGCACGGGGCCACAGGAGGAAACCTTGCCCTTGCTCTTACTGATGCGAGGGAGACGCTTGCGCTGCTTAAGTGTGGTGCCACCTTCTGTGGTCCAATAGAGCAGATGAGTGCGTCGTCCTTTGTTTGTCATCTTGAAGCGGTAACAGCAGGGATCCAGGCTAGAGGAGAAGCAGAGACACAAAATGGCAGGGGAGCTGCTATTTGCCACTGGTCACCCAGCTTCAGCACCCTGAGGGCACGACCTGACTGCACACTCGGCTTCACCAAAAGCCAGACCTTGGCTGCCCCTAGGTTTGTCACCATCCAGCAGCTGCTCTGCTGGCACCCTTCCAGCAAGGAAGAGCTTCGTAAAGAGCCGGCCCCACATGCAAGTAGCTGGAGGAACAGCCTCGCTGCCACTCCACCTTCCCCTTGGGAGCTGTTGTTCATGCCTCTGAGGCGTCTCGTAGGGAGCATCCAACCCTCATTGCCCCCAACGTACCACCCTCTGGTGGCGGCTCTGCAGCCGACAGCAATGGCAACAGCTCCAAACTGAGCCCGCAGGCAAAGACATAAAGGGGGGCAGAAGACAACTACATGAATCACACGGACACTGTCCCCTCCATTGTGCAGCCAGCTTGTGGCTGCACTGAGCACAGGAAACTCTGGACAAGCACCAGCCTCCCTGCGATGTCCCTGCGTACGTGGAGGGCTCGTGGGTGCGTATTTTACCTCTCCAAATGGGAGAGGTAAATGGGAGCCAAATGGGAGCCAACTGGGGGATGACACAGGGCAAAGAAATTCTGCTGCTCCTCCAGGGCTCCTGGCCAGAGGGGAAATAAACCAGCGCCATTCATTCAGTCGAGGAGCTGCTAACAAGCTACTGCCCAGGCTTGCTGCTGCTCTGAGATCTTACTCCAGACGGAATGGCAAAGCAAGCAATATCACTGCAGAGAGAAACATGTCTGTACTTGTAAGGCAGCATTTCTCAGCTGGAGGCTTCCAGGACCTGCTCTCTTCCTCCAAATCTTTGTTTGATAAACTGAGGAGACAAATGGATTATGACTAAAGACAATTCAGCAACAACTTAGCAACTGCTCTCCAGCTCGGTGGCTTTCAGAGTACCTACTGACTTGCAGATGGCCATAAAATGTTTCCAAAGGAAGCCCTGTGGCTTCAGGGAAGCAGAGCCAGGACTGTGAGCACTGAAGAAGCTTGAGGGACTGCAGCAGAACTCCTCCTTGCTGAGCCCATGGGGAAGTGGGAGCTGAGAGATTCCCTACCTGAAGCAGGGCGCCAGGTTGAGCTCCGGGCCAAAGGGTTTGTCAATGACAATCGTGGTGCCAACGCCAACAGCCTGGACGGGGATGACGTAGGCACGACTGTTCTCAATGAACAGCACCACCTCGTCCTTGAATTGCTCCGTGTCATCCAAGTTTGCAGTGACAGCCAGAGACACCTCGGCCTTGGCAGGGATCACTCCCTGACTGGGTCCAACGGTCCAGCACGAGTCTGCACCAGCCTGGAAGACAAACAACACTCATTTAGGACGGAAACCACGGACCTGGCTGCCACCAGCCAAGGCCTGCCCAGGCAACACGTTCACACCGAGCCAGTGGGTGTGAAGATTCCACTGACATTCATGTACAGCTTCTCTGGCTCGTGCTGACACAGGGCAGCTCGCTTGGAAAGGAGCCCTGAGAGCTCCGCTCCAAACGTGAATCTGAGAGTCTGCTCCCTGACAAAGCTCATTTATCAAAGCTTGGCAACAAGCCCGCCAGAAAATTGTACCCCAGAAACTATTCCTGAGGAATGAGGATGGGGGTCTCGACGGAGCCAGACCTTCAACTCCCTGGCGTGACCCAGCACAGCCCTGCTGGGCCCGCCCAGGCCAACAGCCCACGCCAACAGCCCAGGCCAGGGGAGGACGATTTGCATCCTCTCCTCATTCTTTCAGTCAGCATCTGCTCTGGCTCCAAGGGGCAGCACCGTGCACTGCTGAACAGGAGACCTGCCAGGGCCACAAGGCTCTGCCGAGACACATTCCCTTGGGTTTCTAGGTCAGCTTCTGCCTGCCCCCAATCCAGCCTGTGTCTCAGAGACAAGAAACCTCTTGGAGCCACGCTACAAAATACCCCCACTTTCAAGACAAATACCCAACCTCTGATAACATCTCTGCTACTTGCTTATCCTTGAGTGCGCCGCAAAATGATGCCGTAGCTGCATGCACTGCATGCACAAAGACAGTGGCTATTTCTGACCCTATAGCAGCTTCTTGTACTATTGGGCATCAGAGCTCCTGAGTAACCAGTAAGGGCTGGGATCCACCACTTCAGAAGTTCACCACGATAATCAGAATCTTATCCCAGCACAGACATCCATCGTGAATGAAAGCTTCCACAATCTGGTTACAATGGACACCAGTGTGCAGCTGACGGATGGAGGGAGGGAAGGAGAGAGGGAGGAAGGGACGGATAGCTGCCCCAAGGGATGACTGAGGAGACACCACAATCAGCTCTCTTGAATCTGTTTACAGATGAGTCACTGAAGTGATCTGGTCACTCTGGCCTTGCACAAGTGACAGAGGAAGCAGAACTCCACGTTACAAATGCAGCTGCACTTGATCAAGCCGTAGCTCTAGCGAGAGCCGTAGCTCTAACAACAGCATTCCCATTCCCGTAGCTCTAACAACAGCATTCCCATTCCCGTAGCTCTAACAACAGCATTCCCATTCTCAGTCAGGCTGAGTCACTGTCCTCGTAGGGCTGCTCATGAAGGGGAAATAAACCCTGTCCTGCACCAGCTGGCTGCAGAGCCTTGTCCCAGGTGGTTCAGCATTCCCGGTGGGGGGGACCCTCTGTTCTTCATTTCAAAGCTGCTCCTTATCCACACAAACAGCCAGTGGCAGGAAACAGCCCAAAAGCACCCCGAGCCCTGCAGGAGGCGGAGATCAGAGCCTGAGGCTGGCTACATGCTCCCGCCAACAACCGGCCTCCTCCTGCCTCCTCAGCATCAGCATCTCCTCAGCACAAGCACGGGGACCACTGTGGTTTAGCCTCTGCCCCGAGCACCGTCAACGGGATGTTTTACGGGATCAAGGGGCAGAGCTTGTCTCCATTTGTGCTCCCTGTCCACAGCTCACCCCTCCATGATCGCATCTGCCCTCCCTGCCAGGCTGGGGAGGCCAGGGACACCACTCTGCGCATTGCGGCTCTCCAGGGCACGGCTACGGCTTGCCCAGCTGCTGCCAAGCGCAACATTTAAGAACCAAACTGCTCCTGCTTTGCCTTTGGGAAAAGCTCTCAGCTTGCTTCTAGAAGCACAGCTGTCTTGAAGACTTCTAACCCTCTGTAATTCAGTTGCCAATAGGCACAGCGCAACAGGACATGTTTGCTTTCCCCTGACGAGCAGAGTAACAATTGCTTTGCTTACCAGCAAGTAAGAAAGGGCACTGAAGGAGGCAGCTGCTGAGGGCACTGGGGTGCTTGCTCTTTGCAGAGGTCAAAAGCAGATTTTTATGGTGTGGACAAAGCAAGCTGCCTGCGAATCCCCCACTTTGAGGTTCTATTTAACCCCCAAACGCCTGGAAAAGCAGCAGGAGGGAAATTCAGCCCCCTCCTCCTTGCCCAGGGGGCTGAGCCTGTG
This sequence comes from Lathamus discolor, assembly GCF_037157495.1. Classification (NCBI taxonomy): domain Eukaryota; kingdom Metazoa; phylum Chordata; class Aves; order Psittaciformes; family Psittacidae; genus Lathamus; species Lathamus discolor. Next base: position 25,407,688 of record NC_088909.1, on the reverse strand, counting down.
CTCTCACACCCTGCTGGATGCCTCATGCGCAGACACAACCAAGTCCCCAGCCACAGGCCTGCGTGAAGCGGCTCCAGAACTTCAACAACCCAGCCTGCAGAAGAACAAACCTCCTCTCAAGCCCCTCACAGACGCCCCTCCGGTGGGGAGCACCCCCCAGACCCAGCACACGAGCCCTTCCTGGCTGCATCAGCCCCTGTCAGAAGACCCCACAACCTCCTTCTGCTCCGCAGCCTGTTCCACCCTGCCGCCTCCAGGAATTAAACAGCCTCTTTCTGCAGCCACATGCTCTACAATGTTACAGAGCACACAGGCTCTGCAGGTACACAACCCTTACAAGTCTGCTTCTGGGCAACAACCCAGCTGGTTTGACCCCCGAGGAGGTGTGAAACCCACTTCACCCTAAGCGCCTTGAGGACAGACCTCTCAGTTCCAAAACAAAGACTCTCACAGCTAAACGCCTTCCACAAAATAAAGGGAGAACTTGCAGAAATGAACTCCTTTCTGCTCAAACATCTCTGCAAACTCTGTTTTACTGACGGGTGCCCCAGCTACAAGTGCCCCCGGAGCCAGGCTCCTCTTGCTGCACTCGGATGGAACATCTGGCTTTCTCTCTCAGACACATCTCAGTGACGTGGAAATGTTGCATAGAAATAAGTGCTCCAGTCACAGGCTGCTATGGGCCACTCACTTGCTCTGGAAAACAGCCCCAGCGACACTTACCATCTTTGCCGAGAAGGATGCGGGGATGACAGACTGATTGGAGAGGTGGAGGGTCCGGGAAGCATCTTGTAGAACTTGGATGCTGCCAAAATTTATCTCACTTGGGTGCACGTGGACAACTGGTCCTTCTCCAGTGCTCAATAAATGGATTTCCTGCTCCAGGAGGCAGGCAGGAAAGAGAAAAAAACAACAGGGAAGGTTTAGAATGACTGGACAGCTCTAAGGGGGCTCGTAGGCTGAGGGAATTCTGACTGTTTGAAGCTGTCAGGGTTATGAGGCTGAAACAGGAAGGCTGGAGCAAAGGTGGCACCTGGAGTGGTCCCTGCGGATCTGAAAGCCACAAGATCCCATTATGAGGGGATACAGAACCCCCACCTCCCACGCATGCTTTTCACACCTCCTCCATGCTGTCAGCTCTCCTTCCGCTACTCTGTGCCTACGCCTGCTCCTTGTACTGCTCCATCATGCCATAAACCACCCTCCCTGACTGCTGCGGCTGCACAGCCACACTGCACAGGAACTTCTTCAACCTTCCCAAAGCTTCTCCTGTGAAAACCAGTAGAGGCTGGAAGCAAAGCTCTTCTCAGCAGAGATCATGCAAGTTAGTTGCCTCTCATTTGTGCTTGTGTGCATTCCTGGTATTACTTCTTTATTGCACCAAGACATTCATTATTAATTGCATCATTCGAGCAGTATTTTTTTCTGCTGACAGCCTGAGACCCAAAAGTTTGTTCCTGCAGAAGGGGCACAAACTAGCGGAGGAGGAATGTGGATCCTTTTGCTAAACCCCCTTCTCACATCACTAAAACCAATGAGAATTTATCCAGTCTGGCGGGATTTCCCCAGCTCCAAACACCCCAAGCCTTAACCAGGCTTGTAGAGCCTGAAGAAGGGAGGGCTCGGGGGAGACCTTAAAGCACCTTCCAGTGCCTAAAGGGGCCAACAAGAAACCTTGAGAGGGGCTTTGGATAAGGGCCTGCGGGGACAGAACAGGGAAGGACGGCTCTAAATTGACGGGGGGGGGGGGGGGTGGTGATCAATATGGGATCCTGGGAAGAAGCTCTTCCCTGTGAGGGGTGGTGAGGCTCTGGCACAGGTTGCCAAGAGGAGCTATGGCTGGCACAGGCTGCCCAGAGGAGCTATGGCTGCCCCATCCGTGGCACTGTTCAAGGCCAGCTTGGATGTGGCTACCAGCTCCCGAAGCTGCACTCAAGCCATAAGGCAGACCTAGAGGAAATGACACCCAGAAACTCCCATTTGTGCAGGCAACACCCAGCCAGGTTTTGACCAGCATTTGCGGGCTGCGAGCAGCAGCCGAGCACGAGCGCAGCGCCTTGAGGATGGATTGACCGGGCACAGGGTCACTCAGTCCCATGTCTTCTCCAGGCATTAGTGTTGCTTATGCCACGAATGCCTTCTTTCCTTGTAGACAACAGCCATAGATCATTTTCCCTGGAAGAACCCCTGTACGCTCTACATCCCACCAAGATGAGAGGCACAAAGGCACACGTCTGCCCCAGCACTCACCAGTGGGGATTCTTTACTCCCAAACACCGCAACACGAGCAACGGTGTCCTGCTTTCCCGTCACCTGGACTTCCAGTGTGAACGGGATCTCCACCGAGCTGTGAGGCTGGATAATCCCACGGGGCTCAGGGCTGGAGTACCACACAGCAGCAGCATCCTTGTTCTCCTATAAGGGACAGAACCAAACACGGCTTCAGACTGACCTTTGAGGAAACTTTCAACTCTTTAACATCTACCACAACGCCAACTCACACACGTGTCTAAAAATGCCTAGGAGAAAGCAGAAAGGCACAACTCAAGATGCAAGACATGTATGGGTTCAGCATCCCGAGGGGGGCCAACAGCTGCTGCCTCCACAACCCCCCATCCCGTGCTGGCAGCCTCCTTGCAGCAGCTTTTCACAACCCTACAAGTTCTCCCGCATTGAAAGCATCCCAAAGACTTGAATATAATCTGCTTCCTGGAGAGTTTAAGCTGCTTCCTGGAGTTGATATTCAGGTAGCTTCCTGTTCCCAGCAAACCTTTAGGGTTGAATACAAACCAGCAACATCTTAACCAAACCCGTTTTTTCCCTAACAAACCCCTAGGTGACATTGGAGGCAGGAGGCGGATGCGATGCCAAACCTGAGGAAGAGCCCAGTAGCAGCCTGGAAGGTTGCTGTCGTTCACAAGGGTCAGCATCTGCTGGTAAGGGACTTTGAGAGAGCATCGTCCAAAGGTCAGAGCCGGGTGGAGCACTCGCAGCGGGGGAATTACACATCTAGGCAGAGAGATGAGCAAAAGGGAATTAGATTCTGACACAGCGTTGCTTACTTGTTTACTTCTCAATGAGCACCAAATGGAGCACGACCCATTTGTCACCGTCAAATAGACATTTGATACGCCTACAGTGAGAAACAGCCTTCAACTTCTTTTTACCCAACAACCTCTTGCAAAAGAGGGGCAGACCCTGAGTCTCAGCATCACAAAAGCTGCTCAGTGCCCAGGCAGAGCACGGTGCCCTGTCCCAGGTCAGCTTTGCCCCTCCTTTGCCCCAGGAGGCTCGCAAGGACCCTCTCAATGGCCCCAGCGAGGTGTGAGCTCTGAGGGAGCTTTCCCACCGAGGAGCAGCGCTCGCCAAGGCTCCAGGAACACCAGACTCCAGTGTCTCAGGGAAAACACCGCTGTGTCCCTGCCTGAAATCCAGCCCTTTACCCCAGCAACGCAGGGTGCAGGCCACCACCTGCCCTGCGCCGTGAGCGATAACCCTCTCCCAGGCCCTGTGGCTGCCTTGCTCCTTTCCCCACGGGTCCGCACGCCAGCTGCTCCCATTTGCACTTGTTCTACACAACTGCAGCCCAGGCACTGACTGCACAACTCTGCCCGGGAGAGGGAACAGCACCGGTGAAATGCATCCCTCTTGCCGTTGAACTGACGCCCACCGCAGCACAACAGGCCTGAATGTGGCTGAAGCAAGAACAACTTTGAGCTTAACTCCGAGAACATCAATGCTCAGCAGAGCCAGACGGAAGCACAAAAACCTGAGCTCACCTTCCACACCAAGGACTACTTTGTCTGTCACAAGATCTCGCCTTTACCTTTCCCTCACCAGTCCTGCCCTAAGCCCCTTGCCCGTCTGCACGGCCCCTCCTTAACTGAGGCAGACAACAGCTTGCAGCAGCTGCTTGCTGTGGCCCAAACCAGTCCTGGATTCTGGCCACAACCCAGCACAAGTCCAACACTTGCAGGAAGGAGGAGAGGCGGCCCTTTGGAAACATTACACCTCAAGCCCCCAGAGCAGGCCGATAAGGAATATAATCACAGTTTCCTGTAGGAGAAGGCCCTGGGCCGTGCCTGTGCCTGAGCACAAGTGCTGCTCATCATGGACTGCTTTCCATGCGCTGCTGTTCTCCTGTCTAGCTGGGCAGAACTAGCTCATTGAGCAATGCTCCTCGTTTGGAGCTGGAGCCAGCCAGCTCTACGCAAGGCAGCACCACCTGCTTCTGGCAGATGCATAGGGAAAGAAGAGGGGCTGCAAGGGAAGCGTTGGTACCTGGCTCTGACGGGCAGTGATAACACCTCTCTGCCAACACCATCCACATCAACCACCAGGGCCAGCTTGTATCTCTTCACGGTGTTGGAGCACAGGGTGACCTGGAAGACAAGAGCATCAAATACTTCATCACTCCCAAAACCCATCGGCCATATGCAGTGCCCTCCACATCTCCTTCCACAGCAAGGAAAGGGAGGATTTAGTAGATATGAGGAAGATGAGGTATCAGGAAGAAGTTTTTCCTTGTGCGGGGGCTGAGGCCCTGGCACCGGTTGCCCAGAGAAGCTGCGGCTGCCCCATCCCTGGCGGTGTTCAAGGCCAGTTTGGATGTGGCTTGGAGCAGCCTCGTCTGGTGGAAGGTGTCCCTGCCCATGGCAGGGGGCTGGAACTGGATGAGCTGCAAGGTCCCTTCCAACCCAAAACAGGCTAGGATTCTGTGATGTTTGCCTTTAATTCTTCTGCTGGTTCATGTGTAGAGCACAGTCTCTGGCAGTAACAGAACTCTTTGGACAATACCTGAATTACTGAATGCGCTTTGCGTTGCCAGGGCAGATGTAGAGCCCAACACTAGTGCCCAACTCTTACTCGCAGGATGCTCAGAGCCAGCAGTGCTAAAGCCCCCTCAATGCCACCGAAGCTCCAGCTCCACCTCTGAAGCACACAGGGCTGGACTCTTCGCGTACCTGGATATCCAAGTGTCCCTTGGCGCAGATGGTCCCTGTGCAGGGCCTGATAGTAAATTCAGCTGGCTTCTTGGCACCTGGGGCTCGCTTTCTCCACGACGGACCAGTGCTGTCTGACACCTGAGCAAAACTGGTCACGCTGGGTGCTCCCGAGCCGTCCCCAGGAATGCGAAGGTTGAAGTTGAAGGGCACCGAGGAAGTGTTAGTGAGGCGGCAGCACAGGGTGCGAGGAAAGCCTGGGAAAAGGACACAACAGGAGTTTATTATCCCGTGACTCCTGGGGTGGACATCCTGCGGTGATAAAAAACTGCGCTTGGAGTTTGCCTCCTTTCAATGGCAATTACAGCTGATTGAGAAGCTCTGTGGGGAAGTCGTCGTCAATTACAGTCCCTTTTACGCTTGTCACACAGAAATGCCACTCTGACACAAGTGTCTCTAACTGTGAGGAGCTCTCACCTCCCCCAGACCAGCACCAATTCCTTCTCAACCATGACGGTGCATCCAGAACATTTACTCTCAAAAGTCAGTCCAGAAAAGTCCCTGTGAACTCCACAAACACTCCCACAGTTTTCGAGAGATAAAAGCAGTATGTTGTCATCAAAGAGATGATCCAGGAAAGGAAAGGAAAGATGAAATTGGCAGCCACAGCATGATGCAGAGCACTCTGAAGCAGTTTCTCCAGACAGGAACCTCGGTGCATCTCCTGGTTTGGGACAATCGAGACTGAGCCTGTGGCAGCTCACGGCCCACTTCACTGGAGGCAAACCTGATGCTTGCTCAAGAACAAGCAGGACCTGTGTCTCACCCTCCTGAAGGAGTGGGGACAAACGGCCATGCTGCACACCGCCTTTCATTACCCCACAAAGGCTGACATGGCTTCAGCTTTGGTACTTGCTTTCCATAATGGAAGCCACTGACACAATCGCAGCTGATCTGGGGGGTTGAGTTCACATTTAAACTTGAGACCATCTCAGTGAGAAGTCCTTTGCGAGACTGAGGTGGAGAACCAGAATCTGCATCTCAGTGGAGAAGCTCTGGGTGCACAGCCGCCAGCTGCGTCAGCAGAGCTGGGCTTTTGGTGGGGAAGGAGGAGCCCATGTCTGAAGACATGGGCGCCCAATGCGGAGCTACTGCTTGGCCATGTTACCTGGGAGCTGACAACGAGTTGGCCTCACAGCACTAATTGATTTCTCACGCTAATGGTCAGGTGGGTAAATGGTGCCCTTGCCTCACAACAGCAAAATTCACCCAGGGCACCTACAACTTGCCTTCAACTCCCTTCTCCAGTTGGCCGCGGACAAGAAAGACTTTCACAGTCATTCTGTTGCTGAGGAATGGCAGATTGGGGCTGGACTGACTGTGAGGGACACCAGAGAACACTGACTTTCTACTCCCTCCGTTTTGAACCATTCAATTGGCTCTGTGCCATTCTGTCTGGGTCTGTTTGATCTCATGATGGCAAAATACTGCCTAGCAGCTGGCAGTCCTGGTTTTGACATGCTGAAGGCGGCTATGGAGGAACACAAGTGACAATGCTGTCCTGGACAAGTGCTCCATCTGGGTAAGGCTCAGACCTCCCACCCTGCAGCCCAAGCCCAGGGCACACTCACCAAAGGAGACTTCACCGAAGCGGAGGGACGATACATTGAAATGAAACGCCGGCCCAGTGACACAGCCACTGTGAGGACAAAGGCAGAGGAGACATGGCCTCGGTTAAAGAGAACTGCAAAGCCTTCAGCTTTCCTTACCGTTCCGGTGGGTAAAAGCCGGCCTGAGAACCTCAGGGGGTTTCACATCAAGCCCTCACCCTCATGCTCAGCACAGCATCCAGGTGGACGGGAGGCAGCCAAAGCAAAGCGGTCAGCAGCCCATAGCTGCTTGTGGGGCTTGGGGCACAGTGTCATGCAGGGTATGCCCCCAGGTTGTTGATGGCCTGAGGAAGGACACCAAACAAGTGATGGCTGCGTGCCTCAGTTTCCCCATCTGTAATGTGTTGGACACAGGGGTGTCCCCAGTAAAGCACACTCAATGTAACTACCCTTCCCAGCCACAGCTTTCCTGCTTTGGCATTTCTTAGCTGGAACCGCTCTTCCCATGGAGTACAGGAACACCTTGCTCAGAAGATCTTGATCCACGCAATCGTTATGGGGGCAGGACTTTGAGACACGAAGCCGGGGGAGCCCCAGACATCCCTTGACAAGAGCCAACCACCAGGGCACCAGCTGACCCATCCAAGAGCAACACGTCTTCAACCACCCAACACAGAATCGTCAAATCATCTACGCTGGAAAAGACCTTTAAGATCATCAAGTCCAACTGTCACCCCAGCGCTGCCAAGCCCACCACTAATCCGTGTCACTAAGGGCCTCGTCTACACGGTTTGGGAACACTTCCAGGGATGGTGACTCCACCACTGCCCGGGGCAGTCTCTTCTGACCACCCTTTCGGGGAGAAACTGTTCCTAACATCAAATCTAAATCTGCCCTGCACACACTGAGGCCGTTTCCTCTTGTCCTTTCCCTTGTTACTTGGGAGAAGAGACCAGCCACCTCCTGGCTCCATCCTCCTTTCAAGTAGTTGCAGGCATAACGGAACCTGAACGCACCGCATCTCCTCACCTGCCCTTAAATTCAGCAGACTTGAAGGCTCCAAACTCCAGGACTCACCAACATCCACCTGAATCACCACGTGAAGCTGCACAACACCCATTAATTTATTTCATGGTTGATGCCAACCAATGCCAGCTCTGCCTCTCAGCTCAAAATCAAGGACCACAGCAAATGGTGTGTTCAACCCAACCTATTCCATGGCTCCCTCTTGCTGACAATTCCACTTCACTTGCTGCTGCGGTCGCAAGGAGTCAGCGTCAAACTGGAGTCAAGGTTAGTGTGGGCTCCTAGTGTGGGGATGCCAGGATGAGAGCCAAGATCAAGACCTCAGACAAGCCTTTTCTTTCTCAATGAGGTAGGTGGGAGATGACTACCCAGAGAGAGCTACAGATGTGGCCGCCAAGCTCTTAGAACCCTCCTCACCTCACAGTCAGCGTCAGAGGCTCAGGGGATCCCTTCACATTGAACTGGAATTCCTCTGTGAACTGCCCCACGACACTGGCATTGAAGGAGATCCAGATGGCCTGATGATCAAAAGGCAAAAGCATGCCCTCCCGGGGGCCAAAGGTGAAGCAGGAGCCCAGAGCTCTCTCCGGAGGGACCACGCTGAAGGGCGTCTCAGTAACTCCTCTGTTGAGCAGGAACACCTGCAGCAGCAGCGAGAAGGCAACATGGAAATACATGAGGAATCCTCTTTGCTTACAGAAGGCTCACTTCTTTTCTAGTTTAGCAATTAACATCTGTAAAAGGCAGAAGATGCTGAGCGCTGCTGCCAAATACAACAGGACGAGTTCTGCCTCGGGGTTTTTTTCCATGCAAAGCAGGGATAACTTCACACAAACAGAGCCACTCTGGGCTTATTCCCCTGACACAGAGCACTCCACTTGACCTGCAGTGCCAAGCGCCTGCTCAGCACCACCAAGTTGATTCAGACCCATCCCACAGCTCCACGAGGCTCGCTGCTGCCCGGGAGCCATCCGGATCCACCCCATGCCCTGCGCCCCGTCCTGCTCACCCTGTAGCTGTGGCTTGAGCCAACAGTCACCTCCCCAATGCTCAGCTGGTCACAGCTGAGTTGGACCTGGGGCCCGACGCCTTCCCCGCTGATGCACAGGGGCAGCCTGGTCTCACAGCCTGTGGAGGGAAATCTCTGTGAGTGCAATTTCCTCTGCTACCCGGCACTTTCCAGGTTGTCTCAGTGCTGCTGCCGGTCCCTGGGCTGGATGGAACCAGCTCTAGATGCTCCAGGAGAAGATACGGGACCCATCTCGTCCCTCAGGACATACGCCTTGGGGCTGCTTTCTCATTTCTAACCAACCCCCTGGGCCGGTGTCTCAGAGAACCACAGAATGGTTTGCGTTGGAAAGGACCTTAAGATCATCCAGTTCCAGCCCCTTGCCATGGACAGGGACACCTTCCACTAGAGCAGCTTGCTTCAAGTCCCGTCCAGCCTGAACTTGAACATTGCCACGGGTGGAGCAACTTCCTTGGGCAGCCTCTTCCAGTGCCTCACCACTCTCACAGGAAAGAATTTCTTCTGTATATCTAAACTAAATCTCCCCTGTTTAAGCTCGAACCCATCAGCCCTTGTCTTATCTCTCCAGTCCCCGATGAAGGCTCTCTCTCCAGTCATGGGAAACCAGCCTTCTCACTGAGCAGATCACATAAGCCATAAATGTACTCCTAACGTGCACATCCCTTGGTGCAAAGGCAACCGAGACCTCAAGGCTTACAGCTAAACTCCAAGGTGGGTCCTTTCCCTTACATTTGCTAGAGATGACAGAGCACAAGATCTTCAGTCTGAAGGCTGCTCTCAGCCACTGAAGCAGCCTAAGGTGCCTGAATCCTGGCTCAAATTTTGGATGAGCTCTCACTGCCATCCCAGCCTACTCTGCACACAAAGTGAGCAGCACGAGAAGGAGGAGAGAGCCACGCCACAAAGACTCATCTTGGACGTAACTGGTCTACAGAGGCCTGGTGCTCCTTCACTAAAGCTGTGTTGCAAATGCTGGCAAAGCCATGGCGGGAAAGCTTATTCCTTCACTGCTTGGTCACTTCTGGGATCAGGAAGGCAGAGCCAGGCATCCTGAGCCCTGGCCTCCGACAGGAGACCACCGGGAACCACGGGGACAGCGGCGTGTGCCAGCACTGCCCTGTTGAGCCCTCCAGAACTACATGAGGTCCGAGTGGGCTGGAAGAGTGTTTCTACCTCCTCTGTGGGAACAGGAGCAGGAGGAAAGAGCTGTACCTGAGATGTCACAGTAGACTGTCTCTTGGTAGACTCTGGCTTCTTCGGGCTTAAAGATCACATTGATTTCAAGGGAAGAATTGGGCAAGACATCTCCCTCCTGAAACAGAAGTGACAGCAAACCATTTATCTTCAAACATCACATTCTTGTTTCCACTGCAGCCCTGGAAGCCTTTATTTAGAGCATCAGCAAAGAGCAAGGAGCAAGCAACGCTTGCCAACAGGATTTACAGGAGAGCTTGGAAGCAGCAGCTTCCAAAGTCCCTCGCCTTTACTGGCACCCAGAAGGGGCATTTTGTTCCCCTCAGAAGAGACTGAGCTCTTGCTCGCGGATTTAAGTCTGGGCCACGCTACCAGTTTCTGCAACTCTCTGCTGCTCTCGCAGAGGATCCTGGCACTGGTGCTCAGTCCCAGGAAGCCCTGCCACACATTTCAGGAGGCATCCCTGGTTTCTATAGGCTCTCACTTCCTGCAACTGGTTTAAGGAAAGGCACCTCTCAGCCTTACATGGGCTGCAGGAGCAACCAAGAAGAGAACAGCAGCCCCTTCCTCGGAAAACAAAATAGAAAAAATAAACTACTTTCACCCACTGTAAAAGAAAGAAGAGGTTGGGATTATTCCAGGGTTTACTCCAAGATGAGAAGGGATGCTGTGCTGCTCAGACAGCAGCCATTCTTCATCTCAAGACCATGCAAATACTCAGCAGGCAGGCTCTGGCTGATTGAAGGCCATGGGGTTTTTGCTGGCATCACCAGGAAAGTGAGCAGTTTTCTCTACCTATCTGCAGTAGAACTCAAAAAGCCCGTTTAAACCTGCCAGCCTCGTGTCCAGGCTCACAGACGACACTGGAAGGGAGACTCAGACGTGGTATAAATCCAGGTTTTAGGAAGGGATTGCTGTGCTTGGGCTCAATTTGGCCTCCTTTCCACCCAGGACCATTGCATTCTGCAGGTCAGTATGTGAACTAACAGTGCACCAGTGTCCTTTCTTCACCCCCGCGCGCTACGTGGGAATGTGTCCTTACGGAGAATAACTGATACCTCTGAACACTGTGAGGACACTCATGAAGTGCCCTTAATTCACAGCCCTTGCAGCAGAGCCCAGCCTGGGGTCGGCTCTTGCCGCTGTTCAGAAATGCTTTTTGCAACAAGTGCCCCTAGCCTCACCAGAAACCGGATGTCTCCTCTCTTGGCACATCAAGCAGCTGATGTGGGATCTGCCAAGGGACCTCCTTCAGAGATGAGAAGGAGGAGGAGCAGCAGGAAGGGAGGTTCTCAGCCATCACTTACCATGGGCACAATGGTGAAAATATCACTGCAGAAAGGCATGGAGCCTCCCTGCACCTCTGTCCCCTGGTTCTGGGAGCTGCAGATGGGAAGGGAAGGGTGTTCTCTGAGAGGGGGGACCAGCCCGTGCTCCGTAGGAACATCAACCAGCTTGTCCTCTTCCAGCCTCTGCAGCCTGTGCCATGGGAGAGACGAACCAAGCAGATAATTGAATAAGCAGCAGATTTGCAAAGCCTGTCGTGTCAGTGCACGAGCAGCAAAGCACTCGGCGAGGAAGAGCAGCAGCTCAGCACAGGGCTGACCCTGAGACACAGGCTCCCACATGGATCCCATTACTGCCGTTCTTCCCAGCACAGCAAGGAGTTTTACTCCTCACTGACGAGCTAACAAGAGGTTTCTTAAAGCTGGCAGCCCTCAAGAAAAAGCCTCCTGCATTGGGAGGGGAGAAGCAACTGGCTTTCAGCTGCTCGTTACCAGCATCACACTTTTCCCCTTCCCTTTTGCACCCACAGGGGTGAGGAGACAGTATCTGCACTGCCTTCCACCAGAGGATCCCGGTGCACTTCCAAAGCAAAGCAACGGATTTGGGCATCCCATCACTTCAGTGACACAAATGGCTTTCTGAGCATGAAAACAGAGGTGCCAAGAGACGAAGGGACTCTGCCCAGCATCACCTAGTAAAGAAGTCAGGACCAGCATCTCTGAATGCAAACCCTACGTGGAATCTTGAACCACCTCATCTTTTCCCTCGTTTTGGCCTCCACTGCAGAGCTGTGATGCACTTGACCTCTCCCTTTATTGGCGGCTGCAGCAGAAATCATTCTAGTGTTTAAAGACCACAAGCGGGAGATGAAAGGGGAGCCCTGCTGCAGAGCGGTTGCTCCTTGCTGGCACACTGCTGTCCCCCCTTCACGCTCCAGTCCCCTGGCCATGAAGAACCAGCGGGTGACAGCACTGGGGGACCAGGGGAAAGCTCCACGTGCAGCAAATCGAGGCAACGCCGTGTGAACGATCATCACCCAGCTAAATCCAAACGCAAAGAGAAGGGAAACAGGCAAGGACGTTACTTGCTGCACACACACTGAGCCTCGCGCACATGCTGTGCATGAGGAGGGCTTCCACACACTGGCATGAGCAGCCCTCAACTCAAGCTCCGTCAGCAGGCCAGAATCACATCCCCAAAAGCGCTGCAGGAGGGACACCTTCTTTTGGGGTCACATCCCAACACAGGCTCCTGCACTGCCTCCTCTCAGGAAAAGGCCCTCTCTCCTCTGAGATCTCAAAAGCTTCTCTGACAGCAGGACGGTGGCCTTGGACCATCCCCAAAACTACGAGTAAGGAGGAACCAAGCGTCGTGCTCAGAGTCAAGGACAGAGACTGGCACGACAGCAAGTCTCATACGTAAAAAATCAGGTTGAAGTGAACTCTGGGGAAAGCTGGTGGCTTCTGAGGGGACAGAGGATCACCCAGGGTCCAGTCCGAGACAGGCAGGTGGGGAGAGATGCTAAAGAAATGGTCCAGGGAAGAATCAAGGCAAGCTCACGAGATTTTCTTTTAACTCAGTGCGTTTGCACAGAACTCACACACTGTGTCATTAAAAACAGACAACAGTGGAAAACTAGTTCTGGCCTTTGAGGCATTTCTGACCTAATTACGCTGAACTTGATGTGCTCAAAGCCCTTGAAAAGTGCTGCAGTTCAAGGCAGTTTCCTGATCAGCTCTGGGTTCAGACTAACTCCTGTATATCTGCACCCATCTGAGCCTGAGAAGTCGCACAAGGATTGCCCAAGTCACATAAGCTTTAAAGTGTCATTTCCAGTTCATCCCCCCAGGCTGTGAGTGTTTCTCTGCTGCCTAAAATGGCAATTTCAAAGCTTCGCCAGAGACACCCTTGGAAGAACCTGCCCCATCTCTCACCACCACGACGACACAGGTTGCTGAAGCCCAAAAGCACTTCCACGTCCTGGCTGCCCTCCCTTCCCCGCAGAGCCCTCCACATCTGCCCAGCCTATGAGGAAGGGGAGAAACACCTCGTTGGGCCAGAAACCAGGACACTGAAAGGCAATTCCCCAGCCTACGGCAGGACGGCCTCCACCTTCTGGGCCAACCAAGCACTCTACCCTGCCTGTGACTGGAAAAGGAGCCTGCCAGCTTATCAAAGAAGAAACTGCTAGAGTATCACAGTAGCTGTGCCACCTGCAGCTCTTCAGGGCTACTGCTCAGTGCAGTCCCAGGTACCGAGTGCTGACACCTTCCTCAGCCTCATGGACCCTCCGTAGTGCACGGATCTCTGAACTCAATAGTTTGCCGCTCCCAAACGTGAGTTTGTCCTCTCAAGCAATCCAGTGATTGCACTCAACCTTCTCTCCCCAAAACATCATCCTCAGCTGTAGCACGGCTGGGACCGCAATGGCAATGGTTAAGCTCCACGCTGTGCATGGGTTTACGTGCCCTAATCCGTTCAAAAGCCCCAACAGCCCTCTGAGACCGTGTGTTAGTTTTCCCCTGGGGCATCTATCTTTCTGAGCCGAATCTCTCAAACAAACCTCAGCTTCTGCCGCTCCTCCTCTTCCAGATCAACAAAACGCTTCCACTGGAAGTGGGCCGTGATGGCACTCTGATTCTGGATGACCAGGGATCTTAGCTTTGACAGCGTGACAGAAGTCTTCTCAACTGTCAAGGAGCTCTTGTCAAGCCTGATGTTGACATTTACAGCTGTTCCACAAAGGCTTTTGTGAACATCTTCACCTGGAACAAAGCAAAAGCAAGTCTCGCCTCATCTCACTTGCTGACGGAAGTACAAGGAACAGAGCAATCTGCAGGCAACAGAAGAAAGAGCTGCAGTTTTGAGCTGCATAAGCAGTTCCCCGGATCAGGACACTTAGCATATCCTGACAGCTGCACATGCTACAGCATGAGGATGTCCTGGCACCACCTTAGGCACCTTATTTTGGGGGACGTTCGTGGAGATGTATCTTTTCAGATGTGCCCGGGTGCCCTTTGGGCTGCCATCCCACTCAGGTCACAGGGAATTCTACATCCAAGTCACTCAGGGACGCTGAGGAGCGCCACCTCAGCCATGCCTTGCCCAGGGTCTCCTGCAGGCAGGAGATGCCCCCAGTGTCGTGTCATCCTCATCTCCTGGTCCTGAAATATTGGGCATAGCTCTGATCTCAGAACCCAAGCGGGAGCATTTGAAATGCAATGGAGAAGGGCAGAAACAACAATGGAAACTACAGAGCAGCTTCTGTGCTGAGCTCTGCACTCAACAGGCTGCTACTGGGCCCTCGGATCCATCTGCCAACTCCTTTTGCTCCTGCTACAGTCACAGCCAGGTGCCTCACCACTGCCCGCACATTCTTCCTTGTCAAACGTGCTGCTGTTACCACTTCACCACCGGAGAAGTGAGTCCCTTCACTAGGGTAAGTGTCCTCTGGAAGGCTGGAGACTTACTTCCAGCACCAGAGCAACACGCACAGCAGCACAGCCATTTCAAAGTGTTTCTCCAAGGTGGTGTTCACGACCTACCTTCAGACATCATTGCACCCTCACATTAGTGACTCCAGCCAGCCCTAGCAGCAGCTTGCTCATAAACCTCACCACTAAAGAACTGCTGCTAACAAGGCGGTTTCTACAGAATCATTCCCAGGCTACAGCAAAGCTCAGAGCACCCTAATGGCTACCGCTGCCACAGTTACTGCTCCTCCTGGTCACAAGTCCTCAGCATGGCCCAGCTCTCAGCACAGCACCAACTGTACCCATGCAGCACATCACAAGAAGAGGGTCTCTACCTCAAAGGCCTTCCCGGGAACTGTAACACAACAGATCGGGATGAAAAGCAATGACCCGTCAGGAGAGCTCTAGGGGACAGGTTGCAGGCTCTTCAGAGAGCTCTCTTGCACATTAAAAGCCATCTCCTTTTCAGTCAGGCTCCCTGCTGTGAGTTTCTTCTGTTACAGGCTGATATATTCCAGCACAGGAATATCTGGCAGCCAGCAGGGGAGCTTTGCTCTACTCAGCGTGAAGGAACCTTGCAGAAGGGATTCAACAGGACAATGAAGCCACCAGATGATGACAGACAGCGCAGACACCGCTCTGTTTCGAAGGACACACGGAGGGTGCACCACGCGCTTACCTGTGTCATAGTGAACGATCATTGGACTCGTATAAACACCGGTCTTTGGTGGGTGGAATTCCACCGTGACTTCCATCGCTTCTCCAACGCCAAGAGTCCCAATGGAGGGATCCACAGAGAAAGGGCTGCAACACAAAGAGAGAGATCAGGACTGTATGGGAGATCCGGGCCCTCCGTTAAGTTTGCAGTCTAGTTCGCTTCAGCTCACTTGTGCAAGCAAGGAGCAAGCAAACCACAGTCGGTACAAGAAAACCAGAACATCCAGGATCAGAAATAGAGCGGGTGACTCTCCCTGCTGAAAGAGAACCAGACCTCAGAAGATCCCGCGGTATACCACGACCCCAGCCCCCCACACTCTGCACCCAGTTCTCAGTTCTCAGCTCTTCACCTCTGCACACGTGCAAT
Source organism: Lathamus discolor (assembly GCF_037157495.1). Taxonomy (NCBI): domain Eukaryota; kingdom Metazoa; phylum Chordata; class Aves; order Psittaciformes; family Psittacidae; genus Lathamus; species Lathamus discolor. The sequence continues at coordinate 25,392,041 of NC_088909.1, read as the reverse complement.
CCAGTTACTCAGAATTCTGCTTTTTTGTGTAGTTCACTTAAAACTTTCCTAATGCTTCCCATTTCTTTATTGCAACTTGGGACTGAAATAGTTCATTGCCGAAGTTCGGGAACTCTTAAAACCCTTGTCAAGGAGCTCTCAACACACGCTCTATTACCCAGTAGAGTAGTTGGCAAGCGCCTTGCAAATAGATGCTAGACTTCACTGGGTATTTACTGTGGTGGTGCCTCTCACCAGCTCATTGCTTGCCTGTTTCTTGATGCTGTGTTTGGGATCCGTGACCTGAGCCCCTCGAACTGTCCTCTGCCACACAGCACCTTCTTCAGCAGTCAAGCTGCCTTCCTACCTTGCCTCTTCCAACCCAACAGCATCAGACCTGCAAGATGCTGCGTTGGAGACACCACTGCAGTGTAAAACTTGCTTGCAGAGCTTTCTCAAAACACTGCAAGCAATGGCAAACCCCACGTGTCCTGCCCATCTCCAGCACCTCAGATGCTCTGCCTCCTTTTTCTCACAGTTTACAAGCCCATGACCACGCAACAGCGTTTTGCGCAAGGGATGAGCTCCTTTACCTCAGAGTGGTGATGCTGTAGCAAGCCTCCCGCTTCCCCACGTTGCGCACCAGCAGAGTTTTCTGGGTGCTGAACCTGACTGGACACTCGGAGAAGTTCAGCTGCTCAGGGAAGTCCAGGCTGGCTCGGGCACCTATGGCTCGGATAGGCACAAAGAACTTCTCCCTCTCTGTGATGATGATAAGCTCGTCGAAATAATCCTGCAGGGAGAGAAACAATCTCAGCACAGTGCCTTTAGCACCATGCCCATGGCAGAAGAAGAGCTGCTGGTTTCTGTGACTCTCACAGTAGCATTTGGTAATGTACATGCACTTTTTACCTTCATGGCCTTTCATTACAGATTATTTCACAAGCAGGGGCAGCCAGGGACCATGGGGCAGATCCTCTTTAGTTTCTACAGGCATGCTGCCCGAGGGTAGGCCAGAGTATTGAACTACATTTAAGCAGCAAACAGAAGATGAGGAAAAGGCCATGCACAGGCAGCAGACTCTCAGCCCTGAAGCCAACAGACGTTACATTAAATATTCCACCACTGAAGGGGAAAACAGCCTGAAACAGGCAAGAGCCTCCAGCCTATGGGAGCACAACCTTCACCCCCAGGAAAGAGTCTCCCCCAGGTCTAGATCCAGTGCAACTCCACTGAACGCAGGCCACTTCTTCAAAACCCACACCACACGCCTGCTTTGGAACCCAGCCCTGCAGGTTCACCTTCCCCTCAAGGCGCCATCTCTCGGGACCTCCACTCTCACCTTGTCCTCATCAGGTCTGAAAAGGATGCGGTAGGTTGAAGACATGCCCGGTGCTACCTTATAGTCCTCATTACTCGGGCTGATCAACTCAAAGTAAGGAGAGTTCCCCAGGATGACGTTCAGCAGACGAGGAACCTGCAGGGAAGACACAAGTAGGATTTTGTCGCTTGTGGAAACATGAGAAGGGACCAGGACAGGCCATGTGACATCCTTCCTTACCACCTTTCCAAAACACTTTTAGCTCTGAAGCTACACGCACGTAACACACGAGGGTGGACTTGAATCCCTTCTGCTGAGCTACACAGCTGCAGCACAGAGACAGTAGGAACAACACGCCCTGCTCTGAAGGCAGCAGGAAGGAGATGCAGTACCTCAAGTCACCTGCGTATTCAACAAGCCCAAAGAACATGCTTGCTTCTGCCTGCACACATCCATGCAGTCATACCTCTGGAGGGGGAATGTATTATCTGAAGGCAAACCAGCGTGCGTTATACGGGGAGGGAAGGAAGTCACTTCTGACACACCAGGGTGGAGCGGGGTGGTCAAGCTGCGGTGCTAGTCATGGCGGTGGACCAGCAAGAGAAGCAGACCACAGACACTCTGGGCTTCCTGAGAATAAAAGCTTACCTCAAGAGCAAAAGGACGAGCGCAGGAAGACAAAAGAACAACCCCAGGAAGAAGCAGATGGCTAAGAGAATTTAAAGGGGGCCTGCAAAGCAGCAAGGGAGATCCGTAATACAAGCAAAGGCTGGTGCAGAGATGAGAACACCCAACGTGCCTCTACGATGGATACCACAGGCACGGAGACAGCAAACAGACATTCTCTAGCACACAGGCAGCAACGCCCCAGCACCCAATCTCATCTCAGAAAGCATAACAAGGAGACTTTGAATGGCAGGCAGCTCCACTGATGAACACGACGAGCCTTGGAAAAAATGGAGGCTCATTCTGCACCCCTGACCCAAGCCTGGTGACCCATGGCCAAGGCAGCCCTGGACGCTCTAAACACCCTTTGTTCCCACCAATGCCCTGGGGCAGCAAGCTCCAGGAGCCCATTTCCCACTGCAGCCACACGTTCTGGTCGCCAAGTCCCTTGGCACGTGAGCCCAGGTGGCAAAGATCTTCAGCAAGAGCCACCCAGGATGCCTCTGAGGGTGCTGAGGAGCAGCCTGAAGACAGGAAAGCAATTCGACAGCAAGTAGGCAAGAGCAGTAAGCATAGAGTGCAGCACTTCCGTATCGGAGTGAATACAGAGCACCTATTGGGCTCGATTACACTTTGCCTCTGTTACACATTGCTGCTAGCTGCAGTTTTAGGGGGTAGACAACCTCAGCTACCACGCAGGATACATCAGTAGGATTCCGAGGAATGTGGGAAACTCGTGAGACAGAGCACAATGTTCCTTTTCTCCAGGACATGACCAAAACCCAGCAAAATTAGAACATAATGAACTCTCTTGGGATTAGCATCTCTATCTTTGTGCATTTAAATATGCCAAGGGTTTTCCTTAGAGCCGATCTGCCTTTTACACCAGGGCTCTCCGACGCCTGAGGTTGTACCAGCTTCACAACTGATTCATTTTGGGTAAAATCAACAGTTCACACACTGCCTCCCCTTCACAGGGCATAGAAATCCCAAGCTGCAGCTGTTACCAGTCTATTACGTTTTATTGGGAATGGCACCAACATCAATGCAGGTGTTGTTTTCCACTTGGGAAGCACGAATAGAGCAAATTCACTGTTTGCCTCTTTGCTGGTACTTGGCAAAGGCAAACATTCTGAGGTGCTGCACGGATGAGGGAGCAGCTGAAGCCAAAAGGCACAGTGGGAACGAAGCAGAGCAGTAGGAAAAGAGAAGCTGAGGCCCATTTTAATAAACGAAGGGCACACCTGCAGCAAAGATTGCCCAAAGTCACTGTGAACCACACCAGTGGTGTCCCTTGGGCATAGGTACCCACATTGCAACTTCCCAGTATGCCCAAGCTACACCAGGAATGACACAGTACTCTCTGGGAGTAACTGAGGGACCATACCTTCATCCTTCCTTGCCAAAGGCTCTTCCATGCTCTACCACGTCCCTGTAAAACCTGTTATCTCAGGAGATACTCTGACTTCTCTTGCTGTTCCTCCCCCTACATTAAGCCCTGACGGTGTCACTCCTTTTGTCCCCTCCTTTGTTTCTCCCAACAGGGAGATTTGAGGAGGGCGTTAATTCACCTGCACACTTCCACCTCCCCCCCGCTCCCCGCTGTGCCCTCCTCTCACACACACGTCTTGCTCTTTCTTACACAACCGGATCCTGAATTACGCCTGTTTCTCACCTTTCTCTGCTTCCAGCACACTTCCTCTTACGTACCAAGAGAATCCCTGTGCGGAAGAAAGCGCTCCGCGACAGGACGTTGAACTCAGCCCCTTTCCTCCCTCCTGTCTTTTCCCACCAGCTTGCTCTTGGCACATGCCTCACTGGAGCAAACGTTTCCCCAGCTGAAATTCAAAAGGTCTCCATTTCCCCCTCTACAGCAGAGCAGAACAAAGTTGCTGCCACTTCTCAACTTCTCCCTGCTCATTCTTCTTAGGAAATCTCAACAGGATCACAATCTTTCCCGTTCAAGTTGGAGACCTTCAGGAGCACATTACCCTGCCTGTGCTGGGATTCTCCAAAGAGAAAGCACAGCCACGCTGGCTTAGAAACACCTGAGCAGAACCGAACTAAGCTTAGCAGGAGCCTCAAGTGGCACCTCAAGTCCTCCCCTTTAACTGCTGCTGCTAAGCCAGCCTGTTTCCCCTGCTCTTCCAAAACACCCAGCCTGGAGTGCTAATGCCAGGAGTTACAACTTACTCCAGCACAAAGTGGAGAAAACTCAAGCCCTGTGCTTTGACACGGAGTTGCACACAGGGGGCTCAACAGGCTGAGAGAGGGAAACATGCCCTGCCAGAAACCAGGATTAACCAAGGAGCCACCGGGACATGGTGCACACTCGCGGTAAAGCATGACAGCAGGCAAGCACTGCCCAGCCCTCGACATTCCCATCAGTCCAGGGCTTTCAAGGGGAAGCATGCTGGCTCAGAAAGCTCCTTTGGCTTAGTTACCACCAGTGCGCGGCCAAAACCAGCGGCAGAATCCCCAGCATGGCAACATTTCCCCCATCTTGCAGAATCACGCTGCTGAGACATTTTATTCTGGATGCGCTGCGCTGCAGCAGGTAACTTGCTCTGCTGCACACCACGTGAATTCCACTGCTCTCCTCCTCCAGCCCAGTGCTCAGCCTCCACAGCCCAGCACTTACCCTGTCAATGTTCCTCAGAGCTAGCGCCGCTATGTAGAACTGGCGGGGAACGTAGTTCTCAAACACCACCTCGGATGGGAACGGCTGGAACAACCTCTGGTCCAGGCCAACTGCTGAGAACTGCAGATGCAAGACAGAGCAGAGAGAGCTTCAGCTGCTGGCAGAAAGATTAACGAATGAAGATCCCACACTGATCTCCAGTAAATACAGTCTCTTGGTGAGTACATCTGCCCAGCTCACACTAGGAGATGGGAGCCCACCCACCTCCGCTCTCAGCTCACAAAACGTTTCTGGACCATGTTGAGCAGCCTCAAGCTAAGAAGCTCTTTTGCAGGCTGTTTCTCCAGGCTGCCTTCTCCAAAAGGCAAAGCAGCGCCCACCTCCAGCAGAGCCCTCTGCTAAGGGGCTCACTCAGCTCCAGACGCTTGCTGGAACAGTCACGAGCACTCAGGGAGCAAGCAAAACCCAGGAGTTTCCAGGAGCCTCCACAGGAAACAATTTGCAGGTGAAATTCCCTCTGAGACAGCGAGACTGAGTCCCACGCATCCCAAATATCTTTTTGGTTTTTTGATGCAGACCCGAGAAACCAGTCGGAAGACACCAGTACCAGGGAGGAAAGGCCAACAAGAAAGTAACAGGGCAGGAGGGAAACAGACAAATGAGGTGAATGCTGGATGGGGATGAAGTTTCAGCTGAAGTCTCAGCATTACGGGGCAACTTGAGCTAGACTGCAATTCGTATCCCCTTTCCCCACGAGCTTTAAGTTGATGCTTCACTGTATTCTCTTACTGCTCGTTTCTTGAACACCGCTGCAGAAGCAGCTCTGAAAAATGCACGCAAAGACCAAACGCTGACCCAGCAGAGGCAGTACTTGGAGATAATTCCTCCCTGCTTGCTCTCCCCTCTCCCAGCTGCACTGCTGTCACTCGAGAGACACAGGCAGCTCTCCCGCTTCTCCACAAAAGCCACGCTCAGGCCGAGCCCAGTAGCTGTAGCACTGCCAGTTATTTGGGCGCCCGTCTTACGTGTTCCCACCTCCTGTGCTGCCTGGGGCAACCCGTAACCGATGTGCTACATCAGGTCTCTTGCTGGCAGCTTTCTGCTCAACAGCCTACCTCAGTCATCCACCCACCTGGACTGTGTGTTAGACTGAGCAGTCCTGCAAGAAAAGCAGCTTTGAACATCCACCTAAGAGAACACTGATCCAGGCAAAGCGCATCCACTCTTCTCTGCCCAGCAAAACCCACCCACTGCAGCAGAGGTTCCACTGCCTTTGTGCAGACCAGGACTTCAATGGCTCATTGGAGAAATGTGTTTTTTGCCTTTCCCCCAGCAGAAAGAACTCCACCACCACCACTTGGAAATGACAACAGGACCTCATCACCAAGCTGCTTGGGTAAGCTGGAGGCAAGGCTGCCACAAGCACGTGCCCTCTTCAAATGTCACATCAAACGGCAAGGAGAAGAGCAGGGAAAGGCTACCTTTTGATGGGAGACTTCACCCATGTCCCGAAGCTGGGTAGCCCGGGGCCGCCTCATCTCCCGAGGGCTGGCCAGCCTCTGCCTGGTGGTGAGAGACTCTTCTGCCTCTCTGACCAGCTTCGGATTACGAGATGCTACCACTCTGCTCTGGAATCCATCCGCCCTTCTGGAGGACCTCATGGGCCGGGGGGTCTTGCCACTGGCCATGTCGCAGAGGTCGCCTGGAAGAAGCAACAGTTGGACAATCCACAACCCCAGAACCTTAAAACCTTGGACCCACGGAACCCTGGAACCCCGCAACCTCAGGGAAGGGCTCTTAAAGCTCACCCAGTTCCAACCCCCTGCCACGGGCAGGGACACCTTCCACTAGGGCAGGTTGCTCCAAGCCCCGTCCAACCTGGCCTTGAACACTGCCAGAGATGGGGCAGCCACAGCTTCTCTGGGCAACCTGTGCCAGGGCCTCGCCATTCCTGGCACACCCAAAGGACACAGCTGTGTCTCCAGCCTCTGGCATCCTTCCTAAGCGGAGAACACAGGGCCTCCCCACCCTCACTCATGATTAGACCATATTTAGGCTCCATTCATAGACGTAAAACCCCACAACAAACAGACCCTGAGCCAAAACAGCCTTTTGCTCTGGGGGCAGTCCCACGAGCCACACAGACGCACCAGGCGCTACTGGCACTTCTCACCCTCTCTGCAAGGAGCCTGATGATGTTTCTAACTAAGTCAGCACAGAGTTCAAGACTCTGATTAAGAACTATAGTTTCTCAAGGCTACTTTGCCTGGCTCACGTTACAAAGATTATCTGGCAAAAACGGCTCCTTCCAGGCAGGAAATCACCCCACTGCCCAAGAGCATTTCTCCATGCAGAAGGACGCCCTAATTTTCACTTGTTAACACCCAAACTCCAGGCTCCCTCCAGGCACTCCAGGCTGCCACAGCAGGAAAAAAGCAGGAAACCATCGAAGGCACATGAGCAATTAGCTCAGAGCTACGTAAAATCCAGGATGATATTCCCTCCTGCTTCCCTGTGCTCCACATCACCTCTGCTGTGTGCACTTGCTGTACACAGCAAGACAGCATCTAGGCAAAGATGGCCATTCCCTGCCCCTCGACTGCTCCCCACACCCTGCAAGCAAGGCAATCACTTCATTCCTTTACTGCCAAGGCAGCGACAGCACGGCACGTGTTTGTGGTGCCGGGCCCTCCACGGCTTCAGGAAACAAGGCTACCGTTTCCTTTTGTCCTTGCAAGAAACTCCAGAGCTCTGCACTGCCCTACGGACAGGAGGACCTGCTGCAGCAAGAGCTGGGATTTAGAGCTGGAAATAACTCCTTTTCAAGGGAGAAACCTAATGGGGATGATCCAGCATTAAGCTGGGTTTCAGTGGTTTCTTACCGGGTCTTAAGAATAACTGCCTTATTCGTTCCAATTCTCCAAGCTGTGATTTCACTTCACTTGAAACGAACCCTGTCGTCGCCCCCACAACGCTTATTTCCAGAGGGCTTCCAACCTCCAGAGCCCAGCCAGCCCAGCAGCTTCCCCCCGCGCCCTGGAGCAAGGCTCTTCCACAGCCCCAGAGCCTGCAGGGACCAGCCTCCCAGAGGAGCAGGAAAGGAGCACAACGGAGCAATCGGGCACATCTCCCTGCAGGGGCAGGACAAACCAGCCACCAGGACACAGCACCCCTCCAGCCCACCACCCCACGGCTCCCTGCTCCCCACCTCAGACAGCCAAGGCTCCCTTTGCTGCAGGACCTACAGCCTAGCTCCAAGTCTCTACCCTCACTGCAAGTTGCACGGCAATTTCAGAGCCCGTTCAAGCCCTTCTACCTGCCCAGCCCTGCTCTTAGCCCAGGGATGTTTAAATCCTGCCGGCTATCACACAACTGCCCCATCCCTGCTGCCAGCGGAGCTGCCTCCTCCCTGCCCAGGGCCAGACGCTACCTGAGCACGGGTGATTCACGCTTCTCCTGGAGGATTCCTCCGTGCGGGGCCCAGCCTTGGCTCCTGAATGCCCTCGCGCTGCTCGGCAGCTGTGGGCAGCTGCAGGGACAGGAGCCGCCCAGGGACGCCTCGGTGTGGCTCTTGCCCACCAGCACAGCAGCTAACTGCTGCTGGGCTGCCAACAGCCAGGGGAACCTGGGCAGCAAAGGACAGGGCTGGCACCTGGGCTGCCCAGCCCCTCTCCTCAACGCTCTGGCTTTGCCAGCTAGGGCAGGGTTTCACCAGCGCCTCGAGGAAGCAGAGCTCAGAGCCTGACAGTAGCTCAAGCCTGCTCCTGCCTCAGCGGCTCAGCAACTCCTGCTCTCACTGGGCCACGGCTGCTGCTCGCATTTAACAGCAGCAGCTCCCCTGTACGTCACAATAGGCGAGGGCCACACTTGGCTTCCACGGCCACCGCAGGGCCTTGCTAAAGCTACAGCCTTGCGGATCCCTGCAGCCCCCCTACGCCTTCAATGTCTCCCCCGCAGTGAAGCCCTGCAGCAGGGCTAAAGTGCACCTTACAGCAGCATTTGGTCACACTCCGTGAGCGACACATAAATTGCTGGAGACACCGCAGATGAGCCAAGAATTTCTCTGCTTCAGCAGGAAAGAAAAAAGCTTCCGCACTGACTACAAAGCAACCATTTAATTCCTACTTTGCTGGCCCACGAGGAGCCCCGCCACACCAGGGCCATGGCCAGCCTGCCTTTGGGGTGACCCCTGTTGCTGTCCCTGGTGAGCGCCCGTCGATGACTTTGTACCCATTAAGCCTGCGCACACGGGCACACGCACCACACAAGGCCACCCAACTGCCCGGGGCATCTCAGCTGCCAGGAGCTTCACACGTTTGCAGCACAGCGTTTGCCAGAAACAAAAGCTTCCCATGAGACTCGGGGCCACAGGCAAAGCAAATCCTCACACCTGCCTGGCGGGGAACGTGGAGCCCTCACTTTGAAACCAACACTCATCATCTGGGCCTTTACAACACAGGCAGGGAGGATATGAGCCCCGAGTGCTAACTGGCTCTCCAGGCAGCCAGCCTCTGGAAACACTCCAAAACATGTCCCGCACCATGTCCAGCCACGAATCCAGCTGGAAACTGGAGAGCTCAGGCAAAGACACCTCAGGCGTGACACCCCTGTGTGCTGAAGGCACCAAGGCAGAAGCTCTCTAACTAAAGGAAACCTCTTACAAAAGCTCTACCACAGCTGACATCATTAATAGGAGCCCACTAGTAGAGCTTCCTGCTATTTCCTTCATAACCTTCAACTGCCAGCCAACGCTGAGACAGCCCAAGCTCCCTTCCAGGGTCATAGAATCATAGAATCATAGAATAGTTAGGGTTGGAAAGGGCCTCAAGATCATCTAGTTCCAACCCCCCTGCCATGGCCAGGGACACCTCACGCTAAACCATCCCACGCAAGGCTTCATCCAACCTGGCCTCGAACACCGCCAGGGATGGAGCACTCACAACCTCCCTGGGCAACCCATTCCAGTGTCTCACCACCCTAACAGGAAAGAATTTCCTCCTTAGATCCAATCTAAACTTCCCCTGTTTAAGTTTTAACCCCTTACCCCTTGTGCTGTCACTACAGTCCCTGATGAAGAGTCCCTCCCCAGCATCCCTATAGGCCCCCTTCAGGTACTGGAAGGCTGCTATTAGGTCCCCACGCAGCCTTCTCTTCTCCACGCTGAACAGCCCCAACTTGCTCAGCCTGTCTTCATACGGGAGGCGCTCCAGTCCCCTGATCATCCTCGTGGCCCTCCTCTGGACTTGTTCCAGCAGTTCCCTGTCCTTTTTATGTCGAGGACACCAGAACTGCACACAATACTCCAGGTGAGGTCTCACAAGAGCAGAGTAGAGGGGCAGGATCACCTCTTTCGACCTGCTGGTCTCGCTCCTTTTGATGCAGCCCAGGATACGGTTGGCTTTCTGGGCTGCGAGCGCACACTGCCGGCTCATGTTCATTTCCTCATCGACCAGCACCCCCAGGTCCTTCTCTGCAGGGCCGCTCTGAATCTCTTCTTTGCCCAACCTGTAGCTGTGCCTGGGATTGCTCCAACCCAGGTGTAGGACCTTGCACTTGTCATGGTTGAACTTCATAAGGTTGGCATCAGCCCACCTTACAAGCGTGTCAAGGTCCCTCTGGATGGCATCCCTTCCCTCCAGCATATCAACCGGACCACACAGCTTGGTGTCACTGGCAAACTTGCTGAGGGCGCACTCAAGCCCACTGTCCATGTCAGCGACAAAGATGTTGAGTAAGACCGGTCCCAACACCGATCCCTGAGGGACACCACTCGTCACTGGTCTCCAGCCGGATATCGAGCCATTGAGCACAACTCTTTGCGTGCGGCCGTCCAGCCAGTTCTTTATCCACCGAGTGGTCCATCCATCAAATTGATATCTCTCCAATTCAGAGAGAAGGATGTCGTGTGGGACAGTGTCAAACGCTTTGCACAAGTCCAGGTAGATGACATCAACTGCTTTACCCTTGTCCATCAGTTCTGTAGCCCCATCATAGAAGGCCACCACATTGGTCAGGCAGGATTTCCCCTTAGTGAAGCCATGCTGGCTGTCACCAAGCACCTTGTTGTTTTTCATGTGCCTTAGCATGCTGTCCAGGAGAATGTGCTCCAAGATTTTACCAGGCACAGAGGTGAGACTCACTGCTCTGTAATTCCCCGCGTCTTCCATTTTCCCCTTCTTGAAAATGGGGGATATATTTCCCGTTTTCCAGTCGTCGGGAACTTCACCTGGCTGCCATTATTTTTCAAATATGATGGCCAGTAGCTTAGCAACGTCATTCGCCAGCTCCTTCAGGACCCGCGGATGGATTCCATCAGGTTCCATGGACTTGTGCACGTTCAGGTTCTTAAGACGGTCTTGAACCAGATCCTCTCCTATAGTGGGCCTAAGGTCTTCATTCTCAAATTTTTACCTTTAAGTGGAACCGACTGAAGTCTTAACCGCGCTTTCCCAAAGAATCTTAGAGAATAACAGAATCGTAGAACGCTTTGGATTGGAAAGGACCTTAAGATCCTCTAGTTCCAACACCCTGTCACAGGGAGGGACACCTCACACAAGAACATGGTGCCCAAGCCCCGTCCAACCTGGCCTTGAACACTGCCAGGGATGGAGCATTCACCACTGCTTTGGGCAACCTGTGCCAGTGCCCCACCACCCGCACAGTGAAGAATTTCTTCCTTCTAGCTAACCTGAACTTCCTCTGTTTCACTTTAAGCCCATCACCCCTTGTCCTCTTGATACAGTCCCTGATGAAGAGTCCCTCCCCAGCATGCTGGTAGGCCCCCTTCAGATACTGGAAGGCTGCTATGAGGTCTCCACCCCGCCTTCCCTTCTCCACGCTGAACAGCCCCAGCTTTCTCAGCCTGTCTTTGTACAGGAGCTGCTCCATCCGCCTTAGCATCCTCGTGGCCCTCCTCTGGATTTGCTCCAACAGCTCTAGGTCCTTCTGTTGAGGACACCAGAACTGTACACTGTGCTCCCAGGGGGGGTCTCATGAGAGCAGAGGAGCAGGATCACCTCCCTTGACCTGCTGGTCATGCTCTTGGTGATACAGCCCAGGACACAGGGGGTTTCCGGGCTCAAGCGCACGCTGAAGCGCCTCATGTTCCAACCCCCAGGTCCTTCTCCTCACGCTGCTCTGAATCACTTCTCTGCGCAGCCTGCAGCTGTGCCTGGGATTGCCCTGACCCAGGGCCAGGAGCCTGCACTCGGCTTTGCTGAACTTCATGAGGCTGGCCACCTCTCCAGCATGTGCAGGTCCCTCTGGATGCCATCCCTTCCCTCCAGCGCGCCGGCTGCACCACACAGCTTGGTGTTGTCTGCAAGCTTGCTGAGGGCGCTCGATCCCACTGTCTGTGTCAGCGACAAAGATGTTGAACAGGGTCTGCCCCAACACCGACCCCTGACGGACACCATTCGTCACTGGTCTCCGTTTACACATTGAGCCGTTGACCGCGACTCTCTGTGTGCAGTCAGCCAGCCAATTCCTTGTCCAGCGGCTGTGCATCCAGCGAATTCATGCCTCTCCCGTTTAGAGACAAGGACGTCGTGTGGGAGGATGCTAAATGAAATTTATTGGCTCCAGAGAGCACGAACGTGGCGGGAAGGGCCAGGGGCAGCTGGTCACTTGCGGGTGGAGGGCAGGCCCCGGAGGTGGTAGATCCAGGAGCCGCCAGGGCAAGAGACCACCAGCCTGCTGGTGACAGGAGCCGGGCCGCCCGTGAAGGAGACGGTGATGGTGGTGCTGCTCTTGGCGCGCAGCATCTCGGGGGCCCTGACGCTGAAGGCCGGGTGCTTTACGGCATACTGGAACGCCGTGGCCCTCGGGAAGACGTTCCTGAAGGAGATGGAGGTGGTGCCGCCGGCTGGGATGAGGAAGGGGCCCTGGGGTTCAGGGGGCAGCGCAAGGCCGATGAGTGGGATGCAGTACTGCCCGCCCAGTGCAGAGCTGAGCTGCAGCGTGGCCTTGGCTTTGCCCAGGTGGCAGGGCTCAAAGGTCACTTCCACATTCAGCTCCGAGCCCCCAGCGCTGGCGGGTGCCGCACTGATGGATTTTGCCGTCCGGAAGTCGGCACAGTCGGTCTGCGCAGGGGAGACAAGAGACCATGGCGGGTTGGTCACAACAGCAGAGCCAGCGCCTCGGGAAGAACACGATGGTCCCCTGGCCCTGGCCCGTCCCACCCAGACCATAGCCCTGGTGAGTGCCTGCGGTGAATGGGCACAAGAAGTGTGCAAACGTGCCCAGCAGGAACAACCCTGCACCCAAGCCCCAAGACTGCCAGACCTGGGCTGCAAGCGGGAAGCAAGTCCAGGCACCACGGGGCCTGCAAAAGCAGCTCCAACCAGGGCAGCAGACACGGGCCCGCAAGGGAGGACAAGCCCACACTAGTGGGAAGGCCCCTGGGCTCACATGGCCACCCTGGCTCTGCCAGGCCACGCCAGAGGCACTCGGACGCCCTGGTGGAGAGGGCTGGTGCTGGCCAGAGGAGCTGCCTCCCAGCCAGAGCCCTGGCAGCCCGGGCTCACCTGTAGGAGGTACTCGGTCTCCTGCTGGGCAAAATTCCGGATTTTGGTGGTGATGGTCTGACGGGAGCCCAGCGTGGTGCGGAAATACACGGGCTTCTCTGGCCTGCTCGAGGTGGCTTTCAGCTGCAGGTTGTAAGACAGAGAGCCCAAGTCGCTGCTCTGGAGCACCAGGTGCCCCGTGCTCTCACCCGTTTTCAGGGGCTGATACTCCAAGACAAGATCCGCCTGGGAGGAAGGAAGGAAAAAGCCACGGCGTCAGGCACAGGCAGGGAACACGTGTGCCTGAGAAGGGGGCAGCTGGTCCCTGCTCTGCTCAGGCAGCGCTTGAAGGCTGGGCTGCCTTCCCCGCTCTGACTCCCTCTCTCTCGGGCACAGCCTTGCTCCTTCTGGGGGACGGTTCACTCAGGGACAGATCCCAACAGCTCAGAGCCCTCCAGCATGATGCCAGAAGCTGCCCACCCTAAAAAGCCCCTGTGCTCCCCCAGGGCACACACCACCTCCTGTCAATGCAGGCTGCAGACAACCTGGCCGCGGGATCAGGCTTGTCCTGCAGCCACTCGCACCTGGAAGCAACACATTAAATGAGGGGCACATGGCACAAGGGCCTGCCACGTGACGCCCAGTGGCGGCGTGTTACAGGGGCCAGCAGGGCAGACTCCACCAGCGCAGGATGATTCCCACTGGGGATATTCTCGCACACTGCTCCCTCTCTACGTCATCGGCAGGGAGCTGCCACCACGGAAAGAGGCCCCACATGGCTCCTTTCAGGCATCACCCTCCAAGAGCCCCCCTCCGGCCACGAGTAGGGAGAGCAGAGTGAGCCGGAGGAGCTTTGCTCCTACCTTTGACTGTGCAGGAACAGTAAAGTGCTGTGGAACGCTGACGTCCGGCACTTTGCAGTTGATGGCAAACGTCACCGGGACAGGCAGAGGGTTGTCCACCTTGACGGTGGAGGACACTCTCTGCCGAACGGCGGTGCTCATTTCAACAGTGCCGATGGGTCCCGAAGCCATCACCTTGAAAGTCACCATGTGGAACAAGTACTCTCCGGTTGTCTCGTTGAGGAAGGTCACCTGAATCAGACAGAAAGGGAAGTGCTGCTCATTCCACACATGAAAACAGACCCGGAAGAGCCCACCGAGCTCAGCGCCCTGCTTCCAGGAATGGCTATGAGCACCCAGCGAGGAGGAGTGCAAGACCAGAGAAAGCACCTGTGGTATTTCATAGGACCCGTGCACGTGGAGGTATGAAAACGGGCGTGTAGCTTCTCAGTGAGCCAACAGCTCCTTGAAGGGCCCTGCAGACCAGTGTCCTCACTCACCTTTGCCCTGTAGACTCCTTCTTTGTAGGAGAAGAAGGTGAGCTGGTAGTCCTTCTTCGCAGAGCTCGGCACGTCGATGTATGAACACCCCTGCAGCACGGAACTGCTTTCCAGGTTCTCTGGTTTGAGCATGTCAATAACCACCAGGAACCTGCGGGTGAGAAGGACGCAGTGAAGGTCAACAGGAAGGACTCCCATAGGATACCCATCGTGCGGGGGTACAATACAGTCCCTCTCATCCTCAGTGCCTCGGGCACAGGGCGCCAGCTCTCACCCCCCTTGGAGGAAAGCCCTCCAGGATGGCTCTGCACAGGCAGAACGTGGGTATGGCCAGACACAGCCAAGGAGAGGGAAAAGCTTTCAGGAGGGAGCTTCCAGGCACTGGAAGCTTCCTTCCTTGTGCTGCTGCAGGGATTGCTCATGAGGCCAGACTCCCTGGGCTGGACTCACCTCTGTGGTCTCTGCAGCCAGTTGGACACAGGGATGAGCTCCGTGTGGGAATTCCTGCACGGAACCTGCCGGGAAATGGCCCCTGAACACCTGGGGGCTTCAGCAGTTCCTTCCAGCTGGTAGCGTAAGCCTGTCCCGTCCGGCAGGGGGAAGAAGATGGAGCCCTACAGACAACGAATAGGACAAGTCGGCTCTGGAGCACCCCTGGACAGTCCCACGCCTGAGGCTCTCACTGAGGCAGCTTTCAGCACGTCCAGCTGGCAGAGCTGTGACTGCAGCCCTGTCCCGCGCAGGAGGAGACAGACGCCAGCGTCGCACCTGCTCTGAGCTGCTTGTGAGCGGGTGCGTGGCCCACAGGACACTACAGGACACAGAGGCATCATCTCTGGGCAAAGCAAGGAAACACGGGCCCTGCAGCAGAGCTGCTCTGCACATCCCAACACTCCCTTACTGGCCCCACTCACCTGGGCATGTCCCTGCCAGCCTGTGCTCACGCAGGGACAGCCGTGGGCAGGGGGTGGCCGTCCCTGATGAGCTCCATTGCCTCAGTCCTGCTGGCCTTAGCCCCAACAGCGCTGACCAGAGAGCAGCCTGTAAGCTGGCACAACAGGGGCCCCCAGACATGGGCCATGGAAAGCTCATATCCATGCTCATTCTGGGTGCCCGTGGATCCCAGACACCTGCCTCTGCCTCCACAGCAGCTGAAAGCTGCAAGACTCCTCACGCAGGCTGTATGTTAAAGAGATGCTGAGCACGTGCGACCCTAAGGGCACAGATCTGCTGAGCACCCTGGAGACTTGAGGCCAGAAATCTCTGACCTGGCCCACTGTAAGGCCAGCTGGAGCGGGACAAGGAGCGCGACAAGGACCCGGCAGCTCCAGCACCACAGAGCCCTTCTGAACTGACCCCTTGGATTTAGGAGCTTGTTGCTGGCCTGGCACAGAAAACATTGCAGAGGGGCCAGTCACCCCCATGTGCCCAGCCTGAGACCTGCAGGAAGGGCTCCTCCCAAAGCTCCTGCATGACCCTCAAGAGATCTCTCTCGTTTCCCACCTGCCTGCTCACGGCCAGGACGGCACTGACAAACTGCAGGGCAGCTTTGCCCTTCTTGCTCCCTGCAAGCTGCAGAAGGACACCAGCCAGGTGCTGCTGGCAGAAGTGGTTGTGCCCGGGGCTTGGAGAGCCTGTGCAGCCCGTGCGCTGAGCATGGGGGTCTCTGAGCCCCCTGGGCTGCCACAAGCAGCGACCCAGAGCTACGCAGAACAAACTTCATTTCTTGGCCTGCAGAAAGCCTGGCTTTTTACGTTAGCTGCTCCAACACGTTTGGTGCTCAGTCCCGACTTCCCATCTGCCCTTTGCCCGTGCCTGGCCCCCAGCCACCACAAAACCCAGCTTCCAACAGAGAGCACAGGACACCTTCAGCTTGGACAGGACCTCCAAAGGTCATCTCGGCCAACCTCCTGCCCAAAGGAGAGTGACCTACGAGGGTCATGCCACGAGGGTCAGCACGCTGGCACAGCTCACCTACCTGATGCTTCTTGTTCCCACAGCTCATGGTTAGGGGTCTGTAGGTGACCTGGTAGGCCTTTTCTTTTTGCCTGGCCTCCAGATGGATAAATTCAGGCCCTTTCCAGTATTTCCCCTCAACAATGGGCTGCAGGGTCCAGGCCTCGCTGCTCGGGTTCGACAGGAGGATGGTCTGGCTCTGCTTCTCACGCACATTGCAGCTGAAAGTCAGGGTCTGCAACAGAGGAGCACAGAGGCTGCGGGGTCGTACCCACAATCCTTGCCACTCTTCTCACGCTGGCTCTACACCAGGACCTGGAGCACGGGGAGCAGCTTTTCCTTGTCACATGCAAAAATTACACTTTGGCCACAGCTTTTGGAGTAAATCAAGCTGGTTGTTCTTGAAGAAGGGAGCAGAACAAGCCTTTCGCATGCTGGGTGAAAGGAAACTTCAGGGGAGTCCTGAAAGGAAACTGCTGTGCAAGGACAGATCTGCAGCCACACAGCCCTTTCCTTCATGGGCAGGATGAAGAGGAGCTCCATGCTCTCTTTGGGAGCAAGAGCCAACTGCTCCCAAGCTACCCCCTCCCAGGGGCTGGATGCAGATGCCTTGCCCCTTCCTACTGCTGAATGCCCTCCCCTGGCCCGGC
This sequence comes from Lathamus discolor, assembly GCF_037157495.1. NCBI lineage: Eukaryota > Metazoa > Chordata > Aves > Psittaciformes > Psittacidae > Lathamus > Lathamus discolor. Next base: position 25,374,982 of record NC_088909.1, on the reverse strand, counting down.
ACGGGGGAGAAGTGTGGCTGCGGGTGCAGTGCTGGGATACAGCGGGGTGGCTCTGTGGGGAGGGTCTCAGGAGAGCCCGGCAGGGTGCTCCCACGGCACGGGTGCTACAGTGCAGAGCCAGGACAACCGAGCTGCTCACTGGAGGAGCAACACCTCGAACAGGGGAGAAAGGCAATGACAGGGCTCAGGAACTCTGGCAGTCCTGCCCAGCACTTTCTCTCTGGGATACCCCGGCACAAGCGAGTCTGCGCTCGCAAGTGTCCTTCAGTTCCTGCCCTGGGAGAGATGTGGCGCAAATGCTGGGGTCCAGGGGCCCATCCTGTCCCTGCTGCGTTACCTCTCTGGTGCCAGGGGCCTCCACGCAGGATCCTGATAGCGTAAGGCGGAGCGCCTCGCTGCCCGGGATGAAGCACCGCAGCCCCTCGTACTGGACAGCCTGGCTCAGCTTCGAGGGGCGGAAGGTCACAACGAAGGGGACATCCACCCCTGGCCTGATGTAACCCTTTGTGGGGCTGATAGCAAAGTCCGGCTGGAAGCTCTCCACGTCCCACAAAAACCTTGCCAAGGAAAGCACAAGGACAGGAAAGAAGGATTAGCCACGGGGAGCTGTCAAGGCAGGGTAAGTCTCAGCATGAGGCTCTCCGTCTCTGGTGGGCTTTCCCACCACATCTCAGGCCTGATGCTGAGCCACCTGGCAATAAGGCTTCAGGCTGGGCAGGACCCACTGCACCCATCTCTAAATGAGCTTTTGCTCGTACCCCCTTGCTAACTGCCAGGGCCTGACTGCACGGCCATGGCTGCACGACTCTCCAGCGGGATGGAGAAGCAGAGAGGAGCTATCTGGGCACACTACGGCTCCTCACAACCCTCATCCAAGCAATCAGCCCTCAGAGAGGCGGGGGGGTCCTGCTTTACCTGACTCCTGCGTCGCCCGCGTTCCGCATGACGACGCGCCGGCACGTGTAGCTCTGCCGTACCACAGCTCCAAAGCTGAGCTGGTCCTGGTCCAAGCTCACGAGGCTGCCCTGGCAGGAGCCCCGCACCGCAAAGAGGGAGCGCACCAGCCCGCGGCACTCCAGCAGCACTTCCCCGCTGAACGGCTGCATGCAGCGCTTCGGGGAGAAGGTCACCTCCACTTTGCAGGTGTCTCCTCTGGCCTTCAGCTTTAGCTCCTTGCTGGGCTTCAAGCACAGAACCTACCCGAAGAGATGAGTGGAGACTATTTCATCTGGCAAGCCAGCTGCGGAGCCTCCCTCACCAGACTCAGGGAAGAGGCTTCCAATTCCTCTTCTGTCCGCACCAACACTGACCCAGTCCCACTCATTCCCTCGTAGGCATTCCTAGGTAATACCAAAGGTGTTTTCTGCCATGTGTCCACCTGGTCACGGTGAGGTCACCTCTGCCTTCTAAAGCTTTCATGGAAGTTCCAACAGAGCTGTAACCCTCCCTCTTTCAAGATTCACCTCCCTCGCCTTTCCAGATCTAAAATATGTGGCTGCATCCTGACCTATGCGTCTAAAACAGGTTAGAGGAATTGTGCCGCCTTCTCACTTGTGGCTCTCGGGGAGTCCTGGCACCCCGCTCAGCTGAAGCATTCACACTGCAAGCATCTGCTGGCAGAGCAGTGCCAGCAGGGAGGACGGGGCAGGCACAGGCAGCCAGGGCAGCCCACAGCTGTCATTAGCTACTACCTCCCACCCACAGCAGCTCATCGCTCCCTGCAGGCACGCTAAAGTGCTCTGCAGAGAAGGAATGGCACTTACCCCAGCTTCCTGCAACTCTGGCACGGTGGATGTGACTCTGAGCTTAAAGGCGAGAGGGCCTGCACTCTTGTTGGCTATGGTGACGATCTTCTTCACCGTCTGCCCAATGCAGATGTTTCCTAGCTTCACCACCTTTCCTGGTGGATGCACAACGTCAACCTGAGGCAGGAGGGATTGATATCAAGCCAAAGGAAAGAAGGAGAAGAGGTTTTCTGCCACTCTCGTGGCAGAAACACAAACCATGCTAGGCTGGGGAAGAGATGAGGAAATGAGAAAACCATGCTGGTTGCCACCTGCACTTTTAGCATTTAGATTTCATCTCACCTTCATTTCTATGCCCCTTCCTTGGGCCTCAACAGTCAGCTTCTCAGCCGGGGCACACGGAGGCAGCAACAAGCTGTTGTGGCTGTTGTCGTCTTTAGGTGTCCGTAGGAGCTGCGCACAGAGGGAAGAGAAACCACAGACAGCATGAGTTTCTGGACCTTCACCACGTGAACAGACTCCCCAGACGAGCCATCCCCTCCCATATTCTTTCCCCCCAGTGGCAGGGATTATCCAAGTCCCTCCACAGCCTGCCAGCAGAGCCGGCTAACCCTGGAATGCCACCGGGCTTTGCCCTGCGCGCTGCCCCCGTCTCCCTGGCACAAGCCTGGGAATGCTGGAGCGCTGGGAATCTCCAGGAGCGTGCACAGACCTTCCCCCTCACCTGCTCCTCAGCAAGGTGCTGCTGGTCAAACTCCAGTGAGTAAACCCCACAGGGGTTCTTCACCACCACTGTCCCCTCTTCCCCATGGCTCTGTGGCAGCAGCGGTCCCAGCTCGAGCTCTGCGGGGCTCAACTCCAGCCGTGGCTCCAGACCACATCCCAAGACCGGCACCCGCAGGCGTTGGCTGCTCTGGCAAATCTGGATCTGCAGCTCGCCCCGGTAGCACTTCTGCAAAGAAGCAGCACAGAAAGCTCCTCCGTGAAGCCCCAGGTGACAGCGCCTCCAAGGCAACAATCGCCCCAGGGTCAGGGGTCTTCTCAGCACCTCTAAGCTGAACCCAAACCAGGCAGTTACTTAGAGCAGGGGCTACAGCATCTGCATGGCTCTGAGTAATGCGGTGAGTCCTGCTGGGGAGTGTAAGTGGTCAGTTGGCTACCAGATGGATCTAAAACAGCCTATCAGAGGTTTTCACCTAGTCGTGGGGGAGCGCAACGCACGTGAGAAAAGTCTGCTTTCTCAGACACAGTCCTGGCGCTGCAGCACCGGGCAAACATCAGCTGTGTGAAAGAGGCAGCTGAGCTCTCACTGGACAGAAATAAGGATCGTCTTCTCTGCTCAGTGCTTGGCTCTGGTCAAAGCTAGACACGAGACGCTGAAATCTCCACGAGCAATTGAAAGATCCCTGAGACTGTCCGCAGCCATGGAAGCACTTGGGTCCATCCTGTCACACGCTGCCAGTTTCCAAGTCACGGTGGCCACATGCAAACTGCCTTTGGGAATGCTCCACCATTTAAGCTGACTCCCAGACTGCGTGGGACCGTGCAGGGGAAACTGAGGAACGGTGGGCACAGGGCTGGCAGAAAGCTCCACGCGGAGGCAGAGCTCATTCCCCGCTCCCTGGGCTGGCCTCCCCTTACCACACTGCCCTGACAGTCCTCCTGGGGGTGACACCCACCAAACTCACCTCTTCCGTGGGTGAAAAACGGACTTGGACATGGCACTGCTGTCCTGGAGCGAGGGTTCCAGCTGAGGGCAGCACCTCAAAGCCACAGGGCGCGGGCCTCATCTCCTCCCGCAGCTTGTCATGCTCGCTCGCTGGCAGATGTTTGTCCACCTGCGCACAGAAACCAGTCGCGTGAGGTCTCCTTGGTCTGCGAGGACAGACCCTCGGTTCCTGCAGTGCTCCGAGATGCTGGCACGGTGCAGGGAGCACCTTCATCCCACCCAGACGTGGCCACCCCTGCCTACAACTGGAGGGCAAACATGTTGGCAGGGCAGGCAGATGGGGAGGCAGTGTCCTCGGAGGGGGAGGAATGGGTGAAGATGGCAGAGAAGTGAAGCGTCAGCTAGTGAGCAGGCCCAGGTGAACCAGCCTTGCTCTGTACCCTCAAAAGCTTCCTCAAGCGAGCTGCAGCCCAAGTGCTCAGGCAGCCAGAGGGGCGGGAAAGCCAAGAGAGGCAAAGAAAACCCAACCGAGAAGTTGTGTGTTACACGTTGTCTGTGCTTTACCTCCTTAACAGCCTCATTCATGCTCATGGACCATTTACAGGGGACCTGGGACGTGTTGTGGAGCTGGATGGTTTCTTCCTGCCACTGCCCACACTGGACAGAGGAGAACTCCAGCCTGTCCCTCGAGAGGCAGAGGGACGGCTCAGCCACAATGGCACGCAGGCGGACCTGGAACGTGGGGCCTCCTCTGACCTAGAGAAGGACAGAGCATCCAGTTGAGAGCCCGGCTGACACTCGCTGCTGTGCCCAACCTGCTGCCTGCCCCACAAGCTGGCCTACCTTGATGGGCAGGAGCACATCCACCTTTCCCAGGGGCACGTTGGCACTTTGTGGGTCGAAGCACACTTCAAATGTCTTGGTCTCACAGCAGGGCAGGCGCTTCACAAGGTCCAGGCACACGCTGAAGCCTGAACACAGGAAAATCAAGCAGCTGAGATACACAAGCAACAGAAAATGACTCAGAAGCACGGCTAGGCCACAGGGGTGTCCTGGCTGGCAGCTCTGTGAAAGACCCCTTTCCATCTCCAGAGAAGCTGCTCTTCTCCCCTTGTCACTGCCCAAAGCAAAAGTATTTTCACAGCCAGAATCCAGGGGTTGCAGGGTAAAAACGAACCACATTGGTTGAGGAGCTCCAGCAATTCCTTCAGCAGGCATCTCAGGGAAGGACGCATACACCTCTCCAAAGGACAATTTCCAACTAAGATACCAAATGCTGTGGTGTTCCCTGGACAGCGGCTTAGAAGAGACGCCTGGCCACCCGTCACAGACAGCAGTCCCCGTGTGACGGAGCTGCAGCCTTACCCCAAGGCCTCTTTGCGAAGCCTGTTTCGATACGGCACAGGATCCCACAGGCCGTTCAATAAGGCTGAGCAGAAGTGCTCTGGCACTAGGAACTCTAAACAAAGCACTTCCGAACCACAGAGGGTCCATCTGGCTGCAACATAAACCCTCAGAGTGCACAAAGAAACTCCGATGGTGCTCACGGGAGCCAAGAGCAGTAGATGCTGAGAGGCGATCACGCTGATCAGCCCATCTGGCCCCTGCAATGACTTTTTAGGGCAGCCACAGGCAGACCAGGTCTCTGGGCACTGCTCGACAGAATTCAGGCTCTTGAACAGGGCACCGGCCAGAGGGGTACTAAGGAGGAAAAAGCTGCCCAAGGAAGTACTCAAATCTCCCCATGCCCAATGGCTCCAGCTGATGTGGCAGAGACAGCCCCTTCAAGCCCCCGTGAAGCCTCTTTACCACTGGTTACCTGTGTTATACAGGACATATCCATCGGCCTTGAAAGATGCAGGGAAGTGCCCGGTGTTGGTGAGCTTCACCATGTGTGTGTGGATGTCACCGGGAATGACATAGCCAAGGTCCAGGACGTATTCGGGCAGCTCAGCTCTGAAAGGAGGAGGAAGGACACTCTGTAAAGCCCAGCATGGCGTGGGGTGGAGAAGCAAATGGAGTGGATAATTCTGTATCCACTGCTGTGAAAACTCAAGCCAAGCCCAGGAAACCCAAGGCCTGACCTGAGCACCCAGTAATAAGACTTGGCTAAGTCATGGGGAGTGCAGGGCCTAGGATTTATCAGCCACCAACGGGATCTTCGAGTCAGTTTAAAGCGGGTACTGGACACAGTTCCTATGCTGTGAAAAGCCATTGCAGAGAAGTCCACTGCGTCTCCACGGGTCTCAATGAAACTGCTAAGCTGGTGGCCGGCCCAAGCCTGAAACTGCTTCAGGACCTTCTCACAGGATTTCCTTGCAGAGGATACCTCCACTGCTCTGCAGCCAGATCTGTCCCCAAAGCAGCGCTTGAGAGTATCGCGTGCAGTAACCAACACTACAAGATTGCTGTGAAGGTCTTTTTGCAGGCAATCCCACTTGGAAAAGCACATAAGGGATCTGGACCATTCCCTGCTCTTCCTGCTTAGTGGGGTCTGCTTCTCGGCACAAAGACACCGGCTTGGAGATGCCCCTTTCACAGCTGGTCAGCAGGGGTGGTGCCTGTGCTGTCTGCAAGGGCTTGCTGGTCTGCACCCCCTCAGCTCTGAGAACAGAACCCAGCAACTGTGGGGAGTGGAGCACCTCCAGAGCTCAGGGTAGCACTGTGCAAGTGAGGACACCGAGCTGCCCACAGGGAGCACGGCATAGCTCTCAGCATCAGGCCCTTTCTGAAGTCTTCAGCTATTCCCAACTCTGAGACACAAGGAGCTCTCAGGGGCAGGGCTGCACTGCTGGCTGTTACCCTCGCGGCCCCTGGAGACAGGCTACAGGAGCCCCTACTAACTTGAGAAGCCTCCGATGTACACGCTGGTGAAAGGCAGTGTCCTCCGGGGGACGGGAGGCGAGAGCTTTCTGCTGCTCCAGGGCATGTTCCTCAATCAGCATCTCCTCCATCTGCATCTGCAGCTGAGCATCCCACTGAGGAAAGGAAAGACAGGGGCTGGTTAGCCAAGGTCCTTCCCAAGGCACAAGCTTGTCTCGGGTGGAGGATCCCACCCTGCTCTTGTTGAGAGGGGCGACGGAGTCATTCTGTCTCACTGGTCGGTGTCTGTGACACTTCCTGCTCTCTCAGGCAGGATCATATCCCCACAGAAATGAACTCCAGTGTCTCTGCCTGCCCAGTTATCAAAGCTGATCTGGACAGACACACAAACAAGCCAGAAACCTTCCAAAGCTCCAAGTATGTCCCTGCCTCCAGTGAGTGCCAAAGCAGCCTGGACAAAAGCTCTCCTGGAAAGGGAACCATGAGAGAGCTGGAGCCTCCTGGAGATACAGAACACAGCACAGCCTCAGGCTGCATTCAGGCTGCTGCTTTACGCTCTGTAAACCTGGCAGGGCTTGGCCGGTGAGCAACAAACCCCCCAGCACCGCCCTGTGTGTCCTTCAGAGCACCAGAAACCCAACTGCCCCAGCACAGCTTTCAGCATCTCCCTGGCTGGGGTAGTCAGGAGCTGGCGCATCGCCACGAGGGACAACTCCCAGAGGTGGGCAGCCCAAGGGGCACGCTGAGCTGACACACTCCGTGGCCAGGAGTGTGCAGGGAGGTGCCCAGTGCCGGCAGGGCCCTGGGCAGCTGCCGTGGGGCGCAGGGGCTCCAGTGTCTCGCAGGAGGGTGGCACGTGCGGGACAGGGCAGCAGCTCTACTCACCACGGTGCCCGAGTCGTCCACGCGGGGCTCGGCTGCCACAGCCTCCCCCAGAGCAATGGCCTCTTCTCTCTGGCTGCCTTTGTCCAGCTTTTCTTTGGCCTTTAGGAGGATCTTCTCATATTTGGCGTTGCCTGAAAGCACAGGACACCACCCATAGCAGTGGGGCAGCACAAATCCCACGGAAGACGGGAAGCCCCATTCCCCCGACACCCAGACACAAACTGCTCCAGCAATGTAGGGAAAGGAGATCCTGCTGCTTCTCACCCCCACCCGTCTTTCTCGCCACACAGGAGCATCTCAGCCCCACAGCGTGATGCAAACCCAACCCCTGTCAAAATCCCTGCCAGCCTCTATTACAGCTTTCCCAAGCTTTTCTGCCCAGCCATCATCTTCCCAGACCTCTTGGCAAGCTGTGCACGATGGTTCCTGCGGCAAAGCCCACATGGGCTCGTCTGCCAGAGGCTAAAGAAGCAACCAGAGGGCTGACCTTGTCTGACAGCCCTGAAACCTCCAGGCCTGCTGGAGGTGCCTGTGAGCTGCCCTGTGGGCATATGGCATGGGGGAAAGCCGAGCAGACAGGCAGTGCTCACCTTTGATGTTCCTGGGCAGGTCCAAGTGGATCCTGGGAAAGGTCCCCTCTCCTTTCAGGGAGATTTTTTCTGGCTCCAGGTGACCCAGTTGGATCTGGAAAGCCCTGCAGAAGACTCCAGGCACTCCTGGCAGGTAATACACTTTCAGCACTTGCTGCTTGCCAGGTTCAACGTAACCCTGCAGGGCACACAAGAGGGAGGGACGCAGTGTACCAAAGAGGATTCCGTGGAGGGATGGCTCACATGACAGACGCGCTGAGAACACAAGACAGGTTCTCATACATAAGGAAACATCAGACATCACCACCTCCAGCTTTCCTGTATCCAAACGCCTGAGTCTCACTGCTCTTCTGCTCACAGGGTTTACCCTCTGCTAGCCAGAGCCAGGCACAACAAACCAAAGCTCTTTCACCAGCTGCTCTGGAAGAACGGAGAAGGGCCTCTGCTTCCAGCAGGGCCAGCAGCTCCTGGCAGCAGCTTGCAGGAGAGGACATCAGCATGTCACCCCTCAGACGGACAGGCACTGAGGAAGGTGGAAGCCATTTGGCCCTTTGGCTTCCTCTTCCCATCGCAAAAGGGCACCAAGACAGGAACACTGCTCCAGCTCTAAGACACCCAGGCAGGATGACAAGCTGTGATGGAGTGATGCTCCAGTGATGGCACAACCAGAGAGCTCAGCACTCAGCTCCAAAGAGCTCCCGGAGCACTCGTGCCTCCCACTGGTGCTTGCTGTAGGACAGCAGAGCCAGCGGCGCCCAAGGACAATCAGGGGCTCCGTTAGGATTCTGCTCGATGGACCTCCTCTGCCTCTGCAACAGTCGCTCACAGCCCTGTCTCTCCTGGCTGGTTTTGGACGGGGCTTGTGTGTTCATTCCCCCTGTTTTCCCCCAAAGCGCTCTCCTGGGCAGCCTGACACAGGCCGGGTGAAGCCCTTGTGCTACTCACCCTGCTGGGCACGACCAGGGGCACGCCAGGCAGAGGGTTGGCTGCAGTGCCTGTGCCGGGGCTCAGCACCGCAAAGGCAAATCCCAGCTTCCCGCTGTTTTGCAGGGTCAGCGCTGCTTCCGTGACTTTGTTAAACACCTGAGGAGAGGACAGAAGAGCAGGAAGTTACAGGCACACGTCTGCTGCCAAGAATTTCATTCCTCTTCCATCGGGTTGAAAGCAAAGGAACACAGCCCAGAAGCAGGGAGCGCACAGGAGAGATGGGCACTGGGCTCTCTGGGTTAGCCTGGGCAGCCCGCGGCCACAGGGTACTCCTGGGCCCTACACAGGAACAGCTATTTGTGGCAGAGGTGCAATAGCAACCATGGAAAGATCAGTAATAAAGCAAGTAGGGGACACAAGCTCTCTGCACTTGAAGGTGTCACCCAACTGCAAGCTGAAACACAGGAGGAGGCATTGGGGCATTTCAGGAGAAAAGGCACCTGCACACAAGTATTTGTGGGCACAACACAAGCCAAAACGGAGGGAGAGAGGGCAACGCACACAGGGCCAACAGCTGGAAACAGCTGTGGGGGTTGTAACCGGAAAGAAGTACAGTGAGGGTTATTCGGGGACATTCTATCCGGCTACGGTGACTGGAAGCCCAGGTCAGCTGCCTCCTTGGTTGATGAATCAGGAGCATTAAAAGAGAGCACCTCATTTGGGCTTTAGGAGCAGATCAGCGGATGGATGTCTCAGGGACACATCCCTCTGCAGATCACCACTGGGATCCTGCCTGCCCCAGGAGGCAGCGTTAGTTAGAGGAGGGATTCCCAGCTTTGGGCTGGGCTGGGGTGGAGATGGTCATTAAACGCCAGCTTGGAGGTATCCCCCAAACGCTGGACTTCCAAGCCACAGAGCCAGCGAAGCAGCTGGGAAGGGGGGAGAGCCCTGGACCCGGGTGGGCAGCAGCCCACCGGTCATGCTTGGAGGCAAGGAGCACTGACAAGAGCAGCGTGCGGTACCTGCAGCCCGCAGTCGATCTCGGTGGTGTCCAGGAGGTAGCTGATGCACGAGGCCTCCCCACGCAGAGCCACCTCGTAGCTCGGGCCTCCCTCCACCCTGCACAGCGCCGTGACCTGGCTGACGGTGTTGGCGTGGCCGAAGAAGGAGAAGGAGACGCGCTGGCTCTGGCCCGGCTGCAGCTCACCGTGCAGTGGCAGGATATCGAAAACCTGCAGGCAGGGAGGAGAGATCCACACGTGGAGCACGGGACTGATGCAGGAGAGCAGCCTCAGCTTGGGCCAAAGGACAGACGTGGCTGCAGGGGCCTCTTCCTCAAACACAGGCAACATCATCCTCATCTCACACTGCAGCCGTTCCACTCACCAACGGAGAAACCATGGGGAAAACCTTCTCCCACAGTCCCAATTAATGCAGTAGCTAATACACTACATTCATTTGTGGTGCCTCCTGGCAGCAAGAAATTCTCTCTGCTGCAGAACTTGCCTTCAAAAACACCTTTTCCTGCCCTCAGAAGAACACGAGACTGGGAGCTGAGAGCCTGTGGAGCCGGGGGCAGGATCCAGCCCAGCTCCTCGCACTCCTCATGCTTTTCCCTGTCTCTGATTCACATCCTGCTCTCTCCAGATGCTGCAGCAACTGCTGCCGCAGCAAATGCTGCCGCAGCAAATGCTGCTGCAGGAATTTCTTACCCACCACTAGATGAGGACCAAGATGGATAAAATCCTCCATAGCTGCCGCACAAGAAATGTTCTTGACCAGCCCTATAACACCTCCCATGTGGCCTCTCCAATGACCAGTGATGCGCTTGTTATGACATGAGGCCACTCTGGGAGCAGCACCCAGGACACCAGTGGGAGTGGGAGTACGTAACTGCTTGCTACACTGGAAATGTGGAAGTGAGACAGATTCCCACTTACCTCCTCCACACCCAAGGCGAGGGGCTCTGTCTCCATGAACCTGGAAAAAGAACAGACCTTTGCTCAGGGACCTTGCAGTGGGAGGGAGGGAAGTCTGCACAGCAGCTCCTCGGCAGGATGGGGCCCCTGCGGGGGCATCAGTGGTGTGAGCTCAGCAATGACCTCCAAAACTGGGATGGAGCAGGTCAACGCCTGGCAATGACACTGCCGTAGCAGCGCTGCAGGCAGCTGGCAACTGCTTGCCTCCAGATCTGCTATCTCCTGCTGCGTGATTCTGAAGATCCATTCCGTCACTGGAGAAAACACCTTGGTGCAAAGGCTTAGCTCAGCTTTGAGCTCTCAGAGGTCCAAGGGCTGAGGCTTAGGGTTAGTCTGTCTCTAACCACGTGGGTCTACAACAAGAGTAACCACGAGAGATTTGTGCCTCAGAAGTCAGAGAAAGGGCACACGTTGGTCTACACTGCCTATGTCCAGCCACACAGCAACAGTTGGATTGTGTTGCTCATATCACAGAATCACAGAATCCCAAGGGTTGGAAGGGACCTAAAAAGATCATCTAGTCCAACCCCCCTGCAAGAGCAGGGTAACCTACAGTACATCACACAGGAACTTGTCCAGGCGGGCCTTGAATATCTCCAGTGTAGGAGACTCCACAACCCCCCTGGGCAACCTGTTCCAGTGCTCTGTCACTCTTACAGTAAAGAAGTTCTTCCTGATGTTAACGTGGAACTTCCTATGTTCCAGTTTACACCCATTGCCCCTTGTCCTATCACTGGATATCACTGAAAAAAGCCTAGCTCCATCATCCTGACACCTACCCTTTACATATTTGTAAACATTGATGAGGTCACCCCTCAGTCTCCTCTTTTGCAAGCTAAAGAGACCCAGCTCCCTCAGCCTCTCCTCATAAGGGAGATGTTCCACTCCCTTAATCATCTTTGTGGCTCTGCGCTGGACTCCTTCAAGCAATTCCCTGTCCTTCTTGAACAGAGGGGCCCAGAACTGGACGCAATATTCCAGATGCGGCCTCACCAAGGCTGAGTAGAGGGGGAGGAGAACCTCTCTTGACCTACTAACCACTCCCTTTCTAATGCACCCTAAGATGCCATTTGCCTTCTTGGCCACAAGAGCACATTGCTGGCTCATGGTCATCCTCCTATCCACCAGGACCCCCAGGTCCCTTTCCCCTTCACTACTTTCCAGCAGGTCAACCCCCAACCTGTACTGGTACATGGGGTTGTTCTTCCCCAGATGCAAGACTCTACACTTGCCCTTGTTAAATTTCATCAAGTTTCTCCCCGCCCAGCTCTCCAGCCTGTCCAGGTCTCGCTGAATGGCAGCACATATGATCACTCTGCCCCAGGTAGCAGCAATGACCAAAGAGCAAGGAGGAAAGAACGGGCTGGACAATTAGAAAGAAAAAAATGTAAACACACAAAGTCTTGTTGAGGCAGAGAAACAGCGTTTTTCTCTCCTGACCAAAATAAACGTGCGCGACTGATCCTGGGAGTCTCTGATGACCAGCTCCAGCAAGGTCCCAGGTAGGGAAAGTTCCAGTCTTTGATCTCCCCTTCATGAGACCTGATGCTTGATTCCCTCCATGTCAGACTGAGTTAGAGCTGATGATTTAGAATACCAACAGTGCTTAGTGTGGACCAGAAATAACATCTGACACGCTGCCCTTCTGCAGGCTCCTAATGAACACTTTGAGTGTTTGGTGGTAACACCTTGGAGACCATCTTCATTTCCAGCTCTGGCACACAGCATCCCATGGTGTCTGCTGAGCGCCCTGGAGTGCCCCAGTGCCCTGGTCGTCTCCCCCAAGCCCTCCTAATAGCCACAGCTCATCTCCAGTTCCCAAGAGGTCACCTCCTCCGAGTCAGATCCCAATTCCCTTCACACAGCTGCTTCTTGATCGTTTCCCTTGTTTGTAATAACAGCGCTTCAGTGCCACGTGGTGAACTTTGCTGCGTTTCCTAGGGCATTACGGAAAACCATTTGCTACCGTCCTTCAAACTGCCCAGAGCAGACTTTTGTGCTATGCAGAGAAGCCGCAGCAGAAGGAACACTAGGAATGTGCTTCTAGATGTGCTTCAGCACCACTACAAGTTTGCTCTTGGCCTTGGAAACCATAGACCACCACTGCATGGTCCTCCTTCCCAGGGATGTCCATACAAGGGCTCCCTCCAGCATCTACAGCTGGACCTAAAGTCACAGCAGAACCTGCCATTCCTCACTAAAACTCTACATAGCTCTTCTGTGAATGTGACGTGCAGTTCAAGAGATGAACACTCACTTCAAGGGGCTGTTTGCCTCAGGCCACGAAGATCTGAGAAAGCAGCTTTCTACATCAGCCCTCCTGCCCCCAGGAACCCATACAGGCCTACAGCAAAGCAGAGCAAGGGACTGCGACAGCAGTGTGTCACTCTGATGGCAGTGCCTGGGTAGGATCTTAGTACAAAATGACAACAGATGGGCTTAGCAGGGAAGGACACCTTCTACATCCGCTTCTCCAAGTGCCGAAGCATGGCTTTGCAGCTGCAGAGATAAAGCAGGACTCCAGCTTATGGCTATGTGAAAAGGGTCAGTAGTGTCCTACAGTCCCAGCCTGGCTGGAGAATGCTGTCTCCTTCCCAGCATCAAACCGGCGGAGATCACCTGTTCCCTGAGCACCTTGGCTGAGCACAACTCAGAGGTGTGATTTCCTCAAGGGAAGGTTGAAAACAATTTGGCAGATCAGGCAAATGGCCTCGGGCTTTGCAAACCACAAACAGGACATCAGGAAGAAGAGCTTCCAGGAGAGGGAGAGGTGCGCATACCTCACTGGGTTCACCTGGCTGTCCTTCAGGAATGCCCAGTGGTACTGGACAACCAGTGGGCTGCAGTTGGTCATCTCCATGTAACGCACATCCTTGCTGTCATTCAAGATGCAGCCAAAGTCCACGGCCGTGCTCTGGATCTGGAGATTCGGGAAGCAGACTTCTCCCCGGACGGTGACCTGCTCTTCGTGAGGATGCTCCAGGAACTTGATCTTCAGAGCCTTCTCCGCTGCCCGGATAAGCAAATCCTCCTCATAAGCAGGGTTAAATCCGATGCAGAGTTGAAGTTCCTCCCCTGTCCTCAGCTTCACGGGCTGCAAGGAGATGAAGAGAAAATGTTCAACGTGTGACCCCAACACAGGCTTCTGGCTTCATCCTTCATTTTCTTCACGCTGTCTGACCAAGCACCGCACTTTTTTCTGAAGCTGCCTGAGGCTCACGGTTCTGTGCTCTGCACCAATACAAGAGGAAATCCACGTTGGTCTCCTGAATTCTGGAGCCGCAGAAGCCACCTGCTAAACACAACCAAAGCAGCACTCTGGCACCCAGGCCTTCGCCCTCACTCTGGAGGAACTCCTTTAGCC